>NW_018397258.1:5404502-5420141 GCF_002168275.2 Theobroma umbraticum | reverse complement strand
TTGAAAAAAAAAAAAAACTCTTAACAAACTGATGTATTTGAAAAAAAAATAAAAAGAAAGCACTTATTATGAATTTTTTTAAGTTTTTTCATTAAATTTTATTCTTTAAAAAATTATTTTTTAAAAAACTTATCATAAAATACTATTTGACTTAATTCTTACTTTTAAAAAATAAATAAATTAAAAATAATCAAACGGTCACTATATATATATATATATTATAGATATGGGTAGGCAGATTTGAGGTTAAAATTTTCTTTCCACAAGTCGGATCTACCATTAGGTCCATTACGCTGTTATCAGGTGACATCTTTGCTTGATTAGCTAAGGCTTTTCCCCAAGAAGGAATCCGTCGGCTCTTTTTGCTGGGAAGCCCATTAATTTAGGCTGGTTTTCCTGTCGAAGAGGCTAAAAGAGGCCCATAATTTTGAGCTGGAAGAAGACCGAACATGCGCCGTTCTCATACTCACTCCAGCGTAAGAACACGTGACGCATCCCACGTGGCCATATTGGTATTCCCAGACAAAACATCACATGAAACCCAAAATCTAAAATTATAAATCGAGTGGAAATTTGAACGCCAATTAATGAAATAAAGTACCATCTCTTCTCAGACTTTTAATTATAATTTTATAAAAATTTATTAATTTTAAAATAAATAATTCATTTTAAAAAAATATTACACATAAATCGAACCATTAATTCATCATTAATATTTTAATTAATTTATTAATATGATAATATTAAAAAAATAATTTTTATTTTTTATTAATTTTAAAAATTGTCATAAGTTATTATTTTTTATTTTTAACACCGATTGGGTGCTTTCCTGAAGAGCACCGTTTTGGTGCAGGGAAACGTGCGAAACCATATGCGTGCTTTCCAAAGAGCACAGATGCACGAGGAGCATTAGCTTTGATGTTGTACTAATTTTGGTGGTTTTGAGATCATCAAATTTGAGATTTTATTTTATAATTATGAAAAGAGGAATTCAAATTTTATTTTTTAAATAAGAGATTATATATTAATTAATAAATTAAATATTTAAATGTAGTATTAAATTTGAAATTTTTTAAAAAATTAAGTCAAATTTGAGCTAATATTGGTCATGGGTAAAAAAATATATTTTAAATATTTTAATTTAAAATTAATATAATTTGTTTAATTATTTTGAGGTGAAATATTTATTTTATAAATTAATAAATTTATGTGTAATTATAATTAGAAGTCACCAGAATAGAATATTTTAAAACAAATGCCAAATGATTTGTCATTCATTGCCTCTACGTCTAGGGATAGGCACCAAATCCCGATCGGTGTATCGTGTCGCCTAGCTAAATCTTCTAGGCTATTTTAACACGCTTATGCTTGACGCGACCCTCTTTCTTTCTTCTCCCGTATAAATTCCTCTTCTCGTACCTCTTCCTCGTTCATTCAAGACTAAGTCAAAACTCAAACCCAAAAAGGCAAAAAAAGGGAGACTCTGTAATTTAGAGAAAGAACTAGAGAGCTGCAATGGCGACGTCGGGGAAGCAAGCCATGGTGGTTGGGATCGACGAAAGCGAGCATAGCAATTACGCGCTGGAATGGACGCTCGATCACTTCTTTGCTCCTCTCGCTTCCAATCCACCTTTCAAGCTCTTCGTCGTTCACGCGAAGCCTTCTGCATCTTCTGCTGTTGGTCTAGCTGGACCGGGTATGTGAGCGTGCTCTGATTTTTGGAGCGTTTTTCTTAATGTGCAGTAGTAGTAATTTTGTTATCGACTTATTATTTTAGGAGCTGCTGACGTACTGCCGTATGTGGAGGCGGATTTGAGGAAGATAGCTGCCAGGGTTGTAGAGAAAGCTAAGGAACTCTGCCTTAGTAAATCGGTATATAATCGATGATCATTTTTGCTAATTGTTAGTTTTCTGATATAGGAACTACAGAACAGAACAATAGCTGTTGGTAGATGTTTGTAGATGTTTTGAGGTTAGACCTATAAATTGAAGGTCAACAATGTTTATTTTGGACAATGATAGTATTTGATATTAACCTCAGTTGGTTGAAAATTTTATAACGTTAGTCAATTCATTGATATAACTCTATGACTCCTATATCAAGTCAATGAGAAACTTTGCAATTTCTCTCAGTAATTTATTGGAGGGTCAAGGTCCAGATTTCAAACTACCTTTTTAGCCTAATCGAAATGAAACCCCACCAAACAAAAAGTTATCAGCTCGACTAAACACTTCTTCACCACCTAGAATGTGAAGTGTAGTCACTGTGGTAGATATGCCTCTCCTAGCAGCCTCTCTAATTGTATCAGGTTTTATGCAGGTGAACGATGCTGTAGTTGAAGTGGTAGAAGGTGATGCTAGGAATGTTCTTTGCGAGGCTGTAGAAAGACACCATGCCTCGATGCTTGTTGTTGGCAGCCATGGTTATGGAGCTATAAAGAGGTAAAAATGTAGTTTTGGAACTTCATGATGAGCCATTTACCCTTTTCTTTCTATTTAAGAAAGTATTATAGTCTATCAAGTTTCAAAATGACTAAATGAATCATTATTTCCAGAAAATTGATATTTAGCTTGGTTTTTGGGGAGAAACTTTCAAGTATGCTAATGTTGCTACATATGATATTTGTTTTATTATCGTTAATTTTTGGTTTAAAGGGTAGGCTAGACAATAGGAGGTTGTCGCATTACCCCTTTTCCCTCTTCCATTTACACGAGTTTGAAACTAAGCTTCTTCTACACTTTGCATCCTGCAAGGGGCATCTGCCCTTGACGCAATACGCCCAGCGGCAAAACTTGACCATCTAGTTTAGTGTTAACCCTAGGCCGTTGACCTTCTTTACAATCATGATATATCAGTGTTTACAGAGAAGCCCTGCTATATGATCTTGCAGATTATAAATTGGCTTTATATTCTCACTATCACAGTTCCTCTCGTTGAATCTTCTCATACACTATGAAGACTTCTTCCCAAAAATTTCAACTTCATTTTCTTGGCCACATGCATGAAAAAACTTTCTAACACAAACAGACATCTCTAATTTTTCACCTTTGGCAATTTAAATTTATTTCACTACAGCTTTTAACAAAATACTACATAATTCTCTTTCAGGGCTGTTCTTGGCAGTGTGAGTGATTATTGTGCTCATCATGCTCACTGTTCTGTGCTGATCGTGAAGAGGCCTAAGAGCAAACATTAATCCATATATGAGCCTCTAAATAAAGTATCAAACAGGAGTGGTTACAGCTTTTTATTAGTTACCTAATAAGTATGATGGTGTACACTGTACCGTCAATTGTGCTAAACATTTTGTGTTGGTATAAATAAGCACATTTTATATATTGTTATGCATCTGATGTCTTCTTATTACCATATTTTAATTGTGCCTGTGCAAGTGTAACTCTAAATATTTTCTGCTTAATCTGTCATGCTGATGCTAGTGCTTAAATAATTTTTTATCAGTGGTTTATCCTGCTCCATGAAAAGCCAGCTTGAAGTAAAAGAAAGGACTAAACTTGTGAAAGGTTCATTTTCGTTGTTCCTTTTTCTATTCATAGTATTGCAGATACTCTTATGCAGAGAACTCTGGACCGATATTGCTGGATTTAAGCTTGGGTTTGTCATGGATATTTGAGTATTTTAAACTACCTTGATCAAGTTCTATTGATACCGTCATTTACAATTGCTTTTGGTGGTTTTTAGTTCTATAAAATTGGAAATGGCTATTCATCTTCGGTTGGACATCATTTCAACAGTTAATTTGCCTTTGAGGTTGTTTGGTACATGCATCCAATACAATAGATATGTGCAGGTATCCAAGGCCAAGCCATTCAAATAGATTCAGTCAGGGACAGTGATTGTTAAGTAAACGTTTTGACAAAGCCTAGGTCATAGGATAAGGAATAGACAAGCTGAGGGAGCCAAATGAGGGATTGATTGCATTCAAAACAGAATGGAGGGTTGCAAGTTGTGATATATATTGTTCCTCCTGTGCATCCGTAACAAGTTGGAGAGAGCCCCTAAGGAGTGGTGAGCCAATGGTTAATGATCTGGGGAAGTAGAATGGAGTGTTGCCTGTACTGGCGAGCATTTCCCTAGGCTCTGATACGCATGGGAGAATTATATGAGTACAGAAGAAGTTGATTTATTACCTGAATCTGAACAGAACAGAAATCAGAGGGTTTAGAAGCATTCGGTGGACTTTACTGGTACGTTGAGTTATATGAAGCGATATATAGTATAGATAAGGACTGTGGATTTGGCAACTAGTAGGAATTTGTCGTGATTAGTAGAAACTGGCTTACAGCTACCCACAAATGACAGGTTACACAGCCCTTTTGAGTTGCTAGCCTGGCCTAGGATTAATCTGTGACGAAGTGAGCTAACTTTTGTTGAGGTATTAGAAGTTAGCTAACTTTTGTTGAGGTATTAAAAATGGATGGATAAAGATTAAAAATTTTAAAAAATTAATATATTAAATTTAATTAATTATTAAAAAATTATTAATAAAAAATAATTTTATATAATATGTAAATATAAAAATTTATAATAGTTTTTTAAGGATCCATATGTTTTATTATATTTTTTAAATTTAAATTTATCAATTAAAAATTATGTATTGAAAAAATTTATTTTTTTAAAATTGAGTGTTAGATATTTTGATTTACATTATTTTTATTTATGAGTTGAAGTATTGAAACTTAATGGTACAAGTGCAAGAGAATCATTTGGACGATTTACATATTTTCTTGGAAGAAATTTGTTAAATATTTTCAACTTACTCATACTTTAATCAAACTTAAAAAGAAAAGTTAATGCATTCAACATCTACTACTCTTATTTTATTTCTATCTAAACTTATAATACTAAATATAAAACTATAATGTATAAAGTATCAATAATTAAATATGATATACAAGATTAATAATTTCTTCTTATATAATTAAGATTATTTAAAGATTATAAATTCAAGATAATTTTTTTAATTAAATATAAAATGTAAAATATATGAAAAAGATATACTCAAAATAATTTTCTCTTACATAATTAAGATTAATTAAAAAATGATGTATTGATAAAATTTTAAACAACAATACAACACTATGTCTTATATTTGAGAATTATATAATAATTTATTATTTTTTAAATATTAAAATTATGAAAAATAAAATCTAAATAACAAAAAAAAAATGAATATGATAAGTAAAAAATACAATTTTCATATGATATAACAAAAAAATGCTTAATAGATCGTAAAAATTTTAAAAAACAAATATATAGAAACTTATAACATATAAACAAAGAGAATTAAAAAATATAAATAATAATAATATAAATTAAAAATAAAAAAATTAAAATTGAATGAAGTATGTGGAAGATTAGCAATGATTGGTTCTAATTTTCATCTTCCTGGAATATTCACGAGACACCAAAAAAAAAAAAAAAAAACCAAGTATGTGAAAGAAGTTTGATCCTTTTTCGTTGGGGTTTGGCTCGCCTGAATAATAATCTTTTCGATTATTTTTTTATGGCTTGGCAGTCTCAGACTTTCAGCATCTCGAACATATGAAGCTAAAGCAGATAATTTGTGCATTGAAGGTGTATGAATCTCTTCGGCTAATGTTCCAGCAATACATAAACAAGCTTTTTTCATTCTTCTTCGTGGAGGAATACATTAATGAGACTCTTTTTATGACATAATCAATCCACCAATCCGACCACACGATCTAAGCTAATCAAGGGTGATCACAAATCTACATCAAGGTAAATTCTCAAGGATGATTCCCAGCAAGGACTGCTTTGGCCTTTGAGCATGACATCTTCTTTACTTTTTAGAAAATACGGGATGAGCTGTTATCTGTTCAAATGGCTCGTAACTTCGTTGTCTCAAAACAACTTTATTCTTAAACAAATCGGCCGACAACAACACCAGGGAAGCAACTGGAATTGCCCCCAACTGAACTGTCAAGCTACTTGCCTTATGTTCTACATTGACTGAATTCCTATACTCATATGTTAATTACTTCACTAATTCAATATACTATATATAACATACTTCGCCCTTTTACTATTTTTTTCTTCAAAATCTTAATTAATTTTCATGGTATGTAGCTATTTTTGCTAAAAAATATAAATTATTTTATGAGAATAAATCAATAAGTAATTAATGAGTCATTATTTAGGTGAAAAGTGGCCACATTAGAAGTTAAAAATTTATATGAATAATAATAATAAAAGGACAGTATTTGTTTTCGGTGTAGTAAAAAAATAGTATTGCAATACACCGTAATTTTAAGACAAAATTCCGTATAAAACTGATGAGTTCCAACCACGTAATCTGACAGGTAGGACTCAGAAACATCAGATAGATTTCCCCACATCCAAACCAAACACTCACCAGATAGACAACCGAGAAAGGGCAAAAAAATTCTTTGCTTTGGGAGGTTTTGCAATTTGGTTATGCTTTTTTTCCTTATGCGATTTTCATTGGTGGAAGAAGGGTATGGTGGGTTCGAAAGCCTCTCAACTTGGTGGTCACGATGATCATGATCACGATGATCATCATCATCAGTTGATCGACGGTCATGCTGGGGATGCTGCAGTACCTCCATCTTCTGAGGTCTCGTGCTCGATTTGTCTTGATTTAGTCTCCGATTCTGGCGGCAGATCAAGGGCTAAGCTCCAATGTGGTCATGAATTCCATCTGGGTATATTTCATGCTTCTTAGTTATGCCGTTTTCAATTTTTTTTTTCTGGTAAAAGATTAAATTTTAAGTTGGATTACTGCTTGTTAACATTTCATATGTTTTGATTTCGTTGTGAAGCAAAATAAAATAAACTACTGATGATTTTTGCGAGTTTTGGGTTATTATCGATGAGATTATGATGATAGAAGTATAGGGAGATAATCTTAGTCAATTTGATGTAGGAAATTAAGGATCAATTGGTTGCCATTCAATAGGAATAATAACTTTTAGGCAGGAGTAGGAAGGTTGTCAGATAAACTAAGGATGAAGGCCAAAGAGATTTTTAGATGAAGCAAACTTCATGCATTTACGGTTTCTCCTTGTTTCTAGTCGTCTTCTAGTTGGTTTATTCCATCGTTATTGGTTTTGATGATTTGCTGCTTATGACCCATACTCTTCAGATTGCATTGGTTCGGCATTTAATATGAAGGGGGCTATGCAATGTCCAAATTGCCGGAAGGTTGAAAAAGGTCAATGGTTGTTTGCAAATGGCTCTAGCCGATCACTTCCTGAGTTAAGCATGGAGGACTGGAATCTTGATGATGATTATTATGATCCAGGTTATTCTGAAATGGTATAACAAAACTTTCTATGTTTTTTGTTAGTCTCTATTGTTGTTTGTTATCTTAAAACACACATCTTTCAACTTACGCAATTACTATTGGTGCATTTTAAACTTTGAAGTGATATAATCTTTTCAAACTACTGTCCTGAGTCCAAGGGCATGCCTAAAATCATAATGTCTTCTAGGTTGAAGCAGATTATGCTTGTAATATTGTCTATGTTTTTTCATCTTTATGCTGCTTTGATGTCCTAGTAAAAATAAAATAAATAATCAAAAGGCTTCAGTTTGCTGAAAGAAAAGTTAAAAAATAAATAACTATCTCGTCTATACGCTGTCCTTTTCATCGTGGTAGTTATCAAACTTATCTCTTTTGAGAGAGATTTTAAAGAGTCTTAATAAGAATCCTTTCTTTGTTAAAAAAGTAAATATCAAAAAATAAAATAAGAATAATAGTAAGACTGTTAAGATCCTTCAACACTAAAATAGTACGAAGAATGTGGACTCTCATTTCTTGCCCATTACAAAAGTTGTTATATACGTGCCACATATTTTTTTCATTTTTAAATCCACATTTTGTTTGCTACTACAAAATGTTGGTTAAAATCTTCCTCATAATGTTGTTCATGATATGATGTTTATGATCTCACTGCCCTAGCACCTTTATTATTTTGTCTTTGCAGCCATTTAGAGTTCAATGGTGTCCATTTGGTGAATTTTCAAGAATTGGTTCATCATCTGAGTAAGCAAGATCTCTCTTTTTGTGGCGTTGATTTCATTTTGACCTATTTGTACTTTGTTTTCACAACTGTAAGCTTATATTCTCTTGAATTTATAGTTGTTAGTTCTGAAAGAAAATTAACATTATTGCTTGCAAGAATTTGAGCTGTATATCTGGAATTGTTGGAATTTTTTTCTCTGATGTTCACATCTCTTCACCTGCTTACTCCTCTCCTTAGGCATTGATTTCTTTAGCATTTTAGCTTTTTTACCCAAAAGATAATAACAACCTCCTAACTCTGATAGCTAGTTTCTTGCTGAAGTTTTTCTTTCTAAGAAGTTTGAGGAACTAGACTAATGAGGTTGAAGTGGTTGTCTTCCCTTAAACTGGTTAAATTGCAGACAATAGCTTATTGCTTTATTGCCATCCATTTTTTGGAACTCGTTACATTTTGCAAATTCTGGGCTCTTAAAATGAAGGGATTTACATCTACATTTCTTTTTGAGTCTTATGCACATACATTTTCCTTTGACAGACAATGTCATTTGAAGTAATAGTAAGGTTAAAAGATTGTTGGATGCTGAGTACAAGGTTTTAACTTATAATGGAAGGATTATAAGTAGTGATGAATGCTGTGCACATTCTATTTTGAGAGGAAATATTCCATTTTGGTTCAGCTACTGCAGTTGTTTTCTTATGGTGTCAGATCTCTCATTTCTCCAGTTCTAATTGTTGGAACTGTAAAAAAAGATGGAAAAGCAATTATATAAGAATCTTGTTGTCTGTTTACTGAAAATGTTTGGCAATTCCTTTGATAAAAACATTACTGCTGTCTCTGACATGTTGATGCTTTTTTACATCTTTCAGGGAAGTGGAATCTCCATCAACTACATGTAAGATTTTTTATGACTAAGGTTACTTTCTTCGTCCCATTTTCCTGGTGACTCAATGAAGCAACTATATGACACAAAAATGAAATTTCTTCTCCATGTAGATCATGAAATACATGGACACCATGCCATATTTGCTGAACACGCTGCTGCTTCATCTGTGGCTCATTCATATGTTGCATATGTTGGACCACTTCCACCCACAACTCTAAGATCTAGTGATAGTGTTGATGATCCCAACTTTAATCGCCATTGGAACAGCCTCTCTGGACACAATGAGATTTTTATCCCCCATGCTTTGCCTACCATTAGTATCCAATATCATAGTTGGGGCCGGCATCCTCCAAATTTCTCTGTATCTGATAGCCATATCAGCCATACTGATCCAGCTTCTGTTCCAGCTGCAGCTCTGAGATCTTCTAACGGTGAACTTGATGCTTTAAGTCGACCCAGATCTTTTCCACATCATTTTCCCTTTGACCATGGGTAAGATGTCGGCTAAGATGGTTTGAATCTACCTGATGTTATGGGCGGTGACTATGTAAACGTGACAGTCATGTGGTCAATTAGTTCTGTTCCACATTCAAATAGTCATAATAACTTTTTTTGTCGGGTGGGCGGGTGTGGGGTGAATGTCATGGTAATGCTCTCCAATTCTAGGTATGACAGCACATGGTCTGTGGTGTAATCATGTTATATGTGTTTAAAAGCCAAGTAGTTGTGTTAAAAATCAAAGGAAGATAAGTCCTCTTTGTTTGTGAGCCCAAAGTGATTAATTTAGTCCTTTAATTTAAGAATGCAGTACTCTTTTATTCAAAATACCTAACATGATTGGAAAAAGAGATGCTTGTCTTTTCTTTTTAACATGAATGCTGTTGACTATTAGAAAACTAAATTGTTGTTTACTCTTCATAGGTCCAGTTCTAGAGCTGGGAGTTCGTTTGTCTCTTCAGTTTTTCCTCGTCATCCTGGCAGCAGTGCTCATACCCATGATAGGATCCAGGCATCTCTCGCCTTTTATCGTCAGCAACATCATTTCAATCAACAGCGTTTCAATCGACCTGGTGTGCCTACTCCTGTAGTACCTGGTATGACAAGAGGTTTAGCCCCAGTAGCCACAGCAGTCCCACAACCTGATCAAGGTGGTGGCTTCTATATCTATCCTCCATCAAGTTCATCAGGCCAAAACCTACATGAAGCAGAAAGTTTTTTTCCAAGTAATTATAATGCTCTGGAAAGAGAGCGATTATCTCATTTCCCAACTGTATCAAGAGACTCAGGTTGGGGGTCATATCATCCTACATCTAGCGCTGATTCTGGCAACAGGTCTAGGAGCTTCCTGCATGGGCATTTTGCTTAGAGGATCCAGTCAAAGCTTGGTTGCAAATGCTTATCAATTGGTTTGTGCATGTTTGTTTCAAATGATTGCATCTGAATTTATGACTGGCATGAAAGCAAACTATAAGAATTGATAAACTTTGCCCATTTTTGTAAATTATGGCAAATTTGCCTGTCAGGCAGACCTTGAAATTGGTAAGTGCCCTTTCTCATCACGTGCTATGCTGTGATCTCTCTCTTATCTATGTCGTTTAAATTTCTCAACTAGATAGGAGGAGGCTATATTGCACATAGGATTTTCAAAACAAAAGATAATGGTTGGGGTGCTTTTAAGGATTTCCTGCGCGTAAGAAGGGTAAACTTGATGCAAGGGAGGGGCGTATCTTATGTTAGTCTGCTTTTGCTGTTAGCTTTCTAAATTATAGTTCCAGTCTTTCACTGCTGTATAAATAAGAGAAATGAAGAACTGATCCTCGAAAACTGAGTGGTAAGCTTCGCTCGGTTTGAGGTTTGAAGATGCAGTCAGGGACCTGCAACTAGCATCGTTACTGTTATGCAGGCATTTGTATATTGCTATTGAATTTTAGGGAAATCAGGAAGTAATAGCCTCGTGGATTAAGGATAACTTATTGAATGATATAACTATTTTCAGGGAGTCTGACCCTTTGTTTGGCCAAAAGGGGAAAGTACATCTTAAAAACAAGGCCTTTATTCTTTTCCGTTTGAAATCAGCCTACTGGAAGAAATGGCCTTGGGAAAGAGCAGAGAAATTCTTCTGGAGCTCGATCACTGCATCTGGGCTGACACTTCCTCCGTTTAGAAAGTGGGAATACCAATCCCTCGAAAGTTTGGGGTATCTCTTCAAATCAGGATCATCCAAATCTACATAGTATAGCCCGTACCCTGATTCATAACCATCCAACAGCTCGAATACATCTAAAAAGGACCACACAAAGTACCCTCTTGTATCTGAGCCATTCCTTCAAAAATTTTAAGAACGAGAAGAAAAGAAAAGCATTAAACACATTTAGACCATTCAGACAAAAAGCTGAAATCTAATACTTACTCAGGAAAAAAAAAAAAAGGCTTAGACGATTTCCATGTTAAAAGGCTTATGACCTCTAACCGATAGAATCACAGTCCAAAAATCAACTTCAAGCGATGATTTAAAGATCTCATTAGTCTTAGGGGTTGGTTTAAATTTCATATGTATTTACCTTATAGCATCGAGTACACTTCCAATATATGCCTGCAGATATTTCACCCTCGATGTGTCTTCCAAGGTTGAATTGCGTGGAGTTCTCTGACCTGCCGAGACACCATACCATCAAGAGCTATTTTTTTAAAGAAGGGTTTCACTTCAACAATTAGCAGTTGTGTAGTGAGAGAGAGAGAGAGAGAGAAAGAAAGACCGTTTTCAAGAATGTAAATAGGGGGATTGCCATAAGCTTGCTTAAGATACTCCAGCACTCCTTGCAGACCCCAAGGAAGAATAGGCCACTGAGTAACGTAGCAGATTAGTAATCCAGTGAATTATGACAAGGAAAACCAAAACTACTCGTAACAATATCAATCTTTCAACTCACCTCTGAAGCCGTGAAAAAATCATCATAATCTGCCACAAACAGAATCAATTAGCTTTTTGGTTTAGTGGATACATTAACATCGCCTTGATACATCAGCATGCTTGAATTATTTAAGTTCAATGTGTCAAGGCACCAAGTAAATTCAATTTAGGTAAGGATACGTGAAGAACATACTGCTTATGCTTGCAGCTATATCCATGTTAAAGTCTCTTTGTTTCAATTCCAAACTGCCAGGGCTGTCTCGGATATTACATGTTGAGTAATGTATTACCCCTAGGAAGTCAAATGAACCCCTAACCAGTTCAGATTCATGATTGGTAAAGCTAGGCATTCGAGAGCCTACAAATTTCTTCATCGTGTCGGGATAATCTCCAAACACCAAGGGGTTTGCAATCCTGCAGAACATTGAAGACACATGTAAGTAAAGGCTAGAATAAATTCTCAACCCTAATAGAAAACCTACAGGGTGAAAATAGTTTTGAAGGCCATCTCGATGAGAGGAACATCAATATCCACACAGAAATGACCATTATCAAAAATTTGTCTCCCTCAGACGCGCATGGATAATAGTACTTCACGTGTAGGATTCTTAGCTTACCAACCAATATAGAAGTCCATCATTCTTTGAGTTGCCATTATATCTTCCGTTGAGTTTGTAGAAGGAACAGCCCCAATAGCAAAGATGCTAAGACCTATGAATCCCTGCTGCTTTCCCTGCATTAAGTAGCATGTATTGCTCTTATGGTGGATACTTTCCTTAACTATTTTTTAACACAACGGTCTTTAAATGCGTATAGCAAGACAGCATTTAGAGACAATTTTTGTGCAGGAAGCCAGGAACCAATTCCAAATTTCCAAGTTTATCAAAATGGATTGCGTGCAGGAGCCTGGAGCAGGTTTCTTGTTGCTAGAGTACTCCGAAAGAGAGTAAAATAAATGCATTTGGATTTGACTGACGGATTCGTATTAGAAGTTTCGGAAATTACTTGATACTTTTCCCGGTACAATCTTGCTGCTGACGCATGCGCCAACAAGATGTTATGGACGGCTATGTATGGCTCCGAGGAGGAGTTGCCTCTAGTACAGTTTGTTCCAAATGGAGGAGAACAATGCTTAGGAGGAGAAATTCCCTGATCATAACCTCCAATGGCAAACACATTGGGCTCATTCACAGTAGTCCAATATGAAACTCTGTCCCCAAATTCTCGGAAGCATACATCTGCATATCCTGTGAAGTCTTTCCTGCATTGAAATGCGACGACCGATCACATGCATTGACCTTCTTTTAGTCTTATGTGCCCCAAGCACAAAAAGGAAAAATAATGTTGAGAAGATTAAAGAAAAGTACACAATCCTTCGGTCAATCCATCCTCCATACTCATCTTCAAGTGCCTGTGGAAGATCATAATTATTCAAAGTAACATGAGGTAGTATTCCTGCAGGGTCAAGTAATAAAGATATCAGTAGAGTACAAGACGAATATAATATATTAGTGTCTGGCTAGCATTTTTCAGCTTTGGAAATGAAGTCATATTCTAACTGCTAAAGAAAATGTAAAGTTGGTTCCCGACCATGGCTGATTAGTTCATCGATGAGATTGTTGTAAAACTCTAAACCCTTTGGATTGACAGGTCCTCTTCCATCTGAAAGGAAACAACAAGACAAAATGTAAGCAAAAGCCATCAAGTCTTGCTCCATAACTCTTTGGCTGCAACTGCAAGCGAAGACAAATTTCGAAATCGTACTTGGGATAAGTCTTGACCAGGAGATGGAAAACCTGTAGGCATCCAAGCCCATTTCTGCCATGAGTTTCACATCTTCCTGTAAAAAGCAAGTTAGCCAGAATGACATAGAGACCATCCTAGAGTGGAATCTGATGTAGTGCTTTTAAAGTTAAGCAAACCAATACTTAGTGGCAACGTAATACCTATATAATCGTTGTGATAAATTTCATTGGAGAAAACAGTATTGTCATACAGCCATTAGGAAAAATTAAATACCAGAAACCTTTGTATTTCATTGTTTACGCTAACAAAATAGACATGTGAAATTGTCACTTGAATCTAACTCCAACGTTCTAAGCTAAGATAAAGTTTGGATAGAGAATTTAAATTCAAATCCTAGAGCTTATTTATTTATTTATTTTCGTATGAAAGAAAAGAGGAAAATGGAATTAAATGATGCGTAGGAAAGAGTCATAAATCACGCTAGAGACAAGCTCATTTGATGCACCTTGTATTTGTGGTAATGATCAGCAGCTATGTCTCCAGTGGCTCCATTTGCATACCCTGAAAATATTGTTTTTATTTACATATCGATGAATTTTTTTTTTCTTGAAATAATATCATAAGTTTTAACCAATATTTCCACACAATGAAAAGAAAAAACGACTAAAGGAAACGAGTATGGTTAATTACTTGTAAAAAATTAATTTGTAGGAGAAGAAAGCTGACCAGCATGCGTAAAGGTATCCCAAATGCTCGGAGTCCTCCCATCTTCACTTGCTGCTCCCTCCACCTAGTCCATATACTAATAATTTATCAGAAGCTCTTAGCTCTCGTCATTCTTTTTGTCTTAAAAATGAAAAAAAACAGTTAAAGTGACTTCAGTTATTGGACATGTATTCAGATTTTCCAGCATCTAATCCTCTAGATCTATTTCAAGCATCAGTTATCAAGACGGGATCAAACCCAAAGGCCCATATTTCTAGACATTTAAGTCAAGAAGCATGTGGTTGTGGTTATTAGGTACTGTGGTTGGATTGTGATCGTGAAAGAGAGAACATTTGTTTTGAAGGTACTTTTCCCCCTTGTTGTACTTCTATGTACTTCACCGTGAAGCAATACCTGTTGCTGCATGACTTATCACATGGTTAAGCAAATTTGTGACAGGATGTCATGTTTTATTCATGTAAAATCAATCTGCATTACTATTTTGAAATCACTTTGATTTTTTGCTGAGCAAAAATCAAAGTGATTGAAGTTGGAACAGCCAAAATTAAACTGACCTGATAAGAAGAGGTGGCAGAACCAAAGATAAAGCCAGGTGGGAAGTCATATCTGCTATACGTATCTGCGCTAAGCACTGCTACAGTCAAGTTTAGCAGAACTGGTATTAGCACCAACAAGTAGAGACTCCTCGTCATTTCTCTTTATCCCGAGAGTTCACCGCTTTACAACTCTACAGCACTCCTTTCTTCCGTTTGTTGTGGATAAAAATCGACAGAGAGGGTACTGTGTTGTCAGCTCTCACGCTAGAAGAATCAAAGAGCAGAACGCAAGGAGATAAATGGGCGTGAATGTTGCTGCATGTAGCTGTAACTTGGACACTGTAGTCATTTTATATAAGGAGACGTGCCAACAGAACTAAGCTAAGCTAATTGGTTGCTTATTACATAACACTTTTCTAAAGGCGACTGTTCAGAACTTAAAAGAGTATCTAGCTATCTCTCAAAAATATTCTACTTTTCTAGATTTCACGGAGGTGACCTGTCCAAATGGTTCTGAAGAGTTTTACTATGCAATTCCTTCCTTTAGAGTAAGAGGGGGAGTTAGTTAATTTTTATTGAAAGGATTAAAAAATAAAAAAAATTAAAAATTAAAAGTTTTTAAAATTAATATATTAAATTTAATTATTAATAATAAAAAAATTATAATAAATAATAATTTTATAATATATAAATAAAAAAATAAAAAAAACTTATAATAGTGTTCTAAGAAAATTTTGTTCGATAATGATAGTATTCTTTTTAATATAAACAACTAAATTATTTATAAGAAACTTATCATCCATTTTGTT
>NW_018397258.1:5404268-5404402 GCF_002168275.2 Theobroma umbraticum | reverse complement strand
TTTTAATATAAACAACTAAATTATTTATAAGAAACTTATCATCCATTTTGTTTCAAAATTTTACCTTTATCAATATAAACGATTAAAAAATTAATATAATCAATATCTAATATTTTTATTTTATTATATTTAAG
>NW_018397258.1:5402500-5403800 GCF_002168275.2 Theobroma umbraticum | reverse complement strand
TTACTTTTTTATAATTTCATAATATAAAAATAAAAAAATATAGATGAAAAAATTTAAAAAATTTAAAAAATTTAAAAATTTAAATAATATTGAATGAGGTTGATAAATTATTTTTTTATTATTTAATTATATTAATTATTTAATAAAAATTATTTTTAAAAATTATTTAAAAATATATAATATATAAAAAATTTAAAAAACGTTGGGGGTTCATGTCATAAAGGGACCTCCGCCCCTGTTTAGAGTCACGTTCTGTGTCAAAGGGTACCTCTGACAAAGAGGAAAAAATTTTGTATTTTGTATTAATAATGAAAAGAAGACATCTCCATCCCGACATATCACGTTCGCAAATTACGTACAAAGCCATAAAGTTGTGGCACTGTCAAAGGGTACCTCTGACAAAGAGGAAAACTTTTGTATTTTGTATTAATAATGAAAAGGACACATCTCCATCCCGACATGTCACGTTCGCACATTACGTACAAAGCCATTAAGTTGTGGCACTGAGGAAGCCAAAGCCCAAAAGACTAGAATTGATGCTTTGTTTGTCATGGATGATCCAAGTCAAAGTTTGGTTTGCAAAGGCGTATCAGCCTGGTTTTCCTTGCTAAGAGCATTGTTACTGACATGAAGACGAAAGTATGACCAGAGCATTGATAAACGCCGTCCTTGCTAATTTGTCCTTGACTCTTTCAAACGTTGCCTATGAGTTAGATTTGGAGGGACACAATCATCGTCTCTGCATTTTCCTTCGGTTCCAGGATTATTAGTGTATTATAGAATGTCATGTCATGCAGTTTTCACTATGCATAGCAGTTGCCTTTGACCCGACAGTCATTTATTAATGTTATTTTATAAAAAAAATAAAAGGTAAAGTTTTAGATAGATTTGTTGTGGTATGATGTAGTTCCTTGAGGATTTTTTTTATATCACATTTAATGTTTTATTTTTATTTTTAAAGGAGTAATTATTAAATTTTTATTTAATTTTTTATAAAAGGATAATAAAAAAATTTTATAATTTTTTTATTTTTATTTATTTATTTTAAAAAAAGATTTGAACGTTCTTTAAGTTTCTCTTATGATTTTTCTCACTTTCATTATTTTTTATTTAAATTGAAATTATTTTTTTGAGATAAAAAATATTTTAATGTCCGCACACAATATAATTAACCTTTTTTTCAATATTAAAATATTATATATATATATAAATAATATTTACATTTTTTATATATTAATTTCTCATCGTATTATTATATTAGTTAGTTTATTAAGTCAATAAATCAAAAATAAGAAATTAA
>NW_018397258.1:5396403-5402490 GCF_002168275.2 Theobroma umbraticum | reverse complement strand
ATGTGAAAAACTTTGGTCTTTAAGGAACAAGGGAGCGACTCAGACCAACCCAGTGACAGTGATGAAAATGAGAGTCATGACAATGACGAAGAAGACTGTGTGTGTTGCAACCATTTGCGGGGCTTTCATATGCTTATTTCTCTGTTTAAGGATGAGAAATCTTAACAGTTAATAAACTGTTAAGACGACGTGTGGTTTTTAGTGAATAATTTATATCCATGCCTGGTTGAAGCATTGAAATTTTGAAACCCTTACTATAGAGTTTGTGCTAAAAGAGAAACCATAGTTAGATCATTGTTGCAGATATATATATTTTTTCATTATAATTTTTTTAATTGACTTTAATTATTTTGTATTATTATATATTCAAGATTTTTATGAACAAAAAAAAATTTTTTATCGAGGATTTCATGAGGTGAAAAACATTGGATAGAACCAAAGAATGGTAAGCCACAAACAAGCGTGAGAAAGTGGGAGAAAAGTGAAAGAAAAGTTATAAAAGAAACTCAAAAAACCGCTCAAATCTTTTTTTTTTAATTAAAAAAAGAAAAAATAATAGAATTATAAAAAAAAGTTCTTATTGTTTTTACCCTAAAAAAATTAACTGAAAATTTAAAGTTGTTACTCTCTTTGGGAAGAGAAATAAAATGCAAAATTTTATGTGAGAAAAAAATAATTTCAAGATGTTATGTGAGAAAATATCATTCCACAAGGAGTGATTGTGAAATTTACTCAAAAAATAATTATGTATAGTAATTGAGACTAATATAATATAATTACTGAATGTTTTGTTTTTTCATATTTTTCTTGTTTCCATCCAACCAAATGAATTATGAACCAAACATCTGATTCCAGAGCAGAAGATAAAGGCTGTTACATAGTGTTTAAGAATTCCCGTGGGTTCAAATGTTAGCCCAGTTGAGACCAGGAAAACTGGATACAGGGTGGTTCTTCTGTGCTAGTCTATTAAGATTAGAGAACTAGGAAATGTAAAATGGTAAACAAAAATATCTGAGGACTGGTTTCTAGATACATATATAAACCTGTTTATGCATGTAGATTGGTACATTTGGTGTTCAAGAGCATTTAGAGATACAAATACTACTAATAAATATGGATATCGATTTTAACTAATTTCTACGTACTGCAGTGAGTTCTTGTTATTTTGGCCAAAGGACGGCTAGGAAAAGCGAGAGAGCAGCCTACTGCTGGAGGAAATGGCCGGGGGAAAGAGCAGAGAAATTATTCTTGAGTTCGATCACTTTGTCCGAACTGACGCTTCCTCCCTTGAGAAAATGGGAATACCAATATTTAGAAAGCTTAGGTTGTCTCTTCAAATCAGGATCATCCAAATCTACATAATAAAAGCCAAAACTTGATCGATAACCATCCAGTATCTCCAGCACATCTAGGAAGGACCATGAGAAGTACCCTCTTGTATCCGATCCATTCCTTTGAAATTTTTTATAAGAAGAAGAAGGAAAGATATGTTAAAGAGTTGATCACCTTCCAAAATCTGCAAAGAATGATTCAAATATATATCTCATTCAAATGGCTGTTGGCTAGAGGTTGGTCAAAACAAGTGTACCTTACTGCATCCAGCACACTCCCAATATATGCCTGCAGATATTCCACTCTCGATGTGTCTTCCAAGGTTGAATTGCGCTGGGTTCTCTGACCTGACAAACCCCATGCCATGTTCACCAATTAGATGAAAAGACAGGACCAATGAGATATATATCGTTTGAATATTCCCATCCCAACTCTTTGGATTCTAATACATATATATCCCTTGAGGCCTACTAGTTTTGGAGCTGAGTAGCATCAGTTTTGAATAGCTACTAAACAGTAGATATATACAACTGGATACGATCCGCATGACTTAATTGCTTCAGCTATCGTCTGCTCAATGCCCATTTACCATCTTCTGGAGAATGTTTATTCAGTCATTTCAGAAGGTTAAGCAGTTAAATTTAGTTTCTCAATTTATTACTTTCCCTTAACAATGTCAAAATACTTGTTTGAACATAATGTCATTTTTGTAGTCTTTCAAATTGAGAGTTACTTACTATATAGGAGCCCTTTTGTTTCATTCAAAACTCAACAAGCATCTGCATAACAGCATTAGTACAACACTAAAGAACACCACTTCTTAGCTTAGATGTGACGGATGTAATTCCCAGGAAATGCAGCTTTTAATTGCTGCAAGCTGCAACTTAATCTACTATATCTTCATTGTCCTTTTTTCACATGAAATAGCTAGATGATTTGCATGTTTTTCTTGCTTACTTAATAGATATGTGGCAATTGCTTTGTTTCTAGTTTTACTTGTATTTCCGGCGATAATTTTATGACATCAAGTTTTCAATCAAGAAACCTTGGCCAGAAACACTATCATCATAAAACAAATAATTCATGAGTTTTTGAAGTTATGTTTCATAAACATAATGCAGCAAACAATGATGATCGTAATATGGTTTTCACTTCAATAAAGGGAAGGATTAATATCCAATTCAAAAAAGAGCAACTACGCAGAATGAATACGAGTTTGTGTGTGTGTGTGTGTGTGAGAGAGAGAGAGAGAGAGACAGAGAAATACCATTTTCAAGAATGTAAAGAGGAGGATTGTCGTAAACTTGCTTAATATACTCCAGCACTACTTGCAGGCCCCAAGGTAATATGGGATACTGAGCAACAAATTAACTGATTATTAATTCAAAGGCCCAAGTGAAACCAAAAAAAAAAAAAAAGAGGCACTTGTAATTAGCAATATGTTGCAACTCACCTCAGAATCCAAGAAAATATCTTCCATGTCTGCCATAAAGAGAATAAATTAGCTTTTACTTCATGGATATTCTCTTGACTCATTGAATCTCGGACTATATATTTAAGCAATTAATCTCAGATATGTACCAAGTGAATCCAATTTAGCAAGGAATATGTAGATGACATACTCTTTATCTTTGCAGCCACATCTATGTTAAAGTCTCTTTGTTTCAGTACCAGAGCACCAGGGTCATCTTCGACATAGCATGTTGTGTAATGTATTACCCCCAAAAAGTCAAACGAACCCCTAACAAGTTCAGATTCATGATTGGTGAAGGTAGGAATTCTGGAGCCAACGATTTCTTTCATTATATCAGGATAATCTCCAAACACCAAGGGATTTGCAATCCTAAAGTACAACATAGGCACTATTAACTAAAGCTGGAATAAATTTCTCAAACCCAATAAAAATCGAAATTAAGAGTATTGAAGGTCATCTAGATATGGTACAAAAACCAATATAAGAAACAGAAATGACAATTTTCAAAATTTGTCCCTCGGACATGCATGCTTTCATAATAACACTTTATATATTGGACTTACCAACCAATGTAGAAGTCATTCAGTCTTTGAGCTGCCATTGCATCCTCTGTTGAGTTTGAATTTGGAATAGCACCAAGTGTATAGATGCTAATACCTATGAATCCATTCTGCTTTTCCTGCATATCATATATTGCTCCTATAAATGCAAAAGATTGGTAAGTTAAAAGGATGATTGATATAAAAAGTTTCGATATTAATACTTGATAATTTCTCTTGTACAATCTTGCAGCTGATGCATGTGCCAACAATATATTGTGAACAACTGTGTATGGCTCAGTTGGGGAGTCGCCTCTAGTACAGTTTATTCCAAAAGGTGTAGAGCAATGCCTAGGAGGAACAATTCCCTGATCATAACCTCCAATGGCAAACACGTTGGGCTCATTCACAGTAGTCCAATATGAAACCCTGTCCCCAAATTCTCTAAAGCACACATTTGCATAAGCTGTGAAGTCTTTACTGCATTGACATTCAGATGATTCAATCACATTCATTGACCTTATTAACCCTTATATACAGCAAATGTAGAATGCAAATTAAAAAAGATAGGATTAAAGAACAATACACAATTTTTCGGTTAATCCATCCTCCATACTCATCTTCAAGTGCCTGTGGGAGATCAGCATTGTTTAAAGTAACATGAGGCTGTATTCCTGCATTGTCAAGTGATATGGATATGATTAGAGTAAAAGAATAATCTAATATTGTCTGGCAAGCATTGTTCAACGTCAAAAATGAAAAAATTTAACTACTGAAGATATTTCGGAAAGTTTGTGCCAACCATGGCTGATTAGTTCATTGATGAGGTTGTTATAATACTGTACACCCTTTGGATTAAGAGGTCCTCTTCCATCTGAAATGTGAAAAAGAACTAGGAATTGATATCCTTCTTTAATTAATATATATAAACCAAAATTTGAAAACCGTACTTGGGATAAGCCTTGACCAGGAGATAGAAAACCTGTAGGCATCTAAGCCCATTTCTGCCATAAGTTTCACATCTTCCTGAAAAAAGGGAATGTTAGCATTATTAGTTAATTACACTGAGACCATCCTAAAACAGAACCCAATTAGTGTAGTTGAAAGTTAGGCAACCAGCAATTAGTTTCATATAAAAATTCTGACATAGCCATTACGGAAAAATGCAATATATATGAGAAAACAATTGGTTTCTTCATTCACAGGCATGTATGGACTCAAAGCTATGTAGGTAAGAGTCATATGAATTAAAAAGCTTATTTTATGCACCTTGTATTTGTGGTATTGATCAACGGCTACATCTCCAGTGGCTCCATCAGCATACCCTGAGATTTTTTTAATGAGAGGTGAAATTTATTGGTTAAATCATTCATTGGATCATTATAAATACATTCCAGACAACTCTTTAAACTCAGATATAGAAGGGATTGGACCTGGGCACCCTCCATGATATGAGGACATGGGTTAAAGCAGAATTATAGTTTTATGGTCGATTACCGATAGTTTGTTTCGTCGACAAGGATTCAAGGACTTGGAGGTGGGGGAAACGATATTGGGCTTGCTCGGTTTCTTTCTTCATTTCATTTTGAGGGCAGCACTTAAGGCTCAATAGGTTATTTATCTCGTTCACGATTTAGGCCCAACTGTGGCTATAAGTCTATTTTAAGTCTATAGAGAATCAACATAAATTTCCAATAAGACCCAAAAAAGAATGGAAACAACGAGCGGGTTGAAGCTCAAATCAATGAGAAAACAAAAGAGGTTTGAATTTTCCGACACCCAACACCATTGACAGAAGTGAGGGTGCGTAATTAATCAAGACGAACACTGCTACTGACTAAGAGAAGAAGCTAACCAGCGTGGGCGAAAGTGTCCCAAATGCTAGGAGTCCTCCCATCTTCGCTTGCTGCTCCCTCCACCTTCCATATTTTATTAAAAACTCGTCAATCTTCATCAATTTGTCTTTTGTCTTTAAGTACAGTATTTTTTTTTGGAATACGGTTTTTGCTCAATGAGTGGCTACCATGTATAAAGCGTAAACATAGACCAACAACCAAACTGACCTGATAAGCGGCGGTGGCAGAACCAAAGACAAAGCCAGGTGGAAAGTCATATCTGCTATACTTATCAGCGCCAAGCACTGCTATAGGCACATGTAGCAAAATTCTAATTAGCAAGAAAATCAGACTCCTCATTTCTGTTTACCTGAGAGTTTACTGCGTCGTCCCAGCTCTTCTTCTTGTCGAGTGAATCGATGTGTTGTCACAACCACAAGAAATGAGGATAATAAATGATATGAAGACAAAATGCAATGGTCTACCGATCTGCATGGATGGCCATGAGTATTCCATTGAGTCTTGACGGTGACAGAACACAATATGACAATAATTAACGGAACTTAGTAGAAGACAAGGACGCGTTCGTGTTATAGGTAGTTTAGAAGCTTAATGAAGAGCCCTTTTGCTTTGATAATCGAAGTCAAAAATGCTTATCAATCGGTTTAATTTCCATGATTGTCTGCGTTTATCACTAAATGAAAGCAAGATGTGGCGATCAATTAACTTCATCCATTTAAATTAAATGTGATATATTTCTTATTTACTTTGTTTGAAATTTTCAAGAGACTAAAGGAGGGTTATGTTGGACAGAACTCCAGAACAGAAGACAAAGGCTGGCGCAAATATAAGAATTAAGCGAGTCTCTTGTCTGCAAACAACTTTGCTAGATTACAACACTTATACA
>NW_018397258.1:5359102-5396393 GCF_002168275.2 Theobroma umbraticum | reverse complement strand
TACTGGGAGAAACGGCCCTGCGAAAGAGCAAAGAAGCTTTGCTTGAGCTGGATTAGTACATCTGAACTGATGCTTCCTCCCCTGAGAAAATGGGAATACCAATGCGCGGAAAGCTTAGGGTATCTTTTCAAATCGGGGTCGTCCAAATCTACGTAGTAGAAGCCGTAGCCTGATTCATAGCCATCCAGCAACTCAAATACATCCAGGAAGGACCATACAAAGTACCCTCTTGTATTTGATCCATTCCTTTGAAAATTTTAAGAGCGAGAAGAAGGGAAGGAAAGCGTTAGACGGTATACATAATATGGATAAGCTGAAAGAAATCTATGCAAAAGGATCAGTTGCAATCTACAAACACTCAAAAGGCCGATGGCTCTTAGGCCATTCCTTAAAGTTCGTATTGGCATACCTCACAGCATCAAGAACACTTCCAATGTAGGCATGCAAATAGTTTACCCTCGAGGTGTCTTCCAGTGTTGAATTACGCCTGTTTCTCTGACCTGCCAAAGACACCAGACCAACTTCACCAAGGAGATGAAAAGCAAGACCACAGGCATAAACAAATTTGAGATATTGCCAACCAAAATCTTTTTTTTAATTCCAAATAGAGGCCTAACGGTGTTGGTATTGGAGTTAGGAAGCATATGGTTTCATACAGTTTGCTATCAAATACGGTGGAATCAAAGAAGGATATAATCTGCATGACTAAATTTTGTAAGCATTTGTCTGTTTTTCCTACAGCTGTTTAGCCGTTATGTTTTTTCAGCTCATTCCCTTTCCCCAGCAGACTTGGCAATTGTTCTACATAATATGTTTTATTGTAGTCTATTGAATTGAGAGCCATGATATTTTATTCAAAAAAAGTATTCACAGCTCAGATTTCACTGATGTAAATTTCTGGGAATGACTCTGTTTTAGTTGCTGCACATTATTCTTCCCAAGTCCTCATTTTACATTTCCCACATGAAACTGCTAGATTATTTCATTTTCATGATTTCTTGGATTCTTGACTTGGAAAACGGCATGAATCCATGTAGGTTTCCCTCTGTTCTATAATTATTTAATCTACGTGCTTTTGGAGAGAGGTAAAGAGAGATACCATTTTCAAGAATGTAAATAGGGGGATTTTCATAAACTTGCTTGAAATACTCCAGCACTGCTTGCAAGCCCCAAGGCAGTATGGACAACTGAGTGACAAAGCTGGTCAGTGAACCATTAAGCAAACTTGAAATAAACAAACACTGGCAATAAAACCTCTCAACTCACCTCGTAAGTCAATGAAGCATTCCCTATATCTGCCACAAAGAGAATCCATTTAGTTGTTTTCCTCCAGCATTGATAAATTATTTTGATAAAGGTCTAAAATGGCTGTTTTAGTTCAGTATGTTAACATCGCCTTGAATCACTGAATTGAAAAGTACATCGTTTGACTAGATAACCTCAGTTAGTTCAGTCAAAGCAGCGATTGAATTTAACATTTATTAAGTTTGGCAAGAATATGTAAAGAACATACTGGATATCTTTACAGCTAAATCTGTGTTATAGTCTCTTTGCTTCAATTCCCAACTTCCAGGGTCATCTTCCACATAATATGAGCTGTAATGAATCACCCCTAGGAAATCAAAAGAACCCCTAACCAGTTCAGATTCATGATTGGTAAAGGTAGGAATTCTGGAGCCTGCAATTTTCTTCATCGTGTCAGGATAATCTCCAAACACCAAGGGGTTTACAATCCTGATGTACAATGCAGACAAAGATGTAACTGAACGGTAGAATAAAATTTCTGGTAAAGTCAGTAGTTCCAAAGGCATGCAGTTGACAACAATGCAGAAATGACAGAATTTTCAATAAGTTGCGCCACGCATTGATATATAATCACACTGGATGCCGGAGTTTGAACTTACCAACCAACAAAGAAGTCATTGGCTCTTTGAGTTGCAATGGCATCCTCTACTGAATTTGTTAGAGGAAAATTGCCAGTTGTATAGATGCTAATACCTATGAACCCATGCTGCTTTCCCTGCATCATCATGATTCATGTGTACTAATCTTAATGGACATCTCCTTAGCTATTTCCCAGTGATTAAAAAAGTTCTTTACATTCTTTGACATTGAAACAGCATGGAGAAAATTGGCAGTTAGAGAACTTAATTATGTGCAGGACGTTATCGAAATGAAATGTTGGAGCAGAATTCAATGTGGCTAGTTTCCATGTAATTTAATCAAAATGAAGTGGATAATTGGCAGATAAAAAAGAAAAAAAAAGAAAAGGAATTAGAAAAGAAATAGAGTTGAACTGCTGAACGACTTTGAAAGTTTGGATATTATTACTTGATACTTTTTCTTGTACAATCTTGCAGCTGATGCATGAGCCAACAAGATATTGTGAACGGCTATGTAGGGCTCGGATGAGGAGTTTCCTCTTGTGCAGTTTACTCCAAATGGAGGAGAGCAGTGCCTAGGAGGAGTAATCCCTCCATCATAACCTCCAACTGCAAACACATCGGGCTCATTCACAGTAGTCCAATATGAAACCCTGTCTCCAAATTCTTGGAAGCACACTTCAGCATAAGTGGTGAAATCATTCCTGCATTCACATATTGATGATTCGTATTGACCTATTTGAAGCCTAATGTACCCCATGCATAGAAAGACAAATTAGAATTGAAAAAACTAAAGAGCATTACACAATCCTTTGGTTAATCCATCCTCCATATTCATCTTCAAGTGCCTGTGGAAGATCAAAATTGTGTAAAGTAACATGAGGTTGCATTCCTGCATGATCAAACCGGTAGATATATCAGTGATGTAAAAGAAAATCCAATATAGTTTCTGGCTAGCATTTTCTCTTCTACTTTCATAATGAAACCATATTTAGGCACAGCTGAAGAAATGGTAGAAAGTTTGCCCCAACCATGGCTGATTAGTTCGTTAATGAGATTGTTGTAATAGTTTAGGCCCTTTGGATTGACAGGCCCCCTTCCATCTGAAAGGGAACATGAAGACAGAAAAAATGTGAGTATAAGACCAGGAAACTGCTCAATTCTTCAGTCGATATGACTAAAGCAAAAATCTAAAAATCATACTTGGTATTAGTCTTGACCATGAGATGGAAAATCTGTAGGCATCTAAGCCCATTTCTGCCATAAGGTGCACATCCTCCTGCAAAAGCATATTGTCTTATTACATAGAGACCATCCTCCAATAAAATTTGATGGGGTGTCAAAACAAGGGTATATAATAATTATGAATACAACATTGACTAGTTTATGGTCATATATTCATTATGAATACGAGAAAAACACTTCTTTTCTTCATCCACGAATGGGATCAAAGCCTATTTTATGCACCTTGTATTTATGGTATTGATCAACCGTTATGTCGCCAGTGGCTCCATTTGCATACCCTGAAATTGTAAAACGTTCGGTGATTGGTGCAAATATTTGCTTAAACGTACTGTTAGTCAAGATTTGTAGGAGAAGAATCAGACCAGCGTGAGCAAAAGTATCCCAAATGCTAGGAGCCCTCCCATCTTCACTTGCTGCTCCCTCCACCTATACCAGATACTTTCAATGAGCCTGTTTTTCTTCGGATACCCACATTTTGTCTCAAAACATTTATGTACAATTATAGTTTTCCTTTTACAATAACTTTCCCTTAGCCAGCTACTGTGTGCAAACAACAAAAGGTCAAAAACTGAGAAGAGAAAAAAATCTTGAAGAGCCGAACTGACCTGATAAGCAGATGTACCAGAACCAAAGACAAATCCAGGTGGAAAGTCAGATCTGCTATATTTATCAGCGCAAAGCACTGCCACTGCCAAATTTATCATAACTACCATTTGCAAGGAATACAGACTCCTCATTTCTCTTTACCCTACAGAGACAGTTCAGTTCACTTCAGTATCCAACTTGCTTCTGCTCTCCTACTTGCTAATACTTGACAATTTGTTCTGACATGCAATTAATAGATGCTAAGAAGACAACTCTACTACATAACTAATGTTGACCACATAGAAGCCAATTAGTATAGTTTTTCCCTTTTTTTTTTTTGGGTGACGGAAATCCAATCGAAGTCGTGAAAAAGAAAAGGGCCAAATTTTCAGTACGTAATATGAGGTTAATTATTATCTCGAGTACTGAAAATGACAAAGTAGTGTATTCCAACTGAAGTCATTAATGACGCTGTAATTTAACTGTCCTTGTTGTCTGTTTGTCTTGATTAGTATATGTAAAGAAATCCAAGAACATAACGCAAACGAAAAAAAAAAACAGAAGGCAAAAGATATGTCTGCTTATCCAAGGTCTGAACTGAAAGGCGTTTCTGTGCTAACAGGGAAGGCGATGGGTTTTTTGAATGAGTGAGGCCAGGACCTAGAGCCACACATGTACTTGTCGTGTCTAAAGCACGTTGGATTTGGATAAAACAAAGCTGAATAAACTAACAACCCTTTGTTTTCCATGGAAAACCAACAAAATTCAGTAACTGGGCACTTGCGTTCTCACCCAAATAAAATGTATTTATTTAAGAGAAAATATGAGAGGCGAGTATTATTTTGCAGTGACTCATTTTTTGATAATCGTTATATGATTGGAAGGCGCAGTTATGTTTAAATTTCTTATGTTGGGATATGAAATTGCCAATAGAAGAAAAATAAGCACAAAACAAATGAATAATAGCACGACAAGACAGAAGCAGAGAAGAAAAGTCATAGTTTCCGATTTACTACGATTCAATGATATTTCCCCCACGCGGTTTATCTTTGGCATGAGAAACAATTAGAAAGGGGCGGAAGAGGATTAGTGAGGAAAGCCAAGGACGGACGATGGTGGGACAGAAGAGAAGAGAACAATTAAGACCCAGTGCTGGCAATTCCTGCTCAATGGAATAGCTAATGTGTTGCCTTCACTTGTAGCTGTTGTGATTTTGGAGAAAGTTAAAAGAGTATGACTGCTATAATGCAATATCTTTAAAACACATCATCAACAGATAAAACACTTGTTAATACATGAGAAATAAGGGTAAAATATGATTATCATAGTAACATGTACAGCTTCACATAGTGGTCTTCAACATTGAGTAAAACACATACAAACATACATGATATCCAGGTAGATTGTTTAACTTCAATGTTCTCCCTTAATGCCTGTGTTGAGAACTCTCTGTTTATCTCTATGATAGTTGAATTTTAACCTGCTTAGTGATTTGGTTATTATGTCAATGAACTGTTCTTCAAAACTGATGCCTAAGAGGGTTCGAATGTCAATCGTGCCTTTGCTTGTTGCATGCAAGAAGTCCCCATTGCTAGTCTCAACATTCGACTGATGTTGAATATCGAGTTCAACAAACATCTCAACCTTTGGAGTCATATAGTTGGAGTAGTCATTGTTTAATATCCAGTGACTAGCATCTGTTATCTTTGGTTTGGTCTGTGTCATGAAGAAATGCTCATATGCTACCTCAACTTTCTCTATAGATTGAATGATCTTTTCGACATGACTAAATTTAATAGTCAACTTTATATAATTGTCTTTCACAATTTCTTCGGTAGAGTGTATCTCGAAGAACTGCACAGGAAGTTTGGCTTGTTATGTGTGTCCACTGATAAAGTTGACTATTAACACAATTAGATCAAGTTGACCATTAAATTTTTCTTTAGCAAATGAAACTATGTTTAAGTGCTTCTGATAATCTTGAATGTCTAAAATTATAACCCAAGAAAGAATTAGGGAATTAAGAGCCTGAGTGACATAGAACACCTAGTAGGTTAAGCATTAAAAGTAAAAAAAAAAAATTCAAAAGTCATAAATGAGCATATTCATAATTTTATAATTTTTCTTATTTAGTTAAGAGTTCTACATAGGAATTATAGGTATAATAGAATTTTTTTTATTTAATTTACTTGCATTAGGATTTTAGGATAATCATGTTCTAACTAAGAATAAAATATTTATTTGATTTAAATCTTTTATTAACTACTTTAGTTGTACTAGACAACTACTCTAATTATACTAAACAGCCAAAAGTAAAATTTTATTAGGATTTGAGTCTATAACACTATAAACAAGACCCTTAAACTTTGTTTTTTTGAATTATGTAATAATATTACAGATTTCTTTTCTCAACTTGAGTTTAAGTTTCAATATTTAAAACTTGGTTATTAACCTTATAGGCTTAGTCAAGTGCTAATCTTTGCTTCCATGTTAACTCGCAATGTCAGTTGGTATCAAAGTGGAAAAAACTCACCCAATCTAATGGCAAGTGACCTAGTTATGATAAGCGATAGTTCTCATGGTAAAGGGAACTGAGACCTCACGATTTGCAGTGTCAGATCAAGGGGTGGTGTTAAGAGCTTTGGAGCAATGAATGGATCTCAAATTTTAACGTTTGGAACAATGCTTTGAAGAACTTGCAGATCAACTTGATGCTCTAGATGTAAATGCCAACAAAAATTAGAATGATGAAATGCCATGTACCGAAGATGATGCAGTTCGCAGATAGCCTATCAACAAACCTGTTCCTCCAAACGTACGTAGACAATAAGTCTACATGGAAGATTAAATGAAAAAAAGTGATTATTTTGTAGAACCTGTAAGATACGCTAGATATGGAAAGAAAGATTTTAATAACAAAGATACTAAGAATTTCATATTAAAGGGATGTTCTTTATTTTAATGGGAGTCTAAATATTAAAGATTTTTTTGATTGGATTGTGAAAATAGTTAAATTTTTTGAATATATGGAGATTCTAAAAAGAAAAAAAGTGAGACTTGTCGCCTTCTGATTGAAAAGTGGAGCTTTTGTATGGTGGGAAAGGTTATGGTACAGAAGGAAAGCACCAACTAGAACCTAGTATAGGATGAAGTAGTTGTTACAGAAAGACTTTCTTTCTCCTGATTATGAGCAAATTCTATTTCAGCAATACCCGAGGTGCCATCAAGGTCAGAAAACTGTATGAGTATACTGTAAAATTTATGAGACTACAAAAAGGAATGCCTTGAGAAAGATTGAAGGGTAACAAGTTACTAGGTATCTAGAGGAGTTAAAGCCAATTATAAGAGACAAGATAAAGGTACAAGTGTTGTAAAATTTATCTAAAGCACGAAATATTGCTTTAAAGGCTATATTGATGTTGCGAGAAAAGAATAACTTGATTATTCTCGCAAGAGTTATAACGGGGATAATTATAAAGCATCCAACGATAAGAATAAATCAATTCATGATAATTTTGCACGTAATGACCAATACAAGGAAGAGAAAGCAATTGCAAAGTAAAATGTGACAGATACAAAAAAGGGTAGAAAGCTACAAATCCTTGTGCTAGACTAATCCCAAGAAAATGTTTTAAATGCAATCAACCTGGTCATAGATCCAATAATTTTCCTCTTAGAAAAGTAGTCCATGCGGTAGAGTGAGAAGGAAAGGATGATGAGATTTACTATGGTTTAGAAGGGGATAATGACAAGTATGCGAATGATGATGATGATGAAAACTATGTGATGAGAAGAATGATGTTGTCTCCAAAATAGTAAGATAATACTCAGTGACATCAATTATTTCAAACTAAGTACGCTATCACTAATCATTTATTTGATGTGCTTATTGATAATGATAATTGTGAGAATATTATTGGTAAGAATGTTGTGGAAAGTTTGAGTTTTAAAGCTACAAAACACCTACAATCCATACACTATTAGCTAGATTAAGGCAACCGAAAACATTCATATAACAGAATGGTATAAAGCACCTTTTTCTATTAATAAATACAAAGATAAGATATATTTTGATATCACGGATATGGATGCTTGTTATTTATTATTTGATAGATTTGATAATTTGATGTTGCAACGTAGCATGATAGAAAAAAAAAAAACCTACAAATTGGAGAAGGATGGTATACAATTTACTTTAGTGCCAATGATGAGAAGTGCCAAAACCAAAGCTTCTAAAGTGAAAAGGTGGACTTTCTTTACCCTTACTCATAGAAAAAGGTTGCTTTCAATGAGTCAAATGGGGTGCATACTTTAATTATAAAAAAAGTGTTATCAATTGAAAAGGGTCAAAAATTAATAAAGCATCCAAAAGCAGTCAAACCGTCATTAAAAAATTCAATGAAATGATGCCAAAAAATTTACTTAATGGATTACCACCGATGAAAGATAATCAACACCATATTGATCTGATTCCTAATGTTAGACATAATGACAATGCATATGTTATGGATTTGTCAAATAAAATGAAAATTTCAAAATATTTAATGTGACGGATATTTATCCATCTCATTCATCTGATGAACCCTTGTATCTAAATATACAAGTTAACTCAACGACAAGTTGTTGTCAAGCGGAAGGGATTGACGTAGAACGTTTCGCAGATAATTTCTTAAAGTAGGCCAAAAGCCAAAAAAACTCAAAAATCATAAATAGACATATTCATAATTTTAATATTTTTCTTATTTAGTTATGAGTCCTACATAAGAATTATAGAAATAAACAACTAAAAGTAGAGTTTTATTAAGACTTTGGCTTATACCACTATAAATAAGACCTTTAACTTAAGCTTTTTGAATCATGCAATAATATTACAGATTTCTTTTCTCAACTTAAGTTTAAGTCTCCATTTTTGAAACTTTGTTATCAATCTTAAAAGCTTAGTTAGGTGCTAGTCTTCATTTTCATGTTAACTCACTGCATCACTGAGCCAATACCTATTACAGTAAAACAGAAAGTCTACCACACCTCCATTACGGCTCAGGAGAACTACTCTTTCGCCAAATCTAGTTACTGCAATAAGATATTTTCAAAGAATCCTTCAGAGAAATTAATCACAATTGCAAAAGATTGTGGGCATGCACAAATGTGATAACAAAATTTACGAGCCAAGTCCAAAGGCCGAGAGACACTCAGTTGAGGTGATATGAAAGTCTCCAAAAAATGCATCATAAACTATTAGACAACTGATTGTACTAAACAGTGGTGTGCTGCAAATGAAAAGCTGTATTTTCAGGATTTTGTATTAGCAGTACAATGCCCCAGGTAGATATTTCCCTTTAATTTCCAGAATTACTAGTTAATAAGGGGTTAGATGTACAAAACCTAACATCAATACTGGCACATGATATAAATCATTGCTTTGTATTGACCAAACAATTGATATCACAAAATTCACTACATAAAAGATCCCATCTTGAACAGAAACACAAGTTCAAATAATGGTTTTGAAGTTTATTTTAGAACCACCATTTGCACAGTGGAGGAAAGAATGTGATAACCTATAGTCACATTTTACTTTCCAAAGTGTACCTAAGCAGGAAATTAGTAGCAGAATAAATAATTATTAAAATCTAAACAATTAGTAGTTCTGAGAGTGCAATTCAACCTCTGATCATTTGTATAAGCTGTCGTAAATGGAGACAAGAATAATTCCCTATCTTTTCATAAACTGTGAAAATTCATTTTCCAACGTTCCATCACAGAAAGTTGAGCTCATTGAACAATGGCTGCGCACACAATCTCACTTGATGATCTAATGATACAATTCCAATATAACAAAAACAAACTTATTCAAGAAATTAGACATAACCATATCTCAAACACCTCAGTTTCATCTTCTAAGAAAACCAAATTCAAAAGAACATCGTTCTTTAATGGAAAAGCTCAAACCCAAATAAAACAAGCACAATAATACTTCTAACAATTATCACAGTGTAAATTTCTCTTATTACAATAAAACTACTTACTAGTAATTTTGATGTGATACACTCCCTCTAAGTGTACAAAGGCAAATCAGTCCAAGCACCAGAAACATGTCCATTCTCACAGACAAAAGCTCGTACAACAGGCTCTCCATCGTCATGGTACCCGAAAACACGCCTCAAACAGAAAGCAGAATGCAAATCCCAAGTCTCTTTGCAAGAGCAAAACGCGCAATTCAGATTAATCTTGCCTCTGTTCCCATCATTTATCGTCCTCCACACCCGAGATTTCTTGAAATTCTTGAAAATGCCTCTGAAAAGCATGTAATTTCGCTTCTCCTCAGCGTGAACGCATCCAGGCCAATCGCAAATGTATAAGCAATCGCCTCGAAAACGGCTCGCTAATAATTTGTTTCCTTGTTCTCGGCTTAAATTCCAAACACCGGATGCTAAATGGGACCTCAGCGACCTAGAAAATTTCCTTCTTTTACAAGAGGAAAATTCACGCCCAATTTTAATTGCTCCATTATCTATTGTTTCTTCAGGGTAACCGTCGGTCGAATCGGACGGGTTATAAACGGTGTCGTAATATAGATCATCAAAAAGTGACCAGGGACAATCGGACTCCGGAGCGTCTGCTTCCGGGTTTGGATTCGGATTCCCTTCCGTTCTGCTGGAACAGGGGTCGGTGGACGGCGTTAAGGCTTGGGAATTTGCTGGCTTGTGATAATTCTCATCCGGGCCAAGCTCGCGTTCGAGGCCGAAATCGGAGTTCTCTAGAAGGACGCCAGCGTGGGTGAGGCCTGGGCAGCAGACTGACAGCTTGTGGAGGGAGGCCCAGCCGCCGGCTGGAGCGGACGATGAGGCGAGGAGATCGGCGCAAACGGCGGGGATGGTTTTGGAGCATTTTTGTTTCCAGCAGGTGTTGCGAATTAGAGAAGAGAACTTGGCGCAGACCGAAGCAAGACAAGCCCAGCTTCTGGGGTCGTCTTCCAGCTTCGAGAAGATGTTTAGAACGACGTCGTCGGGGAGTTTCGAGAACGGCGTCTCTGTCATTTTTGTGCGGGGGAAATGAACAGGCGAAATTCGGTATCGCCGGTTGCTCTTGTATATTTTCTTTCTTGAGTTAAAAATGGGCCGAATGGGTAACCTTTCGTTTGGGAGGTCATCTGGTGGGTGGATTTCCTATTTTCTGTTTCTTTTTCTTCGATGAACTTTCAGTGACAGCTGAGGTCAGCAGAGTCGGTGTAAGCCAGAGAATCGGGTGGCGGTGAAAGACCGTGGGCCATTTTGTATCGACAGTTATGACAACTAATAATAGTATTAATCAATTTTTGGTACATTACTAATAGTGGTATTATTCAATAATTAGAGTCCTCATTTAGTGATGCATCTTTAAGGGCAGCCACACGGTCCAAGTGTCAGAGAACGTCAAGAACAAACTCAAAACAAAAACATCGTCAAAGCCAAATAAATCACGTAACAGTATTATTAGTAATTTGTTTTTGTTCATTACTAAAAGAAACGATTGCCAAACAAATTTGTTGTTTATCTTTTCCTATTGTTCTATTATTCAGGATTTTCTCCCCCACTAAAGCTTAAATGTTAAGGATCCCATTACCACAGAAAGACAAAAGGCATACAACTTCATTATCCTCATCGTTGAACCCTGACCACAGAAAATCACGATCACCCAGGGAAATATGGATGGAGAATTTCGTTCCTCATCGATTCCCTCGACATATCACTGTTTGGCGTTGAAATTTCACGTGGCCACTTATCAACTTGCCCCTATGTCACTTACCAATTTGTCCACCGAACACGACATTATACCTGCATCTACTTGATTATTTATTGGTTCCCCTTCTCATTCTATCTGAAAAATGTTTTTGCTCATAATTTTTAAACTACAAGTGCCATCCACTGAGTTAAATGCTAACGCAATACCCTGTTACCTCTCTGCACCACCAACAAAATTCATTAAACCAACAATCAATCATAATATTGAAGTGCTAAAAACAGGTATATAAAACGTTTTCAATAACAACACACACATCAAATGTTGTAATCAAATTCAACATAGTTGCTAAACTTTTCTAATAAGTTTTCCACTTCTCAAGGTAATTTTTCAATCAACAACTTAAATTAATAGGAGTCTTCAGCTTCTTGGTCGCAAATCAACTCAGCAATTATATCTTACCTGTCAAATGAAATTCACTGTCAGGCTGCAGTGAAAATTTCTATACAAGAATTAGATATAAATGCAATGAAATCAACATCTTCTTAACTAAGAAACTATATCTCGACAAAAGACATTTAAGAGAAGATTAAGACCTCGATAAACTCTTGCTCCTACTCCTGCTTCTGCTCCCACTTGGACTCCTGCTAGCAGTCCGTCTTTTTGGACTCTTACTCCTTCCTTTTTGACGCTGCAAACAATCCATTAATGTAATGTAAACTATTAACAAATAATGATCACCAAAAGGAGACAATGGTCAACCACAGAAGGCAAATTTCGCACGAAACTGCTCAAAGGTACAGAAACCAATTTCTCCACGAAAAAAAAAGCAGCTTGACTTTTGAAAAGTTGACTAAATATGTACAAAAAAATTACTTACAGAAGGCAAAGGAGATCTGGATCTTGATCGAGATCTGCAAAAGTTCCAGAAAGAACCCAAGTTTAAAATCAACACGTTCCTTTTAACAACTTTCATCCAAGAGCCTTGACGCCCCTTCCACGTCAGAATCACCATATTCAAAAGGAATAAAGAAGAAAGCATAAATCTTTAGCAGTTAAATAAGGAAATAAAGAATAGGACCAGCTCACTAACCTGCCTACATAAGGAAAAAAAAAAAACCTAATCTAGCAAAATGAAATTCCTTAAAAGAACTATTTTTAATATTCCGACACCAGTGGATAGAGAATGAGCATGCTTCCCTATGTGCCACCAAAACCCACAGGTTAATCCACATAGCATGTCCTATTAGCTTGGCAATATCTGGAGCTGAAATTGACAGTGAAATGTTTCTACCGCTCAATGATGGTGACTTGCAAATCCCAATGCATTTACTTCACTGAAATCCAGCTCTACTATTGCAATTCCTTGCAAAGAAATCCAGCTCTATTATCGCAGTCCATTGTCTCCATTGTTCCAAATCTAGCACCCATGGACATTTATGATGCTATGTACATTAGAGAAGGGACACTGAAGGTTTTAAAGTTGCCCATCTAAAAAACAGCATACCTCTGCAACCAAACGAGTTGCATGCAATTGAACCATATTTCCACAAGATCCTAATATCCAATTCCCAGTTTGCTGCATTTATCCATATCTAAAAAAACAAACAAGGCAATTTTCATATGACAAAAGAAAAAAGGTGGATGTAGTTCAAAAACTGGGTTTAGTCTGGACCCAGTTTCTCAGATAATCCATCCTCTGGATGAGGAAAGCATGTAAGTTAAAAGCAAAATTTCATGTTGACAACCACAAGAGAAGCACTGAGTCCAAAAAAAGTATTTACAAATATCTAATCATTGATACCCCAATTAGATCCCCATGAATGAAGAAGCACACAAATATGTCTCCACCACATTCCTTTACTTTATACAATAAACTAAGTGTTAAAGAAATAAAAAAATAATTACTGTTATTGAAGGTGTGACATAAGGTCTGCCAATTTTCACTTCGTAATACACTACGTTGTGTGTTAAAGGGGCAGGTTAATAATAACATTTTATCACCAGTAAACAAATACAGAAGCAAAAAAAGGGGACGATAAAATGTAATGTGTGGCCAAATCATTCCATCAAGTTACCAAACTAAATATTCATTCTTCAAAATGAGTTAGTTCACTTTCCCAAGAAAGTGCACTTATTTCATTCCAATTCTTTTTCATTTTGAGAAACCAAAATATGATTGTAACCTCTAAGTCACACACCCTACACTTATCTAATTTAGAGGATTCATTCTAAACAAGGAATCTGCAAATACAGCCAAAAATCAACTGCAAGGTCAACGAATCTGATGCATTTACACATGACCACAAGCAGATAATAGAGGAATGATTATCTGTAAAACCAACCACCAGCAACTAACAACTCTGAATAGCATATTAAGGTAAGGGGAAAGAAAGTGTACCTTGACAAAGAGCGAGACCTTGATGCAGAGCGGGAACGAGAAGCAGACCTTGATCTTGACTTTGCTGGTGACTTTCGCGAAGGTTTTGCTCTTGGAGACTTGCTGCATCACAGTTGCAAGTTTAACATGCAACTTTAAGCTGTAAATAAAATTTCATATCCTTAAATAATAAGAAAAACCTGTGGCTCTTGCTCCGACTATAGCTCCGTCCACGACTGCGGCTGCGGCTACGACTACGGCTTCTGCTACGGCTTCTTGAGAGTGATCGACCACGACTAGGGCTTCTGGAGGAGTCCCGCTTAGAATCATATTCCCTAACCTATTGGCAAAAAGTATAGTAAGTATAATGGAATGTAATAATACCATCTAAAGAGAAATAGCATTAAAAATAGCAAGCAAGCTAAGCTTTAATCTTCACTGAATCATTTTCCTTCAGCTTCTAGAAGACTAGGTTGAGATCATATACCCGAACATAAGCCCGAGAAAATGCATTCCGAAACTCAGAGTCATCAAGTTTCTTAATCTGCCAAAAAGACCGGGAATTTTCGCACATAATCAAAATTACTTAATGGCATTAACTAAGGCAGTCTTCCACGCTGTTAATGATGTAAAAAGTAAGAAAGGTAACTTACAGCATATTTCATATCATCATAGTTGGTGTAGTCCACAATCCCTGTTGTTCCTGCAAAACCAAAACACAACTTATCTCAGTAAAACCATAGTAATAAAGTGATTTAACTTTCATTCCCATACTCTAGACTCGATTGTTATGGTTTTGATCAATTCAAATACAGAAAAAGAATGAATAACTTTACAAACAACCTAAAATTGTACATAAAAGCTAAAGGATCAGCCAACAATTGTGAGGATCCAACATAGTTTCTTACCACTACCATCACGAAAAACTTGGGAAAAACAAACATCCCCAGCTCGACGCATGTGATCCTGAGGAAAAATACATCATGCAACAAAGTTTAAACTTTCTTCACCTCTAACATTACAGGTTTCTTTATTTAATTTTTCATTTGGGGAGGGGGGCGAAAAATTACTGAAATCAACTTTTACCTTCAGGTCCTGCCATGAAGCAGAAGATGGCAATCCAGTGACTAACACTGCACACCATAGAAATAGATTAAAGACAAATCATAAGCAGCCTAATTTACCAAGCAAATGGATATGAAGGGAATCAGATAGAAACGCAACCACGATATTCAGAACGTCTGGACGGCCCACGCCCACGCCCACCACTATAACTGCTATGACGATCTACTGATGAACGCCCACGCCCACCATGTGCAAGTTCAACCTGCAATTAATTATAAGCATGAGAACATAGCCTACAGAGCCAAATCCTTGACACAATGGATAGATACTAAATAAACCCTAAACATGCAAGAAAGAATAACTAACCCGCAAACGATGTCCTCCAAAATCATAGCCATCACGACCACGAATAGCATCTTCCGCATCTCGAGCCTCTTCAAACTAAGAAAAATATATAATCAACACAGGAAAAAAAAGCCCAAAAACAATGGTATCCTCACCCACCCCCAAAAATAAAAATAAAAAACAGAAAAAGAGTCAGCATCTTTACACTCACCTCAACAAATGCATAACCTGGAGGCCTTGGTGGAATTTTCAGGTCAATATGGGCTATAGGACCATACTGAAACAAAACAAAAAAGAAGATATATAAGCTTTAATAAAACCTATTGATTTAAGAAAAGCATCTTAAGATTCATTCAAACCCATATCAAACATGATAACTCACCAAACTCAACAGTAAAAACTGTGGTTTCACTCCATATAAATAAAAGAGCCTAACTTTGTTTCATAGGAATAGTAGAAGAAGAATTGATGTGCACCAAACCATGAATAGAACAAAAACACAGTACAACTATATATATGTTTTCCTTTGAATTTGGTAACCAGGATTATAGATGAAATTTGCAGATTAACTAGAATTTATGTGCCCCAACTGGAACAAGCTTCGGTAGCAAATTCTGTGGTTTTAATTAGCTTCTAGCTGCTTTTTTTTTTTTTATAATGGAGCACTAACTCTTATCCAATTTGAAGTCCTAGTCCTTAATTTTAATGCATAATAGAACAGAAAGTAGTAAAAATCTCTCAACATCTTTGCTAATGAATAAGGTGGGAAAACCATACAATTAATCATCTAGATTTCTCTCATCGACTTTCTTTATCTCTAGACCAGATTTGGCAATCTTTACACTATAATTTCATTTCTTAGCATCTAAAACGCCCTAAAGATCAAATCATAAGCATGGAAATCAAACCATAAATTCGCAATATATATTTTTAAGTTCAAAGTTCCACCAAAGCAGTGCAATCTACTCTTAATCAAGCATTTTACAGATAAACAGAAAAACTGACTCGTTTACTCATAAGCAACTTCCATTTAACCAAAGATAATGTAGAGTTAACGGTGAAATTGAAAATAACCAAAGATAGAGGAAAGGTTATTTACCTTGTAAAACAAATCTTCCACTTCCCTCTCGCGAACATCGCCAGGAAGATTCCCAACATACAGAGTTCTACTCGAACGGCTACTCATTTCTTTTTCCTGAGAAATACAAAACACAAACAAAAGCAAGTCTCAGGGGAGCTCCGTTAGGTTTTAAAGAAAAATGGGGAAGATGAACCGATTTAGGGTTTGAATTCAGGAATTAGTGTTTTTACCTGCGAGAGGGGAGGTTGTTCTGAGACGACGAGACGGAGGTCTTCGGAAAGAGATTTATTTAGGGTTTTGAAATTTGAGAGAGATGAGAGAGAGGGTAGGGTAAGATTAGGCGAGAAAACAATGTTAGAAAAGCTTATGGTGTGAACGCCTGTATAGAAACCTACTTGCGGGCTTTCGATGTTATTGAAATCAAGCGGCGTCAGATCTACGAGTATATCTCCTAGTTTGACCCGTCCAGCTGTACACCTCTCTGCAACCGCGGGGCCCTCTTTATTTCTTGCCTAGAAATGCTGACGTACACTCATAGCGTTTGCCGAATTGATTTTGTCCACTCGTATATTGCCACGTAAGGGGAGCGTTAAATAAAGAATCATTTTCTTTGCTTTATTTTGGTAACAATATAGGACGTTTCGTTTCGTTTCTTTATTTGAGTTTATACGTACAATTTTTTTGTACCTCTTTTGCTTTTTCATTTTTCTCTTTAAACTCAAGTAATAGCATCATAAGAAATTCATCTTTAATAGGGTAACTTAAGAAAAAACACTTTATGATTTGACATTTATCTATGTTGTGCTTTTTGTTGTCAGCATTAATTAACATGGTTAGTAAATTATTAATAATAAAATATTAGTATTTACATCACTAAATATTAATTAATAATAAATATAAATAAAAAAACTAAATTTTTAGACCTATTTTTCGTTCAAGAAAAAACTGCTAAATTGAAAATATTTAACACTAAAATTAAGTGCTAAAGTTTTAGTTTTGAAAAATTAAGTATACTGTAAAAATTGCTTAGTATTCTATTGAAAATAAAATATTAAGTAGATGTTTTGTTGATATTTATAAGTACTTTATATTAATAAAAGTAAAATTAGAAAAATAAACAATTAGAAAAGAAAAAAATATAAGATTTGTGTAATTAAATGAAAATTTTTTCCTATTGGGCATGGCTAGAGCATCTATAATAAATGTTATTCAAGTAGAGTTGTTTTAAAAGTACTATTACGATAAACTAATGTAGTATTTGACAAACTTGGTACAAAAGTGCCGTATGTGAAAAAATAATTGATCATATTTTAATTCATATTTAATAAATAAATAAATAAATCAACTTAATTTAACAAAATCATAAATTTTAAATTAGAACAATTTTTTTATTTTTAAAAATAAATTAAATTATATCAAGAGAAGGATAATATGACAGTAAACAATTTTTTTTATAATTTATGAATTATTAAAAGATAAAAGTGAGACTATAAATAAATCTCATTAGATATTTATTATTGCACATTAACGCTTTTTTAATAAGTTTTGATTTTGATTTGTAAATTTATCTAAAAGTTTAAATGAGTTTTTGAGAGCCTAGCATAATGCTTATGCTTTTGTAATAAAATGATTCTTCCATAAGCAGGACCAAGCGCCAATTAAAAGTGATTGAATACATTAAGTAGCTTTTTATCAGATTTCATTGAAATCTTTCTATTGAAGTGGTTTTTAAAATGAATTATCAAATACATTAAAATATTTTATTTTCAATAGTTTATCAAACATACTGTTACATTAAAATATTTTTTTCCTTCGAAAGACACGATGGGTTTGATAAACTATTAAAATTTTTCAATGATTTAGTTTTTTTTATTTATTTAATAATTCATTTTCTAAAACTACTTAAATTATAAAAGTTTAATATGTTAATAATCTATTCAGTTAATCTTATTTAAGAAAATATGTGTTATTTAATAATATTAATTTTTTTATTTTTTTAAATTTTTACCAATACAAAAATACTTATAGAATCATATCTCACTGTTTACAAAATATTCAATAAAAAATATATTCAATATTTAATTTTTAATAGCATATCAAAAAAATTTTATATCATAAATACGGTGCTTGAAATTTTTAAAATAAAAATTTAGTACTTGAATTTTTAATATTGAATTTTTTTCAATTTATGAAATAACACTAAAAATTTTAAAAATAAAAGTAATTGAAAATAGACAGACAAATTATCGAAGCAAGCCAATTCCTCTAGGACTTTCCGCAACAACCAACCTCAGCACTCATATTCAAGTTAAAAGCATACCTTTTTTTCTATTTTAGCTTAATCTCATTTTGAAAAAAAAATCAGTAAAATTAATAGTTTTTTCCCTTTCAATGATTATTTAATAAAAAAAACCAATTACATATTGAAATTTACTATAGTGTTAGATCGAGGAAATTGAAAAAAAAAAAGAATTTTAACCTTTTAGAGTAAAAAAAATGAGTATGAGAAAGTGAGATAATGTAAATAAAGAAAAAAAGTACGAAGAAGAGATGAAATTATCACCATTGTCAGAACCATGTTAGAACATCGCCCGTAACTAAGCATGAGTGTACGAAGAAGGTGAGAGAAATATAAGCTAGATAATAAATTTACTCTGCTAAATTATAAATATGTATAATTTGTTTATTTTTGATTGTCATCCTGACTTTTGTATTAAACCTTGTTATAAGTTAATTATTATTTATCGAGTACAAATTAAATCTTAGATGCCATTGGAAAGGAAGCCATCTAAGACTTAATTTGTACATACTAAATGGTGATTGCCCTATTGTAAGGGTTGAAAGAAAAGCGAAGACGACAACAGAATATAAGCAAACTATACATGTTTATAAATGAGCAAAATTACATTCATTATAATTCTTTATGATGATTTTGTAGCTTGGAGGGATTTTATAGGCAAAATTTACCTATGCTAGCCCTTTTTTTAAAAAATGTAAAAAATAAATTTTTAATAAACTAGCATACACACAATATGTATGTCTAATAAGAACATGATATGAATGAATAAACTAAAACAAAACAATAAAATATGAATGTCAAATGTGAGCATGATATAAATGAATAAACTAAAACAAAAATGAAGAAAATTTTATTTTTTGAAATAGAAATCCTTTTATTGACATATATAGGTTGTTTCATGTAAAAAAATAAATATCTTTAAATATTTAATAATGTTGAAGATGTAATTAAGATCATAATTAAGTTGAAAGGAAACTCTTTAAAATTATTTATAGCCAATTTATGAGAATGGTATCAAAATTAAAACTTACCAACTACTTGATATAATTTCTATTAATGTGACTTGTTAAGTTAGTAGTATTTCCTTTGAATAAACATTTTCTTCATAATTCGTTTTTAATGTGACTTTTGTAGGTTTTTTTTTTTTTCTAACATGAACTTATCCCACGTGACCATCTCAAAGCATCAATATTGCTTACAAGAGGGTTGGAACACTATACATATTATATATTTTTTAATATAATTTTTTATATTATATATTTTTTATTTTTTAAAAAAGTACTATAAATTTATTGACAATCATCATCTATCAGTCACTGTCTAACAAAAAAACAGCTACTGAGATTAATAAAAATACATACTTTAAAATCTATAAAAAATTGAAACATTCAATATATGGTTTAAACAAAATAACAAAATTAAAGGGTAAAAATATATTTAATAACATTATAGAATGTAATGCAATCTGATTGCATTGATTTTAAATTATATTAATATCTATTGGTTTTAATATGTTTACATTGCAATCTCATATTGCAGTGATTTTTTACAATACAAATACTATAATATAATTTAATTAAACATATTATATGGAATGTATTTTCAATGTTTTCACACCAAACATTATTTATGTGGGTGAAAAGATTGTCTTGAGAGACAATTGTATCTATTGTTTTATTGACACTAAACTCAAAAACAGCTTACTTTACAAAAATGTATTAATAAAAAAGGCAATAATGCTGAATAAAAAATGAGTAAATTGTAGTATTTTAAAATTTTACCTTAATTTATATCGAATTTATTAATATTTAAAATAAACATTCATTATCAAAATAATATATTTTATAAATTAAGATATTTTTAAAGTTCCTATTAACTTAATGATGTGACATATTTTATTTTTATACTTATTTTACCTTTATTACATAAGAGAAACAACAAAGTTAAACTTTACACTTCCTAGATAGAATCTAAACATGCTAGATAGAGATAGATTACTTGCTTTCTTCCTTGCTTCGATTTTTCGCTTGAGATTTCGTGTTGATTTGCTTGTCATTTAAGTTTTTGGATAATGTGGAAATGTATATGATTTTGAAACTTATTTATTTTTTAAAACAAATTTTACTTATTTTTTATTTACAGTTTAGATGTTATGTAATAAAGTATCTGATAAAATTCTCAAAGAAAACAGTCATATCTTCTCCAAACAATAATGCACTAAAATATAAATTTTAATTTTAAATTTAAATATTGTCAAGCTGATCGAAGAGCTACTTTTTAAATATCCAAATCTGAAAATAATTATGTAAAATTCTATTTTATTTGTAAAAAAAATATAAATTTTTTCTATTTTATTTCACCTCAAATCACATACTATTTTTTATATAATATACCCCCTTTTAGTGACATGTCAAAATTAAGATTTACTCCACTAAATAACAATCAATATTATAGTTAAGATGAAGTAACATGTTATATAATATAGTTTTAAAAGTAATTTAATTTAGCAAAAGAGCCTAAAATGCTCGTGGTGAACAAGATGTTAGAGTTAAGGTTTAGTTACCACTTACCTTCGTGCAAATGTTTTGAATGTATGATATTCAAGTTCACTTGAATATTCACTTGATTGTTATGATTAAAAAATGTTTCAAAGATTCATATCCAAGGAGACTATACGGTTCTCAGAATTTTAACTATAAGTGCAATATTATGAGAGTTCAATGGACACATCAGATTCTGAAATAATGTTGCTCCACACCCAGGTATGTGATGAAAGATTAATCATTGCCTCTTTGCACAGGCTCAAAACAACAATATCCGTTCCAAAGAAAAGGAAACCAAGGTAATTTGGAAAAGAGTTAAAATTCCAATCCGAACAAAAAATACAACAATATCCATGCATTATTATTCTTGGAAATTCAAAGGATCACAAATTATGACTATGCATGATGGTCAACAACATCTTTGCCTTCCTTGCCTTTTCGTGTAGCAGCTCTTAATTTTCGTTGCTCCTCCTTATAAATTCGATTTCTTCGTTGAAACTGCAATAATTATCAAGATGGACCATAATGAATGTCAGTATATGATTAGGATCCTACCACCATTTTATCACATTGACATGCACATCATCACCAAAGATTATGGGATAAACCAAAAAGCTCTAAATTCAATCTACAATGCCATGTCCCAAAAAGTAACCGAGTGATTTTCTTTACCATTGACCTAGGCTCACATCTAGAAGTGAATCATAAAGCCACAATGAACAAAATATACACAAGCTCATTTATCCTTCATGATTATGCATTCAGACTAGCTGACTCTGCAAACCATTAAAACACAACATCATAGAGAATAAATAGGGCTTTTTAACAATAAACCACACCTGTCATCACTCGACCATTTTCATCTCATCACACAGTTTCATAGGTTACAGAAAATTGATGTTCTTTAAGCAATATCACAGGGTAGAAGCTACAGTTACAACATACTCATAAATCTGTATAAACAAAAATTTTAACAAATTCCCTAAAACTACAGCAAAAAGTCACAGCCATATTGATCCAGATGTCAGGGGTTGAAGTTCTAATACCTTTTGAACTATCTTGTACATTTGATGTTTGCAAGAAACTAGTAGCAAATATGGGCGGAAAAGCATATAGTTATCAATTTGCAACATACATATAGTAGCAATTCAAGATACCTTCTTGAAGACCCCTTATGATATTGACGCCTACACATGCTTAATCTATCACTCTACCATGTGCCACATCTTCAAATTCATTATATACCTAAAGAAGTTCAAATTCATCTCCATGTATCCACACTCAATGGTGAGTGTAATCTCAGCCATTATTAAGATTTAGATTACCCATTACCATGAAAAGTTCAAAATAACCTGAAGGTAAAGGAATTTTCAAACTAATGAAGCTGTATCTCACCGGATTATAATTCACAACCAGATGCAGCACTGAGACGCAAATAAAGCACCTACTAACAATAAGTCATAAGCAGCGCTTGGCTCATTAAATCAGGGTAAGCTAGAACTACACATGCTACAGACACCAGTGACTTGGATTTAGAACTACAATTGAAACAAAACGATGCAAACACTACTTATTTACAAATGATCTTCAAAAGAACTAATTGAGCCGATTCCAGCCCAATTTGGGGTTTTGTGAACACGCTAGGCGCGAAATTTAGCTAGCTCAATATCAATATCTAAAAAGCATGAAATTCAATGAGAAATAAAGAATTAATTATCTAATTAAATATGCATATTTCCAGAGTAATTAATGGCTAAGATTAGAACGTGATGAATCGAAAAAATGATCTAAGAGAACAAATTGGACACTCCATTGGCAAGAATACAAAAGAGTTAGGGTTTTAGGAACATCTCAACAGCAAGAAAAAAAATGCAGAAATCCTGGAATCGAAGCGAAAATGAGTTAATTAAAAATTAAAAAGTGAACGAAGAGGGCGAGAGATTACCTCTTTGGAATGGTGGAGGCACTCGAGATAGTCTTCGCGGAGTAGAGCGCAGTCCTTGGGCTCTCTGCAACGGGACATACACTCGCTGAAATCGACCCAGAAATCGTAGCACCTACCTTTGTTCCCATTGATTCCCCAACCTGATGCCATGTCTGTCTTTCTCCGCCCGATCAGATGGACTGTAGTCGAGTAAAACTGTTCAATCTGATTGTGCGGAGAAGCGAGGTAAACTCACTTGACGCTTTGGTTGTTTCAGGTGGCTCGGAAATGACCAAAATGCCTTATGCACGGGTTTACGGGCTACCCATGGACCACGGGTCGTCATCCGTTTTTCGGACTCATCAACCCATTGTCACATTGGAAAATAACAAAATGTATTAGTAAAATATTTGTTCTTTTGTTATATTTACTCTACCACTCGAACTAGTAACAAATAAAATAGATGCTTAGTAGATATTAGGGCAAAATAGCATAAAGTCGTGCAATTGGTCCTTGCCGTGTGTAAATACTCTTCTTTTTCTCTTTATATTCTTCCCATTGCACCTCTCTTTTCTTTAAACCAAATGCAAAAAAGGTTGTCTTGCAATGAACAGCCGAGTACTTGTGTTCGAATAAAAGAAAAGCCAAAGTGCCGGTAACAATAACCATGAGTTGATTGTGTAAGGAGACTGAATTCACTACAAAATGTGGATACCAAATCTTTTCGTAAGATAGCAAGAAACATACTTTTTAGTATTACATATTAACATAGTATAATAATTTGCCAAGTTAATTAAAACGAAGTTTAAAATGCATCAATCTATTGTTACAAAAGAACCTAATTTTCAAGGGAAAATTTTGTTATAATAGAATTTAATCCTATAAACTCAAAGAAAATTCTTCTCAAGATTATATATTTGAAGTTTAAACTATACCAAATATGTCATGGTTTAAGAGTTCAAATTTGTATATTAGTCAGTCCAAATAGGCTCAGCTCATGTAATGTAATTTGATTTAAACTTTTGAATTTGATTATATATATTTAAATATTGTTAGTATTAGATTAAGATTAAAATTTAATTTAAATAATCTCTTTAAATTAAATTTCTTGTCATTATACCCATTTTGTAACTTATTTTATCTTGTAAACATCTTTAGAAAAATACAAAGCATTTTATTTCTTAGCATTCTATTTTCCAAAAGCTCTATCTTCGTCTTTTCTTTTACATCTACTATTTTATGGGTTTAAGGTTTACTTTGCATAAGGTTGGGCTTAAATTCTTACATGTGACAGTTGGTTTTAAAATCAAGATTCAAGGAGAGGGATTGCATTGACGGGGGATCAGTTTGCACCAGCCCAAGAAGGTAGGGAGACCAGAGGTGCTGCCAAGCAAGGTAAGTTAAGGGACATTATGTCTATTTTCAAAAATCGAGTAGCCAAAATGGAGGTGGTCGAGGGAGAGATGAGAGACAAACTCGAAGAGTTTAAGGCCAACATGGAGGAGTTGAGGTCTAAAGATGACAAGCTTCGTGGAGAGTTGCAATCAACCTTCAATGAATTGGTAGAGATGTTGAACCATCAAGACGCGGTATTGGAGGAGTTAGTCGAGTTGTTACAGCAAGAGGTGGTGTGAAAATTGCTTAATGGAGGACTCATTTAAAGGTGCCAAAATCCAAAGAATTCCAAGGTAAGAGAGAAGCCAAAGAGGTGGACAATTTCCTTTGGAGCTGGGAGCAATACTTCAAGACCAAGGGCATCACGAAAGATGCTCTACGGATTAATTTCACGGCAATGTATTTTGTAGACATGGGATTGTTATAGTGGAGATGTAAGTACAATAAGAAGCTTAGGAAAGCAACCATTAACACTTGGACAAAGTTCCAAAGGGGAGTTCTAGAAGCAATTTTACCTTGAGTGCACAAATGATTGGGCATCTGGCAAACTTAAGAGGCTTACCTAAGAAGGTGAGGTAAGAGAATATGTTAAGCAATTTTCTGAATTATTATTGCAAATGAACGATCTTGGTGAAATGGAGGCACTCTTTTTTTTTGTAGATGGTCTCAAATCATGGGACAAATTGAAACTAAAAAAAAAAAGTGTGCAGAATATCACAGAGGCTATGACCATGGTAGGGTAGAGAAAAATAATGGGTCCAAAGAAGAGGCTGATGAAAAATCTCCACACTATTAGACCAAGGTAATCACCAAGTGAAAGGGTTAAAAAAGAAAGCCCCTTAAATGTTTTTGGTGCAAGTAACCGCATTTGATGAGGGACTAGCTCATATATAAAAAGCTCGTAGCCATCATGACAGACAATGAAGATCTGAGTGGCAACCAACATGTAGAGAAACTCGATAAATGATCACATCTAGAGAGCTTAGTGTTGCACAAGGAAAAAGAGAAAAACCAGTGCAGTGGCAAAGAGTGTCATCATCCATAGTTAAAAAAGCTTAGAAGCGTAGAGATTGAGTAGCGTCGTGTTGTATTTAAGGAAACAATAAATGATAACGAAATGTTGTATGGTTCGAGAGAGACCAAGATCAGTGGTGATGAGATTGCCATAAATGAGGGCAAAAAAACCCTAGACATGAGCACGAAATCATCATGACCAACCAATTACTTGTGAGACTAAGGGATTAAGGAAAAAAGGGATTTGTCTGTAATAAATGCCTAAGGAAATAGCGTATTCCAAAGAAATGTGTAGAACCCAAAAGTGCACAAAATGATGTCGTTCGAGGCAAAGACGTGTGAGAGGACAATTGTAATGTAATAATGCATCTCTTAGCAACGAGGGCATTGTTGGATTGAGTGAGGGAGGATGCCACGGTCCAAAAGTTCAGACTAGTCCAAGCAAGCTACACAATCAAACAAACAACAGTCAAAGCAGGCTAGGCAACTTAGACAAGCAAGACAACAACTCCAACTTAAATAATGTGATTTCATTTGAACTTTTAAATTTGATTATGTATGTCTAGATTTAGATTATATTAAGAATATGATTTGGATTTAATTTGAAAAATCTCTTCAAATTAAATCTTTTATCATTATCCTTCATCTTATAACATAATCTTATCTTGTAACACACCTCTAAAGAAATACAAAGCATTCTATTCCTCAAAAGCTCTTTCTCTTCTTCCTTTCTTTCACTTTTGCTATTTTGTGGGTTTTAAGATTTAAGCTCTATTTTCAGAGTTTAAGGTTACATGAAGCTATACTTAAGTTCCAGCACATGATTAATACACCATCCTAAGTCCCATATCAAATATAAAGGTGAGTATTGGTTGATTTCAATTGTGGAAGAAGCCAAAGCTGACCAAATCAAATGGGCTATATAATCAATTGAAATCTATTAGACCGATGAAGAAATTGAGCAAACTAAAGCCGACCACGATTCGATCAAATTTCTCGATTGGTTAGAATTTTATTAAGCTTGGACTTAAATGGTCCAAACCAAAAAAATGACCACTTAATAATTTATATAATAACTAATTAGCAATCGATCAATGAAAGACAAAAAGAGCAAGTAGAAGGCATTTAATGTTCTGATTCATTCTCCCATATGTAGGATGAATGCATTTAATACCCACATCAATCTACCATCTATCAATGAAACAATAAGAGCTTATTCAGGACAACCATATGTCATCACTCATTAGTCTTTACGTTGGCTTTGGGAATTGGGATTGGCGACAATCGGCAAAAAAGGCTTAAGCAGCTGCTAGCAAGGAGGTGAGGTCAAAGATGATGCTTCAGTCTTCAGATACGGTACAATGGCTTCATTAAGATGGGGTGAAGGCTTTTTTAAATTTTAAGATTTTTGGAATTGAGGGAATGCTGATCAAGGGATGGATGGTTAGATGGGAGATAAATTAATGAGGATAACAAATGTAATTCCCCTTATATTAAAACTAGCAAAAACATTTGCTCAATTTTTCGGTTGATGTTGAGGGAGATTTTTCTTGATGACCGAATCGATCAATTGCTAAAAACAATTGAAGTAACCAATATCTTATTTAAAACCAAATACCAACTCGTTTGGGGTCGAAACTGACAAATACAATCAATTGTTTAGTCATAATCAATCGTTTACTCAGTCTTACCCATATGGCCAAAGTCATTATGTTTAGATAGTATTTGATATTTTATAATGTAATGTGATTACAGGTAATGTGATTGCAAGTAATATGAATATAAACAATGTGATTGCAGGGAAGATAATATTATAGTGTTTGGTATATAAGTAAAGTAATTATTAAAATACAGGACAGATAACATTGCAGCGTTTGGTTTATAAGTATTTTGCTAGAATGTAATGTCAATTTTTAGAATTATCCTTATTTATTAAAATGTAAGTTTAATATACTTGTATTTTTTAATTATTAATTTTTATGAAATATAAGCTCTTGAATATATTTTTAATACCATATATTTTATTTTTATTTTTTATTATAATCTTATATATATTATTTTCATTTCTTGATATAATTTTTTATATTATACACTTTATTTTTATTTTTTTAAAAGATAATATAAATTTTATTGACAATTACTAGGGAGTAATAAAAAGACATTTTTTAAAATCTATATAAAAAAATAAATTATAACATTATAAATATTTTTAACAAAATAATAAAATTAAAAAGTAAAAATCTTTTTAAGAGTATTACAGAATACAATACAATCTAATTGTATTAATTTTAGATTATATTCATATTACATTTATTAATTATAAAATAAATATTATAATATAATTTAATTAAATATATTAAAAATCTTCCTTTCCTTCTACAAACGTCACCTTAAATCATTGGACCCGCTTAGATTCCCAGAACGCAAAGACGCGGCCCACTTCGCTTCTAACGTGCGCACCAAGGAGTTGAGCTTCTTTTGCGCGAGGTTCCCCCAACATCTCCTACTTCTGAACGCCAGCGCGCCATTGGACAGATCAACAACTGTCCAAACATCGAAGAGACCAACTGTTGACTTATGGTCAACATCCGTACTGCTGTTCACGATCTTACCTACAAACATCATTCCCTGATTATCGCTCTCCTTGTAAAATGGACTAACAAGCTCTAGGGCGGGAGAGTCGTACTTCAGCCAGAAGGCAACGGAAGACTACTCTTTTTCCACATTCCACCTCTATAATAAAGAAACAGAAAACAGGAGGCAAAAGCGGAAGCAGTAGTACAAGCAGAGGAAGAAAATACGAAGAAAAAAAGAGGAAGGGGGATTCCGAAACGTCAAATAATGGCGTCACCATCGTCTCCAACGGCATCGTGTAGCTCTTCGTATACGTCATCATTTCCGTCCTCCAAGTTCTCGTCTCTCCCCGTGATGGCGCTCAGGGAGAGAATCGTCGAGAAAATACTCAAGAATCGCGTCACTCTCATCGTCGGCGAAACCGGCTGCGGTACTACTTCTGTTCTTCACCATTTTACGTTAAATTTGTTTCTCCCCTTTTCCCGACTGTTGATGTTGCCCGTTTGAGTAACTTAATGAGGCCGTGTTTGGTTGCTGATCAAGTTGATGGAAAGAATAAAGATCTTTCTTGTTAATATGCTGATTGGAGAAATTGTTGATTGTCTTATCGCACTTGCTTTTCACTTCTTTCATATCGTTTTCATTCTTTGTGCTTTGATGGCTTTGAGCGTAGAAAAAGCGATTTATATGATTGCCTTTTCCTTCTTGGTTTAATTTTCTGTTTGGTTGGTGGTGAGCTTAAGAAAAGAATCCGTATTAAATGATTAATCCTCGTTGCAACCCTGTTTGGATGTCAATATTACTTCTGTTGGACATGAGCAAAATGAAAAATTCAAGGGAGCAAGTTGCTTCACCTAAGTCAAAACCATCTGTTTGGTTCAGTCGAATGGAGTTTTCCGCAGTCCAGATATATTACAATGCTTACTATTTTGCTTCTGCTTTTTTTCATTCAGTTTTAAAACAGATTGAAAACTGGAATCTCTTTGAAATGGAGTTACATGCTATTCGACTTCTTTCAATAACAAAATCGCTTACTCACTTGATTTGTAACTAACACTAAATTGAATAATAGCTGGTTGATTTGCACAAACTTTGTTCTTTCGTCAAGTCATAGTGTCTGAAATTAAAGATCTGTTGCAATAAAAGTTTGAGGTGTTGTTACTTGTACCTCTTTAAATTATATAGTGATTAATCTATTTATCTACTTATACTGGAGAAGAATAGTTAGCTTTGTTTCTTTCCTCTATGATGTTATTCCTATCTCTACAGATGAGTATGCCTTTTGTTTGATTGTGATCTAATTATATTCTTTTTAGTAGCTAATGTCTTTTTTCATTTTTATTATTCTTCTATAACAAGGGAAGAGCTCCCAAGTTCCACAATTCCTGTTGGAGGAAAATGTCGCTCCTGTTTTGTGCACACAGCCAAGGAGATTTGCTGTTGTAGCAGTTGCCAAAATGGTTGCACTAGCTCGAAATTCTGAACTGGGTGACGAGGTTGGATACCATATAGGTCATTCAAAGGTTCTGTCATCTAGGTATTTTGTAGTCAATAAACTAATTATGCATGGTAGGCTGGTAGCTAAAATGTTACTACTAATTTTCACCATTTATTTAGCAAGAGGGCTTTTCGTTGTCTTCATTTTTTTTTAAAAAAAAAAAAATTATAAGCAAGAGAGGGCTTATCTTTGAACCTTAGTCAGCCAAGGGGTCATAAGAGATATTATAAAACTAATTGCTAATCTTAAAAGATATTATCACCTTTAATGGTATTTTATTGATTCTTATTCTCATAAATTTGATGTATAACAAATCTACTCTGTAATACATAAATTATTGTCAAAAGATGAGTCCACGTTACCCTTTGGTGCTTCTGCGGAGTGATTTTAGTTGACTATGACTTGCAGTAGTTCACAGAGTTAGCATCAACTTTGCTTTATCCTTTTGATTGGTGTTGAGGTACACCTCGTTGCTACTGTCCCACCACCTCTGTCTCATTCTTTTTTCCTCCCTCCATGACAGTGTAAAATATTTTCTGTACATACAACCTGCTTCAATTTCTGCAGCCACTTCTTGGCATTCTCGTTTACTTCATTCAGAATATATTTTATACTTTTGAGTTCATTTCCTTTTCATTTTTCACAGATCAAAGATTGCTTTCAAAACTGCTGGAGTTTTGTTGGATGAATTGCGAGATAAGGGGTTCCATGCACTTAATTACAAGGTTGTTATTCTTGATGAAGTGCATGAAAGATCTATTGAGTCCGATCTTGTTCTTGTTTGCGTGAAGCAATTTCTGCTGAAGAACAAAAACCTGAGGTTAACATCTCCTTTCAGTTTCATGTTTTATTTTCCTGATATTTAAATATTCCATTAATCTGTTCTTTTCCAGCTAACATGGACTTGGGCGATGCATTACTATCATTCAACAGTTTTCTCAATCTCAATGATAAATGTGTCAATTCCCCAGGGTGGTGTTGATGTCTGCAACTGCTGATATTGGAAGATACAGGGATTACTTCAAGGACCTTGGTAGAGGCGAAAGAGTTGAGGTGCTGGGAATTCCGAGCTCAAACCGGAAACATGTTTTCCAGCGACAGGTTTCATATCTTGAACAGGTCAGCTGATTTTGAAAATTTTTGGGGGATCTCAAACCTGTTCATTGAGAGATAGATGGCTTGATGATGCATCTTTGATAATGCTACAATGAAAATTTATTTTTCATGAAGTATTAGAGGTGGTGTTAAATAATAATCACAAGTTTAAGGAAAGCAGCTTTTACTGTGCAAAGCTGTTGAATATATCATGAAAAGATGAGGTGGCTGATATCTTGATTTGGTCTAAAACGATATTTGGCCATGTTAGAGGTGATATTAAGTGAGATTTGGATTTCTTGGATATGTCAAAGGCATTTCCAGAGGTTTCAAGAGTATTAAACTTATGAATCATGATGTTGAAGCCATTCCTTGCATAGATATCTTGATCCTTGATTGTGTTACCTCTTTTTTAACAGGTGACTGAGTTACTTGGAGTCAGTTCAGAGTTAATAAGTTCAAGATATTGTTCTGGCCCTTGCCCTTCCATGGCAGATGCTGAAATTAAGCCTGAAGTGCATAAACTTATCCATGAATTAGTGTTGTACATCCATGAAAATGAGCCAGATATTGAAAAGAGCATTTTGGTTTTTCTTCCAACATACTATGCCCTTGAGCAGCAATGGTACCTTCTGCAGCCATTCAGTTCATCCTTTAAGGTTCACATTTTACATCGTAGTGTTGACACTGAACAAGCTCTTATGGCTATGAAAATCTGGAAATCACATCGTAAGGTATACTTTTAACCAGTCTTGCCTCTTTTAACCTAATTATGACTGCCTATATATCATGGTTGAACTTGCAAAATATTGATTATGCCCATGCATCTTATAGCATTATCCTTTAATTGCTTTCTCATTTCTGAGCAGGTTCTCTAAAAGATACGATTGTTTGCAGTTATGCAGCGAATTTAGTTTGGTTCATAGGTTGTGTATGACAATTGACTTTTATTAATTTCTGCATCTATCAATAGCTACCACGTCTTTCTTCTTCAAGTTTGATATCTTGTTTGGTTTTTGTGGATATTTGGCCAAAATAAACAAAAAAACTATTTTACACAGGTAATACTGGCCACAAATATTGCAGAATCATCTGTGACAATACCCAAAGTGGCATTTGTTATTGATTCATGCCGGTCTTTAGAAGTCTTTTGGGATGCTGCTCGAAGAAAGGATTCAACACAGCTTGTTTGGGTTTCTAACTCTCAGGTATTGAAAGAATTTTTGATGGTTGATGTTCTTTCTTATATTTTAGTTCCTAATTTTCACATAATTTTATAGGCTGAGCAGCGGAGAGGTAGAACTGGTCGTACTTGTGATGGCCATGTATACCGGTTGGTTACACAATCATTTTTTAGCAACCTTGAGGAGTATGAGCGTCCAGCTATATTGAAGTTGTCTTTGAGGCAGCAAGTGCTTCAGATTTGCTGTGCTGAATCCAGAGTTATTAATGATCCCAAAGGTGTGGTTTTATAATTATGATTGTAACATAAAAAGTTCTACCATTAATTATTATGTAGGTTTAGAAGTCCTTTTATGATTTTGAATGTCAAGAGACAAATTGTGTATTTTTTAATTGAGAGAGAATGTTTTGAGCCTGCATTGTGGAAGTTTGTCATATCAATATTTGACTTCAGTCTACCTAGAAAGTTGGGATAGCATATGCAAAGTACTACTTGCTTGCTAATGACCTACACCTATGTATGCACTGATTTATGTTGCTCATTTACATTGACAAAAGTCGAATGGGGCCCTAATTCCTGGTTTATTGGGGTTAGCTTTGTTGCAGAAGGCTCTGGACCCTCCTGATCCAGAAGTTGTGGAAGATGCATTGAATTTGCTAGTTCATGTGAAAGCACTAGAAAAAAAATCACCAAGGGGCCGTTATGAGCCCACATTTTATGGACGGCTGCTTGCCAGTTTCTCACTGTCCTTTGATGCATCTGTGTTTGTTGTCAAGTTTGGGAAAGTCGGGATGTTGCGTGAAGGCATTCTTCTGGGTATATTGATGGATACTCAACCTCTACCTATTCTTCATCCATTTGGGGGGGAGCATTTGGTACTGCCTATTAAGAACAAAATTTTTGTGTTTTGGGTGCACTTATTTTGAATTTTTCTCTTTTTCTGATAAATGGTTTTCTACTTCAGTTTACAGAGTACATAAACTGCTATTTTTGTGGAGATAGTGACAACATTGTCCTAACTGGTCGAAAGGAGGTTGTATTCTTGGGAAACTTATGTGCGTTTCAGTTTTGGCAACGTGTTTTTAAGGTATAGTATGTTCTAACTTGGTTGAGGATTCAACCTTTTTTTTTGCATTTACGATGTAAAGTGTCGTCTTTCTCTGAAGGATAAGCACCGTCTTGAACATTTGAAACAACTGCTGAAGTTTGATGAAATGAAAGCTGCAACATTATTGCTGCCCAAGCTTGAGGAAGAATGGTGCTCTTTCCATCATCTTGTGCAGTCATCACTGCACCATGTCTCTGAAATGTGTATGAATTTATAAAACTATTACATTTGTGCCTTTTGCTTCTGGTTTTTTGCAACAATCTTGTGTGATTACTTCTAGTCATGTCTATGAACGTTGATGGTCCAAGCTACAATGCTAGCCTTGTTTCTCTCTCTCTCTCTCTCTCTCTCACACACACACACACACACACACACACAAAATATAGAATTTCAGTGTTTTCTTAACATTATCTTTTAGAAGTGTCTTCTCAAATTTGAACATCTTTCTTTTTCAGATGAAGACATACTAAACTCCATGCACTGTTTCCGGCCTAACTTTCTGCCTGCATCTGATGGCATACCAACCTACTATTCTCCTTATGAATTTGGACACACTTGCCTTCTTCAATTTCAGCCACAGGGAGAAACCAATGCACTTTCTTCGAGTGACGAACAGCTTGAGCAATCTTTTGAAACAAGGAAATGTGTTGCTGTGCCATTTGTTGCTTCTGATCACTTCCATACCAATGATGTGGCTAAAACTTTGGCAAATGCTATCAAGGAGGTACTATTTTTGGTATGTCATGCGTGCATCACGTTTGGGTTTATTAATTGATCTTTTCTTATTATGTTCAACAGATAAGAGTTCAATATGCGGGAGACATTTCTGGTAATCACCAGGCAATTATTGATGACTACGATTCTCATGTCAATGGGGGGACTCCTCTGTGTGTTTATTTTGTGAATGGACGTTGCAACAGGGGTAGTCTCTGCAGATTTTCTCATTCACTCCAAGCAAAAAAACCAGCTTGCAAATTCTTTTTCTCTCTGCAGGTAACTTCTTTTGCTCTAGTTCTTGAAAATGTTATTTTGGGTCCTTGACACCACTATATATGTTGCTACTTTCCTCTGGGGCTAGTTGAAACCCACTGGGTCCCTATCACCTTGAGTTGCCAACCCAAGCTTACTGGTGATTATGCACATCATATTGTGAGGTAATTGTGGAAAGGTAAATGTTAAAGATGGGAGGACACTTTCTTATATTTATGTAGCTGCAAACCTTGTTATCTTCATTGAAACAGTCTGGGGATGGAAGGGTGGAATATTTGGTTGATGCTTATATAGCCTTCACCATTTTTAGTTTTGACAGTGATCATGTGCATGATGATATACAATCTAGCCTGTTTCGTGCTTGCAGTTTTTATGGCAATATGTTAGCTGTGTAGTTAGTATGTCTTACTGTTTAAAGTTGCTTTTATCAATTAACTATTTGATGTTAAAAGAAATGGAATAGAATAACTATAAGTTCTTTTATAGTTTTGAAGTTTAACCATTTGCGATAGCTGCTTATAGCCCCAGTTCTACTTAGATGATTTTAGTCTGATGACATCGGATGCAATCAGGAAGAATCATCTAGGAAATTTCCTTGCCCCATGTACCAACTAGTTTGGGTAACTTTTTAAGTTGATAGATGCAGATAATTTTTTCAGCACATAATGAATTCAAGGACACCGTTTGATGGAACTCAATTTTTGGGGTCCTGGGCTCTTTATTTAGTATTCTTCAATGATAATTTAAATAAAGTGCCTTTGCCGGTGGGGGATGGTATATTGAAGTAATTGATGTTATAACTAAGAATCAGGGCATAGTATTAGTTGTTTAAGCAATGCAACATAATTTCAATGATGGCATATAGCTAACTGCTTTTAGTGAAGTTGATAGTAGAAGTTAAATGCTGCTCTTGAGGTTACAATTCATTTACTTGGTGGCTTTTTGGACATTAATTAGCATTCCTTAATTTATGTTATTTGCCCCGTGTGCATGACAACTCAATCAATAGCAGCAACTGGTAGCATTCATATGTGCCTTAGCAGGTAGCCATAAGGTTCCTATTGTGAATATTTACGCATCTGTAGGATAAGCTTTTACGTTTTACTGATTTTTTTTTCCCGAATTGCTTCCAAAACAAAAATTTATTTATCCACAGTGTATGGTTTCTTAATACTGTGAAAGTGGGTTGCAGGGTTGTAAGAATGGACATTTGTGTTCCTTCTCTCATGATTCTTATCAGTCAGTCTCATCATATAGCTCAGATGTATGTCTGCCAGAAGAAGAGCATGCTGATGCATCATCTCTTCTACGATTATTACCAACATCTACCAATGGATGCATCCTTTTGTTGGATGACACGAATATGCATTTCACATCAAATCTTGCTAACCACTGCAATCCATCAAGAATTATCTCCACTACATCTCTGACAGAAACATCCATGACTGACCCATCACTGACTGGTGTTAGAATCCTATGGGGGCTCCACCATCCCTACCAGACCATCATTTCCTATACAGGGGAGAACCCAATTCCATGGAATGAAGTCAAGCTTGTGCTGTGGTTTCCTTATCTGGATGGGTATGCTGAAGATTTGGATAGGCAGAAAATTCTTGTACAGAACTTTTTTGAGTATCTTGCTATTCGAGTATTGAGTGATGCCCTGTTTGAGGTTAAAGTAATCCTTGCCATCAACAACATCAAATTTTCACAACTACAGGTAATTGCCATTTGCTATACTAATGTTATGCTCTGGCAATTTACCTGGAAAACAAAGTGATCATTGAGTTTGAAATCTCTCAATTTTCATTTGCATGGTCACATGATCACACACACATTATATATATATATATATCAGCAGAGGTTTTATTGTCGTTCATGTTTTAAGGTATTGTATTGTTTCAGGTTGAAAAGTTGGCAAGAGAGAGCTTCTTCTTCCTTACTGAGTCATTTCCATTTGATCAAACGAGCTTTGGGGAGTTGTTGGATACAGTCACACTTAACAAGCCAATGTTGGCATCGAGGTCTATCTCATATGTGTTTGACCTGCACCCACCTAGTGATATCCAGTTTGGTGACTATGCTTCTGTGCTTCACAAGCATCTACATGACTGGAAAACATCTTGAACATTCATGGTTTCTGCCTGCAGTGAGTTCTAAGGATTTTGCTCGTAAATGTCTCTAATTATAGTCATTTAAAATTGCCATTCATCCTAGTACTCAATATACATATATATATATATATATATATGTTTTATTTATGGACTTTGCTTATTAGGTGTCCATACGCATTTGTTGAAGGAATACGAGTATTTGTAATTAATGTTTTAAAAATAATCATATTCACAATAAAAAATTACATATAATGTGAATATTTCTTTGAAATAACCTATTAACAAGTGATGAGAAGGTGAGCAATGGTTTGTGTGTTTTAGAACTCATAGGAAATTAGGAATTCTTCTTGATATTTATGAAGGTTCCCTCTTTATAAACTCAGCATAAGAAAAAACAAAGGAAAAGGAGGAATACTTGTGGAAGTTATATATCGTCTTTGGTCCACACAATGATGCCGTTTGTTCGCGTGTCTCCTTCTCAAGGCAAGTTCGTGTAGTTTCTCCAATCTCACGTTTATTTATAAATGGGAAATGATCAAAAGATTTATTTAGTTTTTGTATTTTTTAATTATATTTAATTTAATTTTTATATTCAAAATTAAAATAATTTTAAAATTTTTTTTAATTTAATCTTTCTTTTTGACATCATTTAATTTTGTTGATAAAAGAGATAATATCAATAATTACGTCAATATTGTTATGATAGATTTTGATGACATGACGTTAAGATGATGACATGGCATCGACGTGATGACATGAACATATCATGTGACACTAATATGATGATATGTTAATGTTAATGTAGCATTGACATGTTAACATATCAATGTCACGTGACAGATTAAAAAAATTTCTAAAATAAAAAATTTTGTCACATTATAAATATTAAATTAAACAAAATTGAAATATTGAGGGATTAAATTAAAAAAGTATTTAAAAAAATATAAATTTTTAAATAGATTATCGATATGTTTATTAATAAATTAAATATTTATGTGTAAAGTATTTATGGTGTTAAAAAATATATAAATATTTTATTACTTGATTATTTAATTATAGAATATGTATATTAATTTATTTTTTTATAAAAATTAAATTTGAATTTTTCTTCTATAAAAATTTTTTAAATAATTTCATACCTAAAGTCAAATTTAGATGAATAACTTGTATTACATTATAATAAAATAATATAAAATGGTTAAATAAATTCTTTTTTCTTCTATTTATAATAGTATAAAAATTTAAAATTTA
>NW_018397258.1:5356122-5359002 GCF_002168275.2 Theobroma umbraticum | reverse complement strand
AAAAAGAAATATGCGCCTTAAAGCTAATTGCTAAAATTCTCGTATTTTCCCTTTCTCTGTTATCTCCTTTCTGTAATATTTTACACCATGGACAGAATGATGTTAAGTAGAGGAGAGGGCGCCAAGGGAACAATGTGGTAATTAATTAATTAATTAATTATAACCAAGAAACGACAGCGTGTCAAGTTAGTTGCAAATGCTAGCAAGCAGAACGAGAAAAAGAAGACTCCCAGAGAGATAGAGAGTGAGACAGAGATGGTAAGAGGAGAAGTACTAAGCGCGTACAGGGCTCTGTTAAGAGCGACCCGAAAATCATTCGCGGGCGACACCCTGATGCTGAACGCCTCCGCCGCCGAGGTCCGTAAGAAATTCAGCGAGAATCGTCACGTGACCTCCGAGCCAGAGATCCAGAGACTCCTGGATGAAGCACGTGAGGCCTCCCATTTCATTTCCACCATGATCGTTCAAGCCAAGCTCAACGACCGCGGCGGCTACGGTATGTATATCATCATTTCCATTATTGCGTTGCATTGCATCGCATCCTGAATGTTACATCCATCTCTTATTTGAGTTTGGTTATACGAGTTTTGCTTTCGATGATTACCACATGTTCGATGGATTGTCTGTTTGATGTCCTCTTTCAATTCTTCATATATCTTTCTATATCGCGTTTTCTTAGCCTTAGCTTGTAAGATTCTTATGGGATTCTCTTTCTCTGTTGATTTACATTGCTGTTTCAATTGCTGCAGAGGTGAAGCCGAGTAAGGAGCATGCAGGAGCTACACTGGAGATCCCATCCGAAGAGATCATCAGAAAATCTGCATGAAATTGAAGGACTAACCTTGGGCGCATTATCAGAAACTATTGTTATGTGCTTCAGGCTGTCTGCTATAAGGGTAGATTTCACCCCTTGGGTTTTTCTGTTTTGGTTACTTGGTTATGTGCTTCAGGCTGTCTGCTATAAGGGTAGATTTCACCCTTGGGTTTTTCTGTTTTGGTTACTTGGTAGAAGATTTTTCTGTTTGTTTAAGTCATCAATCATCCATCCAAGCAAACCATTTTGATTCGTTGCTCAAAATTTTAGTGAAAGTGAAACAATTGTGAGAATTGTAGCCTTGGTTGATGAGGGTTTGTCTCATTAATAAGTTTTCAGTTCTGTACCACGATACTTACAAGTTACAAAGCATTGGCTGAATGATACAATTACATGAAATCGCCACAGGGAAACATGAATTTGTTCTCTACTTGTTTATTATTACTTATATAAAATCCCCACAAGCAAACAAGCCTTCTAGTATCGTGCATTCTACACTGTATCAAAGCCTGGAGTGCAGGAAATTGAACAATCTGTCAACAAGCATGTTTTCTTTTCATAAATCCCAATCAGAAAAGGGTGGAAAAAGTTTTGAATTTCATCAGATATATTTCTTCCAATAACATCAGAACTCTTCTCACTTGTCTAAGGAAAATTAAAAATATTGACACTGATTGTATTTCTCTTTCTCATATCAGAATATATTGGATCTTCTACAACAAGTGTAAGCAAAAATTTAAGAGGAAAAGACAAAACGGGAAAGGAAAAAGGAAAACAAAAGGCTAAATGGCATGAAAGCTGATGAGATCCCTTAATGATGGAGGATCTCTCTGACTTTTAAGGCAGCATCTTTCCCATGTAACGAGCACGACGAATTATGCATATCATGTGATTTAATGAACCAATGGAAGTTGTAACCCTTCCATTTTGCTGAAGCACTAATCTTGTTCATCATCTTCCTCATTTTCTTCAATATCTTCATCACTATCCTCCTCTTCGTTTTCTTCATCACTACCTTCCATTTCGTTATCTTTCTCACTATCTTCCCTTTCATTATCTTCCTGACTGTTTGGCTTTTTCTTATTGCCACCATTTCCTGATAAACAGAGAATAGTTATAAAAAAAGATGTTAGTTGAATAAAGGTACTGTATAGGACAGATTGATTTACAATCTGAAATGTCCCAGCGAATAAACATGGCATGTAGAAGAAAAGGTTAAGAGAGTTTTTTTTTTTTTTTTTTTAATTCTTATTCTTTTCTTCTTTTCCCCATTTTTTGGTAAAGAAGACAAAAATTGCTAGGATAGATGAGCATACCATATTCACTGAACATAACTTCACCAGAACATAGTCCACCCTCAACTTTGATGAGTTGGAGAGTCATTCTAGGTCCAATTTCTTGAAGCTTGACAGCACTTTTTGTAGATGCTCGATTAACTCTACTAAGATCACTAGTCAGAGTAACTGTTGCAGCTTCCTCATCAGCTTCACTTTCTGATCCATAACCAGCTCTTGATATAACAAACAAAAGGAGTGAGGAGAACTATATAATTCAAAATGAGTAGTCCATCAACAAAAACGGTACTATAGTTATATATAGCTCATAAAGAAGGATACTCACTTAGTGACAAAGTCGCTCACATCTTGAAGATTCCTAAGATCAGGTACTTGATGGTTCTGCACAAATTTTCTGATTCTCCGGGAGACACCAACAGGCTGTAGTCCGATAGAATAATGTCGAAAATCAATAAGCTTTGTGTCTTTGTTGTAATTAAGTAACACGATTCTCTGGCAGGAAGAAAGTTTAACCTGAAACATTCATGTTAAGACAGTGTTAAGAAGGGTGAAAGGAAGAAGAAAAGTAGGTTTGGAACTGAAATGATACTGTCTAAGCACTCACAGTGTTAATATCAATATCTGGAAAGATGTTCTTGAACAAGGTAGTCGTCAGCTTTAAATGTTCATCTCCTGTTGCAAAGCCGGACAGAACAATCTGCCCAAGATATATTCAAAGGTTAATACCAAGAAGATGTCATATAAGTAACAAGAATAACATATACCACTTCA
>NW_018397258.1:5320377-5356112 GCF_002168275.2 Theobroma umbraticum | reverse complement strand
GAACATGCTAATGTGCAAATATAAGGTTTTAATCTCTTCCTTGTTCTGTTTTTAATGCAAAAACTACAGCAGTGTTTCGCTTCAGAAAAACTCATCTATTAACAATTGCATCAACCCAGCAACAAGGAAAGCATGCTTCAATTTCTAAAGGAGGGAAAGAGAAGAAGAAGAAATTACCAAAGGAGAATTTTTGAAAAGATCCTGAGGACATCTAGGGCGCAATTGAGATTGTGCAATATCAACCGCCAAGGAATACTCATGCATTTTAAAAGTAAGAGTAGGGCCTTGAGGGGTCTTTGCCACCCTAAGGAAAGGTGAAGTTTCGGTTTTTGATAAAATGAGGAAATGGGTTACACCCATTGGCCCTGCAACATTCAAAAAGTCTTTCAGAGTGTTCCGCTTCTTCTCCTGCAACCATAAAAACACCAACAAAACAAAAGTTAATTAAGAAGAAAAACTTACTGCTACAAGACCACAAAGTACAGGGAAAAAAAATAGAAAAGGGGGCGGAATTACCTTAAGTTTGAGAGAAGTGTAAGGAAGCATCAGCTTTCTCAAGTCCATTTGAAGTTGCCTAAGCGGACCAGGCAGCTTCCCTCTTGAAAACACAAAACTCTTCGGGATTTTATTCCCTGTGATTGGGTCCACATTGGGTTGTTGCTGCTGCTGCTTCTTCACAATTGGCTTCACGAAAACCTTCTTCTTTCCCTGTTTTTTGATTTAGATATCAGAAAAACGATTAAACCAATACAAACCCAGAAACAAATAAAAAAGAAACAAAGTAATTTAAATATACAAAAATAAAAATTCATAGCCGAATAAAATGTTTTTGGGCTTGAAAAGAGTTGAGTAAAGGTAAAAAAACAGAGGCAGTGCTATTACTTACGCTACGGAAACGAGCCATGGCGCAGGCTCTACGGGAGGACGGAGATGCCGCAGACCGCTGGTTTAACGAGGGCCGTGGATTACAAAGAGGCGCAGGGTTTAGTCAGCTGCGTTCTGAAAGAGAAGAAGGGCACTTTTGGTAACAAAAAAACATTAAATTATGCTTTTTAGGGCAAATGACTTGGGCTGGCTTTTGGCCCATTTAATTCAGTTTGGTTTTTAATTGCCTTAAAGCCCAAATTTGAGTGTTAAGACCTTAATTATAGTTATCCACATGATTCGAGAATCTGTCAACAGTGATTTTTTTTTTGTTGTATTAAGACCCTGAAATTCTATATTATTCAAATTTTTATGAAAACCAATTGAATTACCCATGTATATATATAATTCATTATAAATTATGATCAGCACACATAATAATAATTTATACAAATTGGCCCTAAATATGTTCATATGATTGAATCGATCCCCTTCAAGCAATGGTTTTCAAATACATTTTCTAGCAGTATCACACATTTGCAGTTCATTTACCACATTTGGGATATATGATATGATGAAAGGCCTTGGCATGACCAGAAGCTTCAAAATCTTAGAAAGATTGCTAGCAAATGCTGCAGATTCAACTGCCAATTTGAATGACCAGAGGCCAGAGGGAGCAGTCCCGATAACTACATTCATGTGAATTGCATCATTGATTGGACAGGATCATGTGACTCGATCTACATAGGATGTGATCGCCCTCTCCTTTTAGGTAAAACAGTCTCTAGCTGAACCCAAAATTATGGCTGCTAAAAGTGTCTGCTTAACTGAGAACAGTCATTTATCAGCCCACCACGTACCTTGACTAGGGCTGCCTAACGGGTAACTTTCTTTCACTCATTCTTCCCTATCACCCATCTTCACTTCATTTGCTGTATTTTTGTCTTTGCCATTATACGAACTCAAAGATAACTACTGTGTGAACCTATGAAAATTATTTAACTTACCTGATTTGGACTCTGGACCGTTGGACGTAACCTCCTTTTTATAACCACAGACAATTTTCTGAAATCTCTAAGGATTTGATTTGATGGAGGAGTGATGGTTCCAAAAGGTAGTGGTCGTTGCTGTATGTGTTGTGATTTGATCTTTTGCAGACATTAACATTTCTCCTATTAAAGGGAAGATGCCTAACAGATCTAATCTCATCCAAATTCATGAGTAACTCGCCTGTCCTATCACATGTTCTTCTCTATCTTTAACCTATTTCATTTCGATACCCTTCTAAATTTATTGCATTCACCAGTCTCTCGCTTTTCCCACATCAAAAGTAGTGCCCAAATCAGCCAAAGAAACCCCTTATAAAGCTATTCCGTGTAAATTCAGAGAAATCATAGTTCATGAACAAAAGGTTCTTCCAGCTTTTTCCTAAAATCTGTAAGGTAGTTCAGGGAGGGAATACCCTACAATTCTGCTCTATTGTTTCACCTTCTTTTCAACACATTCGTTTCTTTCTTTTCTTTTCCCTCAAGTAATTCCTAGGTTCCTGGTAATGGCAAACGCCAATGTTTACCTGACATTCTTTCTTCTCCTATGCCTTCTCAAATCGGGTCGATCAGCACGAAACGTAGGAAACAATTATGTGCAAGAAGCATGTAGGGTAACCAGATACCGTGCCCTTTGTATCAACTCACTAGCATCATTTTCCAGCATTGCTAGGAGAAGTCCAAGCAAGTGGGCGCGAGCCGGCGTTTCGGTGACTTTAGGAGAAACCAAGAATGTTGCTCACTACTTAATGAAAGTGAAGAATTACAGGGAGATGACGGGGAGCTACAAAATTCCCCTCTCAGATTGCATGGAGTGCTTTCAAAATGCTATCGACCAGCTACACAGGTCACTTGGGGTGCTTAGGAAGCTAAGTGCCAGAAGATTTTATTCACAGATGGGGGACGTGACTACTTGGTTGAGTGCAGCACTTACTGATCAAGACACTTGCATGGATGGTTTTGAGAATCCAAGGGGAAGGCAGGCCAAAATGCTTCGGAATCGGGTTATGAGAGCCACATGTTTTACTAGTAATGCTTTGGCTTTGGTCAACAAACTTGCAACCTCGGGCTTGGACAGCTTAAATGATCCATGACGATTCTTGATGTAAAAAGAAGAGATTTGGATCAAAAGGTTAATGATTAACAAGACTATACAGTAACGAATTGCAGCTGAACAAAGGGTTCAGATGTTAATTCAGTGTAATAATAAAGTCAAGCAGCCAGGCATCAAAGAATATTTTGTGTCGATGCATCTATGTATGAATATTAATATCTTGTTCATGTAGTAGAGCCCGTGTTTTAAATTCTATCAACTCTTCTAAAATCTTTCCTTTTACTTTTCTTGCTCGGTCTTGTACTTTCGCTTTTAATCGGATGGATGACATGCAATCTCCCATTGGTTCAGCCAAAACAAAAAAACGGGGTTAAATCTACCATCTCGAGCAAGCAATCGTCCCAGGATATTGACTGATGCTGCCTTGCTATCATTTTCCCCCGTATGCTTCATAATGGAATGTGGCCACACTTTTTTTTCTTTTTTATTATAAGAGGCAGACCCTATCTTACAAATTTGAGGTGAAAACAGATGCCGCCTTGTAGTCAATTTTAAGCTTTCCTTTTCTTCTGTAATAAAATTTGAGCATGGTTTTTCTGCAAGTTCCAGCAGGGAAACTCGAACTCGGGCTTTCTGGAAAAATCAACCATGCTCAGACTCAAGGAGCGTTTGGACTGGGCTGCATCCTTCATGCCATCTAATCGAGCCCATCCAAACAGCACCCAAGGGAAATTTGCATCAGATTTTCCCTCGAAATGTATCTTATGCTAGGATTCTACAATGCACTTTATGTATTCTTTTACCACGTTATCCTCACTTTGTTGATTATAGATTAAACTTCTTAATAAACTAACAAGATCAACCCCAACAGAGATTTGCTTTGAACTATATCAGTTTCGCATGTCATCTTCAAATTTAAGAACTTTTCCTATGCAGTTATTCTTTATCAGCCAAAAGAGAAGTTATTTATTTTCCATTGTTTCATTTGAACGATGACAAAGATAACAAAATGGTAGAATCTTAAATCATCTTGACCTAATCCTGCTTAAATGTTAGAGCAACCAAGGTAAATTAGAATTGAATAGTTTACATAGTTAATTTGCCACTTGACACTTGATTCAATGTGGCCACAGACCTCAATTTGCCATAATTCGCTCCTTAGCAAGAAAAAATGTGCAAAGAAAAGTCATCATTAACTAATAGAGGCATTTGCCTCGACAGGGCCACGCGCTAAGAAAGGTAATTAAACATGTATTTAGGGAGAAAGAGGAAGTGATCAACTAGTCGAAGCCTTGTCCTATCCATGAATATTTGTTTTTTTTTTTTTTGTCCCAAGTTTTTTAAAGGGGACAAATACAGTGGCCACGTTAGAAAAAAAAATATGAAAGCTAACCACACAATTTACCATAAAAGGGACGAAAAATAAGCAACGAATTCAATAACTAAACATGCAATTAACTATCAAATCAGATCTGTTCAAATCCCATTTTTATTTCTTCACTATAAATACCCCACACAGTCCGGACATAGTATCCCCCAAACTACATCCATTCCCTGTGTAATATCCTTTGCCATCAATAAATAAAAAAGCACTGATTTCTCATTCACGTAGTATCTGGAGTTATTATATCGTTTAGCTGCTTGGACGTGCTATACGAAACCATAAAATATAAAGGAAACAAAAATTTAGAAATCATAACTCAAAAGGACAGAGAAAATCTTGATTACACGGTACAACCACCGAGGGAGGGAACCTTCTATGCCAATCACTTTGTCAGTCATTTACAAATAAATAAATAAAATAAAAGATGTTATATATAGAAGTGAAGGGGGGAATACAATAAGGTTTTGTACAAGACTATGTAGCTCAGTAGCTGCCATATGAACAATATAATTATATCAACAATGGAACCACTTGCAAAACAAAAATAAACATACATATAAATACAGTCTAAAAATCTTTATTCCAAAGATAGAAAAATGAAATAATACCTAATCCCATATTATTTTTACGTATCCCACCCGCCATGTATAGCCAACAACTGTTAACTCTCTATGCCTCAAACTCCTTTATTTAATTTCAGAAAAGTGGAGCAATCTGATAGGAAAGGATTTTTTTTTTTTATGGTTTAGACTCATTCTTTTCTTAGCAGCACAAGGACGGTGCAAATTAATGCGTGATTTTTGGTGGTGAAGAATTACAGACAGAAAATAGTTGGATCAAATGTTGATTATGTGGAATTTTAGGGCCCCTTTTCTTCTCCCCAGTAGAGACCGCAAACATAATTTTCATTTGAAAAATAAAAAGGATTTCCCGGTCAATTTTCAAAGTTGTCGAGATGAACGCAAGTTGAAGAAAGTTCAGATCAGGAATCAGGGTAACAAGCCGGGGACAGATGTCACTGGACAGGCCACTACGTGGGAGATGGGAAAAACTATGTTGGGGGACCTTTTCCTTGACATCGTTAGTCAATGACTTTACGTGTAGGTCATTTTCGGAAGGCTAGAGGCCTCATTGGAGGGCGATGCCGCCGTGGGATGTTTTTAGGTACCACGCCATGTTACCCTTCATTTCACAATACCACCTGAATCTATCACTGTTACTTTTCCTAACGCATGAACGAATCTGTCTTAATTAATTATTATTTAATTTCTTTTTTGTTTGTTTATTTGTTTTATTTGAAAAACAAAAGGTAAATAACGAAAATATTAAGTAAAATTAATCATTTTTACCTTAGACACTGATCAGTGAAAATTGGGTTGACAGTTTGGTAAACACCGCGAAAAATGGATTTTGAAAAACTTTAATTCAACAGCTGATATATAAGACAATTCGACATGTGATCCTCACCACGCCCACCGCGTGCTTTTAGGAGGGAAGGGGCCAGGAGGCTGCGAGCCAAATTTATTGTAAAGAAAAAAACAAACTCATTGAAATGAAACATCAATCTCATGATTTGGACGACATGATACTTGTATTTGAACTAAAAAGATTCTCAATATTAGCTAAGTCATTTCTAAAGTATCCACTAACCAACATTTGATGCCGACTGGAAAACCATCTAAAATCCATTTTTTCTGTAAGTTGTAACCTGCACCTGTTAGCCAATAATGGTTGGTGATTTATTTTAAGAGGGAGTCGCCCCCAGCGACCGCTTTTGAACGGTCCACTCTCTAAAGACCCACATCATCCAATATTTTAAAGTGGATACCGGTAGCTTCTTACACAAAGTTACCTTAGTTATCTCTCTAGAGTTTATACTATTGTACTTTTAATATCCCTTCCCCTTCTTCTTCTTGACTTGACTCGGCAAAACTATAATAGATAGAATATAATACTTCTAGAACATGGGATTTAGAAGGTCGACACCATGACCGGAACAATGGGTGAGAAGTTTCAAGCTTACACACTTGGATGGCATGGACCTATAATTACTCGAGTGTTGAAGATAGTCGATAAGAACGACTGTCCCTATAATTTCTCTGTTTTTTAATCAACCCCAACAATCAGGTTGCATTGATAGCAAGTTTGAATTTCACTTCAAATCTGAATTCACCTAAAGCTTTTCTTCTTTAATCCATCACATTATTCCTCCGTAACCAAGACATATTCCCCCATTATATTTTTTTAATGCTTCGCTGCCCCACACAAATTCATAATTGCGGTCATATCAACTACTAAATCAAATCTTGCACTAAAAAATTACCGATTCTAATCATAATTAGTCTTCAATCCAACCCAACAAAATTTCCAGTTTAGAATAGAGGAGTTGGAATTCCTACGGGCTTGAGTATGCTGATTGCTAATTCACTCCTCCTCCCAGGCTCTGACGATTGCTGATGATGGGATCTGGTAAAATACGAGAGCGAGCAGAGAGGCAGAGACAGAGAGTGGATAAAGAGTGGGGAATCCTTCTGAGCCACGTGTAGGGAGGAGAGTCAACGTTGCTTAAGATGGAATGCTCCCAACGACATGCAATACAAGTCCTGTCCTTTGGGGCCCCGCTCAGGCAGATGGTTGTCCACCCACACCCAGACTCAGGGTTCTACATTCCAAGAATCCATGCGCCAACCCCAAAACCCTGTTCTTCAATTCTTCAAAATATTAGTATTCGGGTTTTGGCTTTACTTTAGGACCACCTTCGGGCTTCTGGCCGGGGGAGGGAGGACAGACACTTCAAGCCAGCAACCTCTTTTAACGAGAGGAACTTTATTGCTTACAAATTTAAAATATAACTACTACAACTACAACCATTTTTCACTTCCATTCCATGCACAACCTCATCATTATTATCCGAGTAAAATTAATTAACTGCAATTATTTCTGAAGGCATGGTTACAGTTAAAACTTTATTTACTGATGGAGCGGGGTTTTTTTTTTCTCTTGGTTATTATCAAGAATTAAAGCTCAAGACTTTAATGTACTATAATAACCAATTTAAAATGATTATTAAATTGACTGTTTAGTTAGTTCATGTGTCAAATTTAGTTACAAATTAAGTACGGACTAGACTATAACTGAAAGTGAAATCAATAATCATATTTTATGACAAATAAAAAGCAGATTAAAAAAAACCCAAATGAAAAATTATTGTCAAAAGGATTGGATTTGGAGTATTATCGGATAAGAGCGACGAAGCATTTAGCATTAAAAAGAATTAGATTTATTAGAAGACCCCTTTTAGTTTTGGGTGGAATGAATAAGTGTAAAGATGATAAAGACGGTAGCTATGAATAGATAACAGCTAATTTCCATCTCGGACTTTGACTGAGGTGTACATGCAATGTTTAGGAATTTGGAAGGAGGCATACAAGTTACTAAGAGGTTTACACCTTTGAACATTAAGATATATCATAGAATTGTTCCAACCTTTTTTCAGAGTATTTATTTAATCAAACCCCAGCTTCCAACTTGGCACATGTAGCTTATAAACAAATTTAGATTTGTTTTTTTTGGGATTAACAATAAGTAATTAAGAGGTTGTTTGGATGCCTTACTTAATTATGGAGATTAGACTAACAAACAATTTGCAAATGAAGAGCAAAGGCTAGCTGTCATTGTTGCAATATAATCAATAAACATGACGAACTGATTCCATCAATTAGGCTGAATATACTCCTAGAGTACATTAATCATACATCTTTACCAAAGCAGGCAAAGTGCAAACCATTATCCAACCTGAAATTCTAAGTATTTCCAAAATGGCATTGGCAACATTGTTAAGAAAATAGAGACTCGATATTGATCAACAGATAAGATAAAAAAAAAAACCAAGAAATTATGTTGTTAATTGATGGCGAGAGTGAGGTTATTAACTGATTCAGGTATCAAATACTTGAATAATTGGATGTTAATTAAGCTAGCTAGAAACTCTAAATGTACTAACCCCCTATGAACTGGCATGCCAAATAAATTGAATATTTTTTCCCTCAACGATTAACAGGTGCTCCCACGGTTCCCGTAATATGGTATGTTGTCTTAATCAGCTGAGATCAGCGGATTAGTTAGTGATGAAGCAGTGATTAGAGATTACTGTTTACATTGACAATTGACTTATGCTTGTTTAGACTTTAGGCTTTCGAAAACAAAATAAAACGCCACTGCAAGAATAAACATAAACAATATCAATTTCCTTGATACAGAGAACAATTAAAGCTTTGTTTGAATAACTTTTTATCTCGTTCTTATATTTCCGATCTTAAAAAGGCGCAAATCCCTTGTGGTTTAAGGCATTTTGGAATCTTGGATTAGTTTTTCCTATTATTAGCCTAAGGTTAGATCTTAGAAGGAAGAAGGTAAAGATGTCCAAATTCATCGAAGTTGATTCACATTTGTGCATGGTTTACGTAAAGTGGGCTTAGCTTCAAAAACAATGAATAACTTTAAAAATGGAAAAAAAAAAAAAAGAAGAGGGCAAAATATAATAATTTGGCCTGATAAGCTAAAATATGGAAAAGAAAACCTCCATGGGGAAGTGTTAGGTTAGCTAGAAAAAATTGAGAGCGTCCAAATCACTCCAAGATTGCTCCACCAAATTGGTTTTGAGTACACTTAGGCGCTTTTCTTGACCTCCTAATAAGCGTGGCGCCATTTTCTTTTTTTTTTTTTCTTTTTTCGAAGCTCACTCTTTAATATATTTGGGTCTAATTATAAAAAGACATAATATTCGAAATATTTACAAATATAGCCTCCTTGAGGCTTTAACTTTACTTTAAAGCTACAAAAGTACAGAATTAACGTTGACCTCACAATGCGTTAAGCCCCAGACCGTGGACGCTAACTTTTTTGCTTCCTCGCCGGGAAGTGGAAGTGGAAGTGGAAGTGGACGTGTCATTATACGGGGAAGGTTAGACTCAAAACATTATATAGGGAAGGTTAGACTTTTAGAGGTTTGATTTTTTGCGGATGGAAACAAATGAATCTGTTCAAAATCTTGTACTTCATTAATAAATTTCTAAAACAGTTAAGATATTAATTTAGATGTCGTCTTACTTTATAATTGGAGATGTGCATCGTGCATTGTCCATTGAGTTCATGCATTTTACACTATAACCACTTTATCGCTGATAAAAAAAACTAAACTCTATTTCATTAATAGTTTTATTATTTATTTTATTTATAGAAAAATAAATAGAAATTCAAAAATAAATAGGACAATAAAAATAAATTAAATGGGACCTTAATTAGATAATAAGTAATTAGATTTTAAAACCTTTTATTGACTTATTATAAGCTTAAAGTCGAGTGAGTGATTGAAATTCAATGAAATATTCTCACCCTTAACATAAAAAGAGAATCACTTTGCAAGTTCAGGTCAATTACGCTAACATCCAAGTCAATTATGCTAACATCCAAGTCTGATCACTAGTTCAATAGTTTTTTAAGTTTAAAACACGTGATTCTCAAAATTTTAAACTTAAGTTGTTAGCAATGGTAAACTTTGATTGTTATATAGGGTTTAATAATTATATTCACATTAGATGTGAGATGTTGGTTATCATAATCTCACTCACTCAAATCTTTGATGTCATCATTAAGGTCATACATTACATTTGACGCAAGTTTTGATATTATTTGTGACGACCTAAGTCCAATCACTAACCCAACAACTTTTTAAACCTAAACCACGTGGTTCTCAAAAATTTAAATTCAAGTTACTAATAGTGGTAAACTTGAATTATTATATATATCTTAACAATTACATTCACATCAAATGTGAGAGGTTGGTTATCACACACATTATATGATAAAATTTTATATACTAACACAGTAAATAAGAAAAAAAAAACTTTGGGGACCTTGAACAATTTTTTTTAGGGATACACATGAGAAATTTTATTCATATATAACAGTTGAGAAACGTTCATAGATCAGATTTGACTCAACGATAATTTTAAATTTTATTTATTATTAAAATATTAATTTTAAAAATATTTTAATAATTCAAAAATAAAAATTATTTAATAATATAATAACATTGTGGATATAAAAAAAAGGGTTAGAGTCAAACTTGAATGGGTCTTGGAAAATTGCACGAACGTGAAAAGATTTCTGACAGCTTGCCGTATAGTTAATTCTTTTTTGAATTTGCTTACATATTTGGATAGAGAATTTGTAGAAAGAAAGTGCAAATAGATATTGATATTTTTGTAATTTAATTCAAAAAAGAAAATAGGATAAGAAAATGGACATCAATCTTTCTTTGCTCATTAAATCCAATCACTACATAAATGAGTTAAAAGAGGATTAAATTAAAACACTTATTGATCTACTATTAAAATAAATAAACAATATTCAGATTTTTACATATGCACTCAAACCGAGTCCACATCAAACTTTCTTTTTTTTTTTCTTAACAAATGGGTTTTTACTCCCTGTTTTTTTTTTACTGTCCTAACAAATGTGTGATTAAGACACTAACGGTAAATTGTTTCTTTAAAACACTAAGCATGATATTTTGCAGACAAGTCTCATCCATTATGAAAGGATGGGTACAATGTAATAGAACTCATCTCAATTCATTTATAAATTGTTACTATTCTTGATAGGTGTCTATTGATGTCTAATTCAACCTTTAAAAGTAAAAATGTATATCATAATTCATATAATTTTTTTAAAGTTAATTCTCAATTTCAAACATAATATATATATATATATATATTGTGTGACACAAATTATTAGTTAGCAGACGTGAAATGCAAAGATGGTATGGCTAAATATGGAAATTGAATTTAACCAAAAAAAGGAAATGGGAAGCCTCCATTTCCAAGCAAACTTGGGCTAATCTCTAATTACCCAAACCCATATAAAAACTTGAAAGCGTACAGAAGGCAAAGTCAATTACGCCAGTTGAGGAACTAAAACTCCACTTCCACTCTGTCACCCTTGTTAAAGCAACTTGATAAAGGAAACACCCAAATTTAATTAAAATCTTTTCAAAATCACCATAACTTGAAAAAAGAGGAAAAAAAAGTTTTGGAAATTCTTCACCTAATGACAACCGTTTACTTTTCAAACTAAACAACTTCATAAAAAAACCAAAAGCCACCACCATCCAGGGCATTTCCGTAATACCATCCCTGTCCCAAGCCCTTCTTTATATTTAATCTCCTCTTTCTTCTTACATACCAGAAACCCCTTCCCCCCATCTCCACACGCACTCCATCCCAAAACCCCTCCTCCTTCCCATCACCTTCCTCACCTCGCCGGCGAGTCAGTTCCCGGCGACTCACTTTTCCAAATTCTGTTTGTTTTCCCCTCTTTTGATCTTATAAATTGAGTTTGATTTTTGAAGTTGTAGAGCAATGGGGTCGGAGCTGATATACAGAGGCCACGAGACCCATACTGCTTCGGATTCATATTCGCCCAAACCTGTTAAACCATGGGCCTCCGTTATCCGGCCGATTCGTTACATGCTTAGAGAACAACGGCTTCTCTTCGTGCTCGTCGGCATTGCGATAGCACTCTGATTTTCACCATCTTCCCAACCTCACGTGCCCCGCACGTTCCCCACCACCACTTTACCACCTCGATCTCCGATTCCATCACTTACTTCCCCATCGAGACCCAGAACAAGTTCTCCTACCCGCACCGGGTCGGGTTCGAGTCAGCCAACCCGACCGGTAAGATTCCGCTGGGGCTAAAACGGAAGGGTTTGAGAATCGTCGTTACGGGTGGAGCCGGGTTCGTCGGGTCCCACCTCGTGGACCGTCTGATAGCTAGAGGAGACAGCGTGATCGTCGTCGATAACTTCTTCACTGGAAGGAAAGAGAACGTCATGCACCACTTCGGAAACCCAAACTTCGAGCTTATCCGACACGACGTCGTGGAACCTTTGCTCTTGGAAGTTGACCAGATCTACCATCTCGCTTGCCCCGCTTCTCCAGTTCATTACAAATTCAACCCAGTCAAAACTATCATATCCTTTTTTTTATTTAGTAATAAATACTTTTCCATAACCCTGGTTTTGCTATGTTTGTTGCTAGTTTTGATTTATAGGAGTATCTGTTTTTCCTTAATGGGGTGTTCTTTACAAGACGAATGTGTGGGGGACATTGAACATGTGTGCCTGGCTAAAAGAGTAGGTGCCAGGTTCTATTGACCAGTACCAGCGAAGTGTACGGAGATCCTCTGCAACATCCTCAGAAGGAAACTTACTGGGGCAACGTTAATCCCATCGGTTAGTTTCTTTCTCTCTGTTTCTTTTTCTTTTTTTTGTCCTTGGAGAAAATTTCTGTCGCCGGAAAATCTCTTTCTGACTTCCATTTACAAATTTCCCCTTTATTTGAGAGGCAGAGGGAAAGGAGTCTTGTAGTTTCAATTGCCTTTCAATATGGGTATGGGAGTTGGGTTTCCTCCTGTACACGTTTGTTGTCCTTTTGGAAGTTGGAAGTATTGCTGAAATGGCGCTGGTGCTGGTGCTGGTGCTGGCGCTGGCGCTGGCGCTCTAGAACGTTTAGATCTGGTCGAATTTCTAACGTTTCAGGATAAACCCGTGATTAGCGGTCCCTTATAGTCGTACGGCAATAAATTTTACATTCTATCCTACGACAGACTGGCACGTAGCACAGATTGATCACCAGTTAAAAATCATTTTTGGCAAAAGAAGGAAACAGGGTTTTTTTATTTGGAGTGATGAGAAACGGAAATGGCAGGGAGGTGGTGGGGACATTTCCGTAAATTTTGTCTTCTGAATGTGGAAGTTAGTTGCAAGTTTGGATCTGGCTGCTTGTTTGGGCGCGTGTCCCTGTTACAATCTGAAAAAGCATATGAATTTGCATTGTTTATGGGGCTTAATGGAGGGGGACCAACCAATACGTTTGAATGTGTGATGACAGGTGTCCGCAGTTGCTACGATGAGGGAAAGCGTACTGCTGAAACGTTGACCATGGACTATCACAGGGGCGCTGGCGTTGAGGTTAGCTAACCTACACTTTTTTAATCTCACTGTAATAATCTAATCTATTTAATTTGTTGTCACTGACATTGCACCAAACTTTTAAATCACTGTTTTATATTTACATACGAGTACTTTCTTATTATTATAGTTATTTATTTAATCCGCTGTTTCAATATCAGGTTAGGATTGCCAGAATTTTCAATACTTACGGACCTCGTATGTGCATCGATGATGGCCGTGTCGTTAGCAATTTCGTTGCTCAGGTACTCTTTGTTTTAGTTGTAATTTTTATAATTTTATTTGATAGGGTCAGCGGGTGGTTAATGTGATAATTGAATAATGAATGCAGGCTTTAAGGAAGGAGCCTTTGACTGTATATGGTGATGGGAAACAGACTAGGAGTTTCCAATATGTTTCTGATCTGGTAAATGATGCTTTATTATTGTTATTTTTATTTTATTCAGACTTCTTTATTAGGCTTTTATTTTTTTATTTTTTTGCCTGATCCAAGCTTTTTTATGAATCTTTTCAGCTTTTACTTCTCTTTATTTTTTGTTGGAAATGTTGGTGCCATAATACTACATTGCTTGTTTCTATTATTATTTTTTTTAACCTATGTTACATATCTGATATAAATCTGCAATTTGTAGTGAAAATTTGAGATTTGGTGGGGAAGTTTCATGTGATGTTAAAACTGTGCAGTGCACATGATTTGAAAAGTACATCCTGACATAACATTTGTATAAAGTGAAATCTAAACTATATGATATTTCAGCATAGGAAATGTAAAGTCTTTTGGGATAAGAAATTTAACTGACAGGATCTTCTTGGTTCCGAATTTCCCTTTGGTGAGTGTAAAAATTAATTGAACAAACATACACCATGTGACTTGTACCAAATGATGTCCCAAGTGGACCAGCTAATTTTAAATGCCCATAGTGTAGTATGAGCAATGCATCAATGTGTTTTGTTCACTGTCAATGGAAATAATAGTTCTTCCAAACCAGTATTTAACCACTCGTGCTTGCATAAAAAGTTGGTACCCTCCTGCTTCCATTAATGGTATTTTCAGTGACCTTTTGGGATTTTTTTTATTTGTACCATTTGATATGATTGGCCAGCCTTTTAGAGTAAATAGTTGGTATTTTCTATTGAGTGTACAACACTATCTGGGGCAGGTTTTTCCCCAGGAACATTTATTGATGTATTATTATAATGCTGTGTAGTTGGATTTGTGGGGTATGCTGTTCAGTGTTTTGTCTAATATCTTGTGATCAGAACTGTTCTCTCCTCTCCACAATGATTGGTAGCTTAGCATAGCTGTTCCTGCTCATTTTTGTGAAATAATCTGGTTTGAAACAGGTGGAGGGTCTCATGCGCTTGATGGAAGGTGAACACGTTGGACCTTTTAATCTTGGAAATCCAGGTGAATTCACCATGCTTGAGCTTGCTGAGGTATGCCTACTACTCTTTAAATCTTGGTATTGTTTTCTATAGAAGCTGATAAAGCTACTAAGAAATGTTTTGGTGATAACAATGACAGTGGTTATTGTTAATTAAATGCATTGAGATCTTAGTTAAAATCATGGGTGTGCCATAAAATTAATACTGCCTTCACAGTGTATTTCATTTGATTCAGAGTCTTGTTATTCTTTTAAAGATTGAAATTCAAGATCCTTACCTTTAATTGGGGCCATGAGACAAATTTACAACCTAAGCTAGTGTAGGATATGTGGAAGTGTTTTATGACTTACTAGTTTTATGTTGCTGGTTTCCTGCATTCTTGCTCTACTGGTTTCTATTTTTCTTGGACAGTACTGAGATTTCTCCACGTTTATTTACAGGTAGTCCAGGAAACAATTGACCCGAATGCAAAGATAGAGTTTAGACCCAACACAGAAGATGACCCACACAAGAGGAAGCCTGATATCTCAAGAGCCAAGGAGCTACTTGGTTGGCAACCCAAGGTGTCCCTTCGAAAGGGTCTCCCTCTAATGGTCTCAGACTTCCGGCAACGTATTTTTGGTGACCACAAGGAGGGCAGCAACACCAACAATGCATCAACATCTTAAGGTGGCATATATACTCACAGAAAGAGCAATCAAATATAATTGTTCAGTGGAAAAGAAGTCCCCCTCTTTTCCCCATTGAAACAATATAGTTAGCGGCGGCAGCGGCCGCGGTGGCAGCAGCAGCAAATGAAGCCTCTTTAGAATAGATTTGGAGATTTTCCTTTTTGACTTGTGTTTGCCATCTTTGTAATTTCCATGTCTCTATCCCCTTTTAAATCTTAATTGACAGTGAGCTTTGCGAATCTAAAATAACATTTTACCCTTTTTTCTTTTCTGTGCAGCTGCTCATGTTCAGCAGCAATAGTGATTCAATTCTACATTTATCATTCTTTTGTTTGCATATATTAGTTTCTCCATTTACCCATACGCAGTGCTCCAGCTCTTGGTCCTTGCCTCATTGGTTTCTTTCCCTTTTAACCCTTTCTCAACGAGGGTCCGGACTCGATTCCTTGTCAGTTCCAGGCGGATTTATATTTTTGTCCAATATTCTAAGGGAATTCATCAAGTGTTCATGTTAGTAAATTATGGAAGATCCTTGACGTGACAGAAAATGAAAAGAAACGAAAAAAACCCAGGATCTTCCGGGGCCTACAAATTTCCAATCAGTTTGCATTAACAAAATAAAACTCTGAGGAAGGACAGAATATGCATCAAAAGACCATGCATGCCCAGAAGAAAGGTCCGATACAAGCTCAGTAAATCTCCGGCTTTGCCTTTCTGAAGGCTACCATCTTCCCCACCATGAGTTCGTGAGAATATGAATGGGGGCTTGCTAGACTTGGGCTAAAGCTAGTATCACAAGAGAGATGATTTTGGGAGATATTCTCTGTAATTGTCCTATTACAATTGTCGTTTCATAAATATGAAATATGTAAGCCACACTAGTGAGTAATGAAACTGCACATTAACTTTTTATCGTGATTACATAATTTATAACATTATATTATATAAAAGAAGGAGAATTGCAAGTGATATGCTTTTGATGATTCCAAATTCCGTCTACGATCCTCTTTTCACTCAAAAACTCATGGCCCAACTTAGTTAGCCCTTGGCCTTCTTTAGGACCTTCATGTAGAGCAGTGCCAGTGCTTGAAACATAGGAATATATATATATAGCTCGTTGGGCTTCAGGACAACTTTTGCACAAGACATTTGTAGTTACGTTGGAGTTCTGAGCCCAATGGTAAGTTGCTGACCTGACTGAAGTTTGGTATGGCTTAATAATTGCTCCATGTTTCTTGGACTCAAATACAAGTTAAAGAATATGATTTGCAGTTGAGCGCATTAAAGAAACAAAACAAAATAAAAAAAAAAGGGTTCAAACTGGCCGAGGTTTTATGTGCGTCGGGTACCAAAAGCAAGCCATATTGCCCGCCTCCCTACGATCTTTGGGCAACAAACAATGACATTTCTTTGGCCATTCTGACACTAGAAAGACAAAGAAAACGTCAATCTTGGTTAAACCTTGAGACATGCAATTTCCACAGCAATAGCCAAGAACCCTATAAGAATGACATTTCAGGCCATGGGAATCATAGCGTTTCCTTGACAATTTTATTGCTATTTATTTTTTTTGGGAAAAACATAAATAATAAATAATAAATAACAAAATATAAATAATAAGAATATCAATTAAACAGAGTCTAAATAATTATAATAAATTAGAACGTGTATAATATTTGACAATTCAAGCTTTATTTCTTTGTGTACTTCAAAGAAATTACGAATAAATTGATGTTTTTGACTCATTTTCATTTGAAATTGGAAGAAATTGAAGAATTGCTGTGGCGTGTAAATGTTCTCAATTGACCAACTCGATAACTTTTTCTTCGAATATTAGGACACTTTTTGTCATGGAAGGGAAAATGAATGCATATCTCATTATACTTAATCAAGGAATAACTACATAAATGGATTTAACTTTGCACGTTAAATATAGAACTGAGTAGGAATTAAGAAATGAGAAACATAGGGCCTCAATGGATCAATGTTGGCGTACTTGTACTTTACGTTGGGCTGCAAGTGCAAAATTGCATTTAAGTTATACGAATTACTGCAATTAATTCGCCGGGGAAGCGGGGAGGAGAGAGCTGCCGATGTAACTTATGATCAGTAAGTTTGTTGGAACTATCAACTACATTGGCAGTCATCATAATTTCATCTGATCTCCATCTTCATTGCTTCCTCCGTACGCTTGCATACTGGCCCAAAGGAAGTTTGTTTTTTTTTTTTTCAATCAGTCAACAATCTAATTTCGGATCTCAGGTATAATCAGGGACCACAATAAACAGTTCAATGAAACAAGTGATCACCCACAAGCAAACCTATTGTTCCAGAATGTAAATCATATCAAGCAACACAATGGGAGCAACTTTCTTTTATTTTCCATTCATTTCCCCTTCAAAAGATTTGCATTTCTACGTTTGTGAGAACATGAAATTTATATATGCTGCAGAGAAATTTACAGAGACGGTAGCTAATTTGATGCTATTAGGCTACATTGCTGAGTGATGTTGTGTACGAAGTCCCTTCAATCCGCACAAATAGCTCCCTTTCGATTGTCTTCTACCATTCGTTGCCGCCATTGATACTGTTGTGTTAGCGAATTTCTCGAAGCCATTGTTGAAAGGATGAAGAATTTGCTCAAAAGTTACAGCATTGCGGCGCTTGTCAAGCCATGCAGTGATATCGGCAAAAACGATTTCAATGTTTTCATCGGGTTCCCCTGATGTCAATCCATGCCACATCTCTGGATACAGTTTTATGGTTTTGTCCCTGCTGCTAGCTTTCTCATACAGGGCCTTGCTTACTTCAGGGTCTGTTACTATATCAGCCTCCCCGTGCAGCACGAAGAAGGGGAGTGTCACCTGCCAAAGACAATTCAACCAACCGGTGTAAATGTCAAATAAATGAGAGAACACTCTCTCGGTTGCCAACAATAATTTTTCTACCTAAATTTATTCACTGCATTAACTCATTCAACGATCCTAGTGCCTCATTGTAACGGGGAATCCAATTAAAAGGAACCCTCTGACAGAAGGTACAGTCGGACTTCATGGTACAGAGCCTAACAGCACCTACAATAATTTATTTCTGCTATTTTTTCCCATATGGCGAATTAGTCCCTGAAATGTAACCCAAGACTCATTCCCCTCACCTTCCATGCAGATTATTACGATAGTGATAGTAGAAGTTTTGTCTCTCTTGAGATTTAAAAGCACAAAAATCAGATATTTTGGAATGGGGAAGGGCTCGAGAGCGAAAGATGTTAACCTCATTTAAACCATCTTCAAGGCTCATGCTGGTTCTGAGCATTTCCAGTGCTGTTTTCAGTCTGGGCTTGTCTTGGTATATCAACTTATTATTCCTTATCTGCACCCATCATCAAGGAAAGAGAGACCATCCGTGAGCTTTAGTTACTGTATTAAATCCTTTAAGTCAGTAAAACCAATTCAAGAGTATCTAGACTTAACAAGAATAGAAGGAATTGAATATCCTCACCACTTCTCGCTTAACGGGGTCCTTGAATGCTGAGTCAATAACATCTTTTGTGGGTACTATCTTCCATTTAGGTATGATTTCTTCCATTTTAGTCAATATATTCACGACCACTGGATGTGGCTTCACTTTCTCTGATATCTGGAAATTTTAAAGCTCAACTAGAGTAGCTGAATAATTGATTCTTACTAAGGTTAATAGTAGTAGTATTTACATCATTACCTTACACATGGGTGCAACAAGTACAGCGCCATTCCAAAAGGAAGGGTCCTTCTTATGAAGCAGTAGGGCCACAGCACCTCCCATTGACTCTCCATATAAGAATCTGCTCTTCTCCCTATATTCTTCCAGCGCTGGAAAACCATGGTGGCAGATTTAGGTGGTGAACTAAGACAAAGGAGCTAGCCAAATAATTGTGGTAATTCTGGTATGTCACATACCGCAGATAGATGTGAAAAATTCAGTGCAGTCATTAACGATGTTTTCGAACTTCTTAATATAACATCGAGCACCCTTGGACCTTCCATGCCCTTCATAATCAATCCCAAACACGGCATATCCTGCAGCTGATAGCCTGGTTCCACATTCTATTGAAATCATGATATCAGATTAAGACAGGCCTTGAACTCCATTAATCAATTCCCAACACTAAAATTATCATTTATCAACAATGAAATGACTATCCATTTTGAATCTTCTCACCTAGGCAACCTAGGGAATTCATGCAATAAAGCAAACATCATTGACTTTTAATCTTCTAGTCACTAATAAAACTAGACAATAGGTCTTCTATGAGCAGAATCCTAATTCAGATATCCCACAAGGAAAAGGAAATTGAAGTGGATCCTTTTGCTGAATTGACCCGTCATCAAGAGTAGTTCAATGAAATGATTCTTTCCTTCTTTCTAATTAATCGGATTCATCAATTAGTTTATGGTTTCTTGAGTCTTTATCAGAGAATCTTGGTGGGCCTGATCAGGATGGTTGAGTATGAGCAATTGATTGTTTGCCAACCTAAACCAACCCAGCTGACCCACATTTTAAATTCAGGTCAGGATACAGAACATGACCCACAACAAGATCTACACAGCTTCAAATCTTCATCAATGTGATGGATGATCATAGAACTATGAATACCTATCGTTATTTAAACAAAAAAGTGACTATCAATATGTATAATAAATAACTCAATAATTAGTCAAACATAAATTTAGTTTATGACAATACTTTTTTCCTTTTAACAAAGCTACAAAGTAGCTTTTTGAGCTGCTTGTTTATTGTAATATAAACACAATAGCAACTTCAAGCTGATCACCAGTTAAAAACAAAAGGAACAAGCTTAAAAGTCGAAAAAAAAAATGTTGGCCTTATTTGGCTTTCTTGCGTACAGAAAAGAAAATCCTTCACAATGACATGCCAATGTTGATAAGATAAATTGATTATGTCACACTGCTCGAATGCAATATCTGTGAGGTTACACCTACGCATTAGAATGGTGACAAAATGCAACAGAAGATAGTGGCAGAGACCATAGGGAATAGCCAACTTATCCTTTTTGTTTGATCAATGGCAACAATTCCTCATACCCCACAAATATATATATATATAGCACTAACAATTTAAGAATTGAAGCCCTCTTTTATTTTCCAGGCAAGGAATTTTTTCCAGATCTATCTTACACTTCCCTATATGATTAATCAATTAAAATCAGAAATTAAGTAGCCAAAACAGGGGTTGTGGCTCTAAAATCTTAATTCCTGAAGGCTTCCAACCTATTTAATTTGATTTTAAATATATTCTCCTAAGTGGTCATGTTTGACTTAAGTTCCCATCTCCAAATTCTACTTGAATTGGGACAAGTGGGAAACTTATGAAACTTAAATTGGAGGGAAACTCCAAACCCTGTTTGTGTCCAGCCAAACATGATCATTAATTTCAACAACTCAAAAACATTTTGGTGGTTGACCACCACATGACCACGTAAAGATAACCCAAAGTTATTTGGCGAGCAAACACTGCCATCATCATTATTGTTTACTGCTGAAACTAGTCTTGAGGGACAGAGAAAGAGAGAGGGGGAGAAAGTTTGGGTAATCAATTCTGGGTGAAAAGTTTGCCAATCTTTATATGGAAGTTTGTGATTCACAATAAATATCCGTGAACCTTCCAAGCTTGGAAAAAATTGTTTTGAATTTGATGGCATGGCCAATGGTATAAAAGTTGGAATCTTGTGAACAAAGGCATCTACGTGTTACATGATGCTATTTGAAAAAGTAAAAAAAAAAAAAAGGTTAAAAACACATTTAAACGGGAAAATAGGTTATTTAAGAGCATTTATTACCTCTCATGAACCCGCTGCACTCCACGCCATAGCCTGCAAGGACATCAATGAATTACACCCAACGCTCCCTTCATTTTTCTTCCCTTTTTAATTGTTTTTTTGGCTAAGTATAGTAAAGCGGTAATTAAATGATTCAAGAGAGAAAGAGATATGGAACCATGGCAAAGGAAAACAAGAGCTTTTGGAGAAGAGAAAGGCAACCATCTGCAAGTAAAAAGCAAAGCTCCTCTTGAATTCCTTATATGCTCCTACATCACACATTCAACCCACAACCATGAAGGTTAAACTCGATCTAACAATATTCCAGCCAAAAGAGAGAAAGAGAAAAAAAAAGGAAAATAAACGACGAAGCAATACCCATGTAAAGCTAACCTCCTGATATTCAACTGCCATGTTCATGAAAATATAGAAGATAAAACCGATCACCAGTATACTCTCTTCTTCACAATGGCAATGAGAGTTTGTACATAGTAGTAAGTTATTACAGCTCTGAGAGAGTGAGCAGTACTTAAAAACGAAAAACGAGCCGACGTTTGGAAGAGCTGAAAAAGTAAAACGGAAGAAAGGAAAGGAGAGCCAAGGAAACGAAAGTACCTGCAGACAAAGACGGAGAAGGAGACGCGTTGAGGGCATTTACATAGATAAATATATGTGTATATATATATATATATATATATATATATGTATTGTTGGTTTGGAAAGTGTAATGGTCTGTTTTACGGGAAACTGGATAAAAAAGTAATTATCTGTCGAGGAAAGATATAAGCTGATGAGGTGGAGCGCGAACATTTTAAGTTGCCCATATCTTCAAAACAGGTGAGTCTCGAGAAAGTGGGTCCCGCCCACTGCCTCTGCCTTTGGATTCTCTTCTTGCTTAATCCCAATCCCCTCACTCTGCCTTATCTCCCTTCCTCTTTTTGGGTTTTGCGTTTTTCACCGATGCATGCATTTGGTTCCTTAGAGGTCTCCGCACTCCTGGGGTCATATTCCAATAAATATGATATTTTTACACATGACCTTATTAAAATAAAAATTATACATTTAATTCAAAATTTTTAATTTTATAAAAATAAGTTATATTATCTCATTATTTAAAAAAAGTTGCTACAATGACAACAAGATGCTATCTCCTACTTGTCTTATAATCATTCATTCATTTTATGAGTTAAGCTCTTTTTTTTTTTTTATGAAAGTAAACTTTAAACATGTGTTTAGATACGATAATAATAAAAAAAAAATTCAACTGTAACGTAGATTAAATGTTAACGTGATATTAATGTAATATTAATTATTATAATTATTTTTTTTATATAAATATAATAATAAAATATTTAAAAATTATTAGCCATATAAAAGATCAATCTAAATTTGTTTTAAATTCTAAAAAAACAAAAAATCCACACAATAAATTACTATTAATCTAGTACTATATATGCCTTATTTTATATAAGGTAAAGAGTTAAGAGTTTAAAAACTTTTAATGCTCACCTGAATTGCAAGTATTTTAAGGCATTTAGGAATTCATACATCCCTTCCGTTCAAATTATGGCAAGATATTCAGAGCAACCATTATGTTTTAAATACCAAAATTTATTTTTGGTTCATCAAAGTTTATTAAAAACAAGTTTAAATTGCTATAAAGAAACAAGGGTATCTATTTCCGTTGAGTTATTAATTATCTTTAGTGTATAGTATTTAAACAAATAATGAAGACTAATTTTATATTTTTTAGGCGTATCCATTATATGAATAATAAATAAATAAGAAGATAAAACATAAAATTTCATTTTTCTTTCAATTCCATATTTATTTATTTTTGTATAATTTCATAATCTGAATCTGAGTTAGTATACATTAATCCAACTTAAACTCTTTATACACAAAAGAAAGAGTAAGTGCACTTTTCATAACGTGAAGGATTAAAATAACATGAATATTAAAATGACCAAAAAATGCTTTGCTGCGGAATTTAAAGCAACATGTAAAAGAGGAAAAAACAAAGTCCGAGAAATAATTACCCGAAACCTTGAAAACAGAGTTTCTAATTTTCCCATCCCTTATTATTCAGTCAAAAGATTGTGTTGTTGGATACCACAACAGTTGAAGAGCTAAACAATATTTTGTGGGAGGCGAAAGCGTGTTAAGAAAATACCAATGCAAGGGATCTGGTTCTGGTCCCGATGGACAAAGATGATTCCAGCGACAACATTAAATTGATTTTGTTATTAATAAACTTCGCCACCACCACCGCTGCCCGTTAGGCCAATTACTCTCTTATTAGGCAAAAAGCCCACTAACCCGTCCTTTTTATTCATTGCATTATTATTGCAAGCGTTGGATGACATTGGGATTTACAATTTTCCGCTCCAATCATCAAATTACACCTCCCGCTCTCCCCAAATCTATTTCTTTTTTTTCTCTCTTTGGAAGCTTTCTTTCTGTCGACGGTGGAATACATTGGCAAGTGAGGAGGTCCATAATTTTCAAAATGTAATTAATTAAACTACTCCTACAACAAACACCTAGGACAGTTTTTTCTTTTTCTTTTTTAAATCTTCAGTCAATCAAATATATAAGAAATTCAAACCAAAATCATAATACAACCAACCACAGCCACTTTCTCCCCGTCTCTAACTATCATAATCCAACGCTGACTACAAAAGCATAAACCCTCCCGGTCTCAAAAAGAGGTCCCCTGTGAAAGGAGACTCAGCCCAATAAGGCAAATTTGTAATTTAACTTTTTGTCATAAATAAATCCCACATTTATGTATAATCACAGCACATCAAACCACAGGTTACCTACCTACACTATGGATCCTACCAAAAGCTTATTGCTAACCAAACAAAACTTTGTGTGGAAAAGGTTTTTGGAGCGTGAGGAACTGAGGAAGTGGCTTTATCTCTCTTCTGTTCACATGTACGAAAAAGAGGCTTAATGGATGGACAGACTTAAAACCATATGTAGTAATAAATACTGCTTGTTCACCAAACTATTCAGCTAGATCATTTAATCAAACCGTCAAAATTTTCCCTTGGTTAGAATTTCGTAATAACATTCTCTGATGGCAGTGTAGGGTCCTCCTTCACAATGAATGGCAATCAGGGAATGGGCCGGTGCTTCCATTGGACAGCAGTCAATGGGTTCATATCCATGGACGATTGGTCGTGGCCTCTGGGCAAATATGACCAGAGACAATTACTGGAATCAAGAGGTTTGGATACCAAAAAAACGAGGTTATGCCCCATAACGATTCGCTCTTTAGCACATCAAACTGTGGCCAAGTATCAATCCAGTAGATCAGTGAGAGCGAACAATGACTAATCTCGTGAAATATTTTACCAGAAGTTAATGAAAGCCTTGTGCTAGAGCAGAGTTGTTCAGAAAAATATTAATGGTCATCCAATTGCAATATTGTTTCAGAAAATATATAAATAAATAAATAAATAACCCACTTGCACCATTGCAGTCAAGCTGAACTGAAAATTCCACATGTTTGGAACCCGCTAACTAATAGGTGGTAAGTGATTGCTGAACGAAAAGGCTGAATTCTATTTTCAGACGGCTGATTGATGTTGTCCAAAGAGGAACGAAATCATGATAGCAGAATGTTACGATTTAGGAGATGGAAATTCAACTAGACTTAAGTTGAAGCTAGTACTCAAGGAAACTGAAGGCAACTAAAAACAGTATTTCTGCTTTTGAAGGTTCAGTGGAATCCTTAGTTTATCATTTAAATTGAATAGAAACATGTAGCATTGACAATGATTCGTATCAGGGGCGAGATTTTTGCACCCACTTATCTTAAAGAAAAAAATACAAGCATTTGACTCTGCCAATGAACTACTTACTATCAGGATATAACAAAATCCTACAAATGACTAAAAATAAGACGCAATTCACTGTTACCGATTGCATGATTCAGCTAAGCGATCTACCAAAAACATAAAGTGTAAGTTTATTCTACAGTGAATATCAGAAATTTAAAGATTTTGGAAAACACATCTGTCGAATGTGCAGGTAAAGGGGAAAAAAAATCAGACGGGTGCCATAAAGATAATGGTTGGTGTAAGAAAGTCAGGATCACTTTGTTCCCCCAACTTGGAATTCCACTGCTAGATGTTCAATTTGTTCGGGAGAAATCAGCAGCAGCACTAAAGGCAGAAACAAGACAAGCCATCCCAATCACCTGTGTCCACCTTCTTGTCCTGGCAGCAACAGCAGCCCCAGCGACAGCACCCGCAATTAAAGAGTTTGTCTGAAGTTAAAAAAAAAAAAAAAGAAAGCTTGATGATCCTTGTAACCAAATCTTCAAGCTATTTCATGCATCATAATTCCAGTGTTAGGAAAATTATGGAAATTTAGAGCCTGTTTTACTCTTTGTAATAACTGATTGATAACTCCTCTTTATAACAGTAAACAACCAAATTTCATGTCTCTTATATAAGCAACAATAAACATAGGAAAACACTTTTAGGAATCTGAATCTTGTCTAGTCTCTGTTTGTCTATGTTACACAATGCATCTTTACCATAGGAAGACACTTTTAGAAAGCTCAAGTCTCAAGACATAAGCAAGTAAGAGTTCAACGTATGACAAAACAAAGTGCAATTTTCATATTTTCCTCACATCATGTGTAAGTAAGCTTTTCGCAGGAAGCAAACCAAATACAAGATGTGCTCAGCAACTGCCTTCAACTAGCTACTATTATGGGTATTTATTGTCTCTCCCCCACTCTTACATACATGGAAATGTTCTATGATTTCCTTCACCCATCCAGTGTTCCCTCTCCAAAGTTGCCATCATTTCAAGGAAAAGAGATTTCCCAGATATGCACAAATAAAGAAAACTATTTCAGAAGTCCATAAACTAACCCAGTCATTCTGCCTTCGGTATCTCTGAAGCCCGCAACGAGTCATGGTAAATACACCAGCAACAAGTCCTGAATATAAATGCGAAATAGTTTAAAATCTAGCAGATGCTTCATGAAGCACCAAAATAAGTTGGAAAGATACCCTAAAAGCGAAACCCCTGTCCAATTCTTTTTATTGGCAATCAAAGTAGTATTCAGTTTGATCTTGGAGTATCAAATTTTACCATCTAAAAACTTAGCCCAAAATCAAGCTATTCATTAATCAGTAATCAGGTCAGGTTGCCCATTAATCAGAGAGATAAGTGTAATTACCGCATTGGAAGCCGAATTTGCCAACAGACTTTGTCTGCAATTGAATTTGGGAGATTAAGCAATCGACATTGAGAAAAACACCTAGACTAGCTGATCAAATACTAAAAAATGCCCAAATATATATCATTTAATCAACCAAAGTTTGTAAATTTCCTTTACCACATATGAAGCTTGAGCGATGCCAGTTAAACCTGAACACCAAATAAACAGAAAAATAAAAATACGATTAACCTTAGTAGGTGAGTCCTCAACCTTTAGGGCTTTAGCTAACCAGAATGGCGGGAACTGAATATTCCAACAAAAAATAAAAGAATTGTTGACGGCTCATTAAATTTCTTTTATTGAAAATTTTTACCTTTTTTACGACCATCATATGGGGCTGAACAAATTCCCCAGAGTGCACCTGCCTGAAAGTAGATTTCAATTCTTCTTTGTTTGTTTGTTTGGTATTGAAAGAAAAGAAAAGAAAAAGCCGAGTCGAGCTTTAGATGTCTTTACCGTTCCGACGCGAATGACCGACTCAACGGCGAGGGAAGAGCACGGAACGACGCCGCTTAGCTCTTCCTCCATCTCTCATTTCCAAAATCAAGTTTTTCGGTTGCCACGCACGGCACAAGTATTAGAAGTCAGGGGAAATCGCTTTTATTAAACGACGACGTTCATCAATTGTTTGTTTCTTTAAAGGACAGCGTCTTCAGTTTTATTATCGCTTGGCCCATAAATTTTCATTTTGTTTAAAGGAAAATTAGGGGGAAAAAAAAAGAAGCTATTTCCAAAACAACGTCGTTTGGTCGTCCCCAAAACCCTAGATCCACTGTAACCCTCACTCTGCTAAATGCATTTTATATCTTCAAAACGCAGAGGCAGCTAAGGTAGTCTCTGACTTTCTGCCCTTGCTTTCCTCTCTTGTTTCTCCCGATTACTCTCCTTCGTGTTGATTTGACTCAGTGGAAAAGCAGTTAGGTGGTGCGAAGATGAGTCGTGGAGCAGCATCTGGACCCAAGGGGAAGAAGAAGGGAGCGTCGTTCACTATCGACTGCGCAAAGCCGGTGGAGGATAAGATCATGGACATCGCCTCGCTGGAAAAGTTCCTCCAGGAAAGGATCAAGGTCGGTGGCAAAGCCGGTGCTCTTGGCGACTCCGTCACTCTCACCCGTGACAAAAGCAAAATCACCGTCACCTCTGACGCCAACTTTTCTAAGCGGTATGTTTGATATTTTTCCTTATTTCGTTTTTTAATCTTTTAGTTGGAAGATGAACCATCTGCTGTTACACTTCCTGTTACGTATATCTAAATTTTTAGATCTGAAAAATAATTTTAATCTTAAGCGAAGGTACTCGAACTCTTTTAATTTTATGGGTAAGGTCGATGAAGACAAATTTTAAGGCTTGTTTCTCAAAACATTCGCAGTGGCCTCCTAAGAGCTTTCGCCCTCGCCAGGCTTGAGAGTTACTGCTGCATTTATTCTTCCTTGGATGTCTGAGACCTTGATACTGGTGCCTTGTTCATTTTTGTTATTGGAATTTCCGTCTTTTGAATGGGAAATGAATTCAATTGAATCTTATTAGGAAATGGCGTTTTGTTTATTACTTGAGTAACTTTATTAGTTTATATCTTTTGCTGCTTTTAGTGTTATGGATTGTAGGACTAGTGGTACTTTTTTAATTTTAAGGTCAATGATGACAATTAGTAAGGCTTGTTTCTCAAAACATTCGCAGTGGCCGCCTGAGAGCTTTCGCCTTCGCCAGGCTTGAGAGCTTCTGCTGCTTTTATCCTTCCTTGGATGTCTGAGACCTTCTGTCTACTTTCCGTTGTTTGTTGGAATTTCCCTCTTATATAGGGGAAAGAATGATATTTTGATTGTAAAAGTTGTGTTGAGCATTAGTTTGAATTATTTTCTCTGCTGTGTTTGGGTTTCAGGTATCTTAAGTACTTGACTAAGAAGTACTTGAAGAAGCACAATGTCCGGGATTGGCTTCGGGTGATTGCTTCCAACAAGGATCGTACTGTTTATGAACTCCGCTACTTCAACATTGCTGAGAATGAGGGGGAGGAGGAAGAGTGAAGAATCAGATCAGTATTTTCTCCAGTTCCCTATCTGGTTTATTAGTTCTGAGGACCTTGTTTATCTATTTCAGGTGTCTAATTTTTGGACATGTTTGGGTTGTTTTTTGACCCAAGTTTTTGTTGCCGATCATTACATTTTTTGTTTATGTATCAGTCCATTAGATGCTATTAAAAGGATGCATATTTCTTTTGTGAGTTGATTATAAGAGCTCTTAACTGATTTTCCACCTTGGTGTTTCAATTATCTGTGGCCTCATCGTCCCTTGTTAGCTAGCATTCGCAATACATTCTGATGGTATTGGCTGCAAATCTCTGTGTGTTGTAGGTTCTCTATGTTGACATGCAATTATTTCTTTGATGATTTGGCTACGTTGAATGATGTGTTAAGTTAGGCATGGTAGAGATGTGGTAGCAAGAATGGAGCCGTGTAACCAAATTGGATAGTTATATAGTGGGTTGTGCATATAGGTTGTGTGGTATGATGATGATTGCCTGCCAGAGACGATTTTAGTTTTTTGGTTATGGTAAATAAGACAACTTGGCAGCCCTGCGACTATTGATTAATGACTGGTGGCAGCCCCACGATTATTGGGAAACATCATCCCTTCTACGGGCGACAGAGGATAGAGGATATGATTAAGTAGTAAAAGGACTAGTTGAATCTCGATGCAATCCAGCACTAGCTTGGACCAATCCCTCACTGGCACAGACCTATCACATAAGCTAATTCAGTTCGCCATTCTGTATAGGTTAATCCTTGAATCAATACGAGGGAATGTGTTTTTTGAAGGTGCTAAGTGGTTAATTTTTCCAATTAGTCTTCTCTTATTGAAATTTGTTAGGGTTGTAGTGTCTTGATGAATGAAATTGTAGTAAATCATAAGTCAGCTGTACCAGTACTAATATATATTTTTAATACAAGCGTAAGCACTTTTTACGATAATGATTGATATTAAATCAACACTTACGGTTGCATTTTTAAGAGGCTACTACATAAAGCTAGCAAAATTCTAGCAAGCAATGCGAGCTTCTGCAAGGTACATCTCCCCCGCTCATCCAACTCTTCATTTTGCACACCCGACCCTTGAATCCTTCATATGGAACACCCTCATACGAGGCAATGCTCAGGCTACAGCTCGACCCACGTTCCCCACAATCTCCATCTACATTCGTATGCGCTTCCATGGCGTTTCACCTGATTTCCATACTTTCCCTTTCCTCCTACAATCATTCAATTCCTCATTTCACCTTCTCTCAGGTAAACAAATCCATGCCCAAACTATCCTCTTCGGCCTTGTCCAAGACCCATTTGTCCAAACGTCACTCATCAACATGTACTCATCTTGTGGCGACTTAATTGTTTCCCGTCAAGCTTTTGACGAGCTCACCCAACCTGATGTAGCGTCTTGGAATTCAATTATTCATGCCTATGTTAGAGTGGGGTTGATCGATTTAGCACGGGGTTTATTCGATAAAATGCCGGAAAGAAATGTGAGATCTTGGAGTAGCTTGATAAATGGGTTTGTTAGGTGTGGGAAATATAAGGAAGCGCTTGCTTTGTTCCGTGAAATGCAAATGTTGGCAGTTAACGATGTTAGGCCAAATGAATTTACAATGTCTGCTGTACTTTCTGCTTGTGGGCGTTTGGGTGCTCTGGATCATGGGAAATGGGCTCATGCTTATATTGACAAATGTGGGATAAAAATTGATGTTGTCTTGGGAACTTCTTTGATAGACATGTATGGAAAATGTGGGAGTATTGAAAAGGCGAGGGATGTGTTTCGTAATTTAGGTCCTGACAAAGATGTGATGGCTTGGAGTGCTATGATTTCTGGCCTGGCTATGCATGGCCATGGTGAGGAATGCCTTCAATTGTTTTCGGAGATGATAAAACGACAGGTGAGGCCGAATGCTGTTACATTTTTGGGTGTACTTTGTGCTTGTGTACATGGAGGTTTGGTGAGTGACGGAAAGGAGTATTTTAGGACGATGAGCAAGGAGTTTGGTATCATTCCTTCGGTACAGCACTTCGGTGCCATGGTTGACCTTTATGGAAGAGCTGGTCTCATTGATGAAGCATGGAATGTGGTTAAATCTATGCCTATGGAGCCTGATGTGCTCGTATGGGGGTCCCTGTTGAGTGGATCCAGGATGTGTGGGAACATTGAAACATGCGAGGTTGCACTCAGGAAGTTAATTGAGTTGGATCCCACAAATAGTGGTGCATATGTGCTTCTTTCAAATGTGTATGCAAAGACGGGCAGATGGACAGAAGTAAGGCGTGTGAGAGATGTCATGGAGGGTAGGGGGATTAAGAAGGTTCCTGGATGTAGTTTGGTTGAGATGGGAGGTGTCCTCCATGAGTTTTTTGTGGGAGATGATTCTCTTCCAGAAAGCAGAGAGATATACATGATGCTTGATGAGATTATGAAGAGATTGAAGATGGAGGGTTATGTGGGAAACACAAAGGAAGTTTTGCTTGATTTGGATGAGGATGGAAAGGAGTTGGCACTATCCCTTCATAGTGAAAAGATAGCTATTGCCTTTTGCTTCTTAAAGACAAGTCCAGGTACTCCTATTCGCATCATCAAGAACCTTAGGATATGTCTTGATTGTCATGTTGCAATAAAAATGATATCTAAGGTGTTTGCCCAAGAGATTGTTATTAGAGACTGCAATAGGTTTCACCAATTTAGAGAGGGAGCATGTTCTTGTAAAGATTACTGGTAAGCTGCCCACTGTTGTTGGCTAACCAAAATCTTTCTTAAGGCAATTACTTCGTCTGGCACAAAAGTTAGCATGAGGAAACCCTGGAGGCTTGAGGACTGAAATTTTGCATTCGACTTCCTCATGGCGCACGAATGTTATGGATATGAAATCTATAGGCTTATGCAAGAAGGTAAGTCCGATCATATTTTCATCCTTGTATAATTTTTGTTCCAGCTGTAATATCTGAATTAAATATACAAAAATCATTGGCATCTTACATGATCAAGTTTTAAAGAAGATTTGCATGACAAAAGGTAATCAGATCTGCAGTGGCAGATGAACAAAATGGGTTCCATCTTTAAATTAAGTAACAACATCAATATCAAATATTGACTGTCCTAAATTTTTAACTTTTAAGCATAATTTTAGGTGAGTTTATTAGTATTCAAAATGGACAGTTTGTCTCAAAAAAATATCTTTTGTTAGACATAAAAGTTTTGTTATCAATTTCTGTTTATTTGATAAATTTTAAGATAACTCTTATCTTTCTTTCAGTGTTCTTGTTGAAATTAAGAAATCCTTCAAACTAGAAGGTAAAAATCCAAATTTTTTGTTGAAATGCTCTAAATTTCTTGCAGACTTTTGGCACTCCATAAAAGAAGAAATGATTAAACTAATTGAGGAAAAAAATTATTTCAAAAACCATAGAGGATAAGCTAAAACTCTAGATTTGTTGTTGAAATGCTCAAGATTTCTTCTTGATTTTTCACACTCTACAAAAGAAGAAATGATGAAAGTAATGGAGGAGAAAAATCATTTCAAGAACCAGAGATGGATTCTACGCTTCAAGTTTCTATTGTTTGTAATCTTATTGGAGAACTTTCATTTCAAGAATCATAGATGGATGTCATGGAAGAGTTAGTGGGTGTGGTAACTTAAAAACACAGAAATTGCAAAATGATCTCTAACTTTTCCATAACATCCATATATGGTTCTTGAATTGATTCAAAGTAGGGGTGAAATGTGGGAAGAAAGGAAGAGAAAATGAAGGTTAAAGGGCTTCTGGAATGTTGTTTAATAAAATGCCCCAAAGAGATGAGATGAATTGAAAAAATAGGAAGAATTCGATGCTTTTAAATGTCATTTTGTTTGATAAAAGTTGTTAGAAGTTATTGAAATATTGCATGCAAAAGTTATTGTAAATTGTTGAAATATTAAATACAAAATTGTTGAAATATTGAATGGATATAAAGATAGCAAAGCATTTCAATATCTTGAGTTTTTTGTTTTCTTATGTCAATTATCTTGAATTAATCAAAATAGACTTGAACATAACAAGTGATATAAGAGTTAATGCAAAGGTTTTTTTTGTAAACAAGTTATATCATCTTTGCACTGATTTTCAATATATATCTTATACAAATAATTGTATCAGGTCTCTTGTGCATATAAAGACAATTATTTTCTCTAAATCTTTGTGCACATGAGAACCGCAAGCTTTATAAAATTAAGCTTACAAAAGAATCTAGACCACTACCAATGGGTCCAATATCAAAGTCAAGTGTCTATTGTTAATTTTCAGATAATGGCTAACAAAAAAAGATAAAAAGTTACAAAGCATCCATTCTTAATTTACCATCCCGCCATCCATCCAAATAACACAAAAACATTAGAACATTGTATGAGAATAACATTCACATATCAATAACATGAGAGACACTTGTTTATGTTTATGTCCCCTTAGCACTATCAGAATTCATTACCGAGGTAGAGACAACAAAGGCAATAGGGGCAGTAGAGGCAATAGGGGTAGCAAGTCTAGCAAAGGGAGGCCTTCTTGCACCACGATAAGTAGGGATAGATCTAGCACCACCATAAGCACCACGACCAAGTCTTGAAGCAACAACAACAATAGTAATAGGTCTTCTTTGCACACTACCAGGTCCTCTTAAAGTTCTTAATGCAACAGCTTTTAATGAGGACCTAGTAGGAGCTTTTGATGAAGACCTAAGTAAGGTATTTTATTATAATTTAAAACATAATGTATTAGATGCATTAAATTGCATATTTAATGTAAAATACTAAATTGCATGATTAATATAGATTACCTTTCTATTAAGTTGCACGATAATTTTAAGATAAGTCTTTCTATTATGACCAAATGAGGAACATAAAGTGCATCTAACAGTGCTATTCCTTCTAGCATTGTCATGTTCAATTGGCCCTTCCTCGAGTTTCTTTCTTCTGTCTTTTTTGGGCTTACCAAGCATATGACGGAGTAGTGAAGGCTCCACTGGATCTATCTTCCCTTTGAACTCAGCCATGGTGATGTCAGGTATGGGGTGAATGAACTCATTGTTTACCAACATGAACTTTTCCTTAGAGTTGTAGTTACCAATATTACTCTAAATTACCCCTGATGTGACCTATTCAAGCTGTTGCATGATTGCAAGGAATACCTACAATGTAATCAAACACAAGTTAATAAACCCTAAAATACACAACCAATAAGTGTATACATCAAATATGTTGAGACACCTTTACTTGCAATATTCCAAACGCCACATGGACAAGTTACCCACTCATCCCCAAGTTGACAACATATGTCTTGGCACCTTGAAATATAATAAACTCAAGTATGTACAACCTTACAAAACTTGTCACTGTACTTGGTAGAAACCAACTTCTTAATTTTAGGTGTCATTTGCCCCTCCCATAAGCAAGCCTTCTTATACTGATCCTAAAACCTCTTCATTATCTTGACTTTGATTTCTTCTAACAAAACCTAAATGAGTTTACTCCTCACAAGCCTAATCTAGTGGTTAAAACTCTCAGCCATGTTGTTAGTCACATGATCACTCTTGACGCTTAGGGTCAAAGGTGTGTCTTGCCCACAATGTGAGTGGTTTTTTCATCAACCAATTGTTTGCCTCTACATTTTCAACTTTAATCTTCATCATGGCTTCATTCTAATCCCACTGGTTGTATGCTTTTACAGCTTTCTTGAGGTTCAACTTCATGTTTAATCCCTAAAACCTTTGTCTAAAATTGTTATAAAAGAGCTTAGAACACTTTCTTTGAGTGGCATAGAGCACAATTTCTGTGATTATATCATTTAGGTCTGGCTATATAAGAATAAGTAACAGTTAATAAGTAATAGAAATTAACTAATTAAATGTAAAATAGTAGAAGTTTAAGGGTTACCTTTTACCCATCATTCATCATTGCTAATAGTTTATTGAAGTCTCCAATGACAGTATTAACTAAATTCAAAAACTAAGACCATGAGTCTGCCATAGTAACAATAGTTAGGAACAGATGACAATTCCCATAAATAGTAAGAGCAAACAGTAAAGCCCCTCCATATGGCTCTTTGAGATGGTAGCCCTTAACCGCAAAGAAAAGTCTACACCTCTTGCTGAAATCTTTCCTTATAGCATTAAAAGACAAGAAAAACCTTTTAAAAGTTGAGTGTATGCTCTACCCAGCCCTCCATAACTGTATGATGGCTATACTTTCAAGATTTGTATCTTCACCATCTAAGCATACAGGTGCGTGACAGAGATTTACCCCAAGTGGCCAAGTGCTTGATAGAGGTTTACATTAATAAATCGTTTTATATAGGGAAATATCTTGCATCCGCAATTAAGCAGCCCAGATTACTTAATTCACGTAACTCTTCCGACTTACCAATTGCTAAACCCTTAGTATATCATAATAATATACTCTAATAATACAATTTCGTCCATATCAATTTGAACATGAAAACATTGCGTCTATAATAAAAGAATTTTTAAGCACAAATCATGATGTTTATTAATCCGAGAAAGCAAAAAAGAGGACATCCCACCGCGTGATTTGTCGTTTTTGATCTTAGTACAAAAATGGAACACCCTGCTTAATTGTTTACTACAAATCGTAACTAGAAACAAAATCGCTACAGTTTGTTCTTTTCCCGTGAAAAATCATTAAGGTGGCATTTGGTACTTTACAATGCAATGTGATTACAGGTAATGTGATTGCAGAGAAGATACATTACAGTGTTTGGTGTATAAGTAATGTAATGATTAAAATGCAGAGAAGATAACATTGCAGTGTTTGTTTTATAAGTACTTTACAGGGAATGGAATGTTAATTTCCAAAACTACCATTATATATTAAAATATAAGTTTAACATGTATTTTTTAGGGTAAATTCTACAGTAAAGTTATTATTTAATAAAAATCATTTTATAAAATTAAATACAAGTTCAATCGATTAATAAGAAAATAAAATTAAAAAAAATTAAAGAGTGAATAGAGATTTTCTAAGCATGCATTCTTTAATTCGGGAAGGGATTAGGAAAGTAAAGCCATCCAAAAGCAGAAACAACCCATAGTCTTTGATGGGCCCTTTTGTAGTTTGTCTTGATTTGATCAACATAGATTTGAAAAAAAAAAAGAGTTGAACATGCGAAGGATGTTGTGCGGCCTAGTGGCAAGGACAATGAACAGAAGTG
>NW_018397258.1:5304683-5320277 GCF_002168275.2 Theobroma umbraticum | reverse complement strand
AGACAAAAGAAGAGAAAGAAAAAGAAAAATGGTAGATTTTAACCTGAAACAGGAGCATAAGAAAGAGGAGCAACGTCTGCTGCAAATGGAGAAGAAGGAGGAGCTGCTGCAAATGGAGAAGAAGGAGGAGCAACGTCTGCTGCAAATGGAGAAGAAGGAGGAGCAACGTCTGCTGCAAATGGAGAAGAAGTAGCAGACTTAAAACCTAAAAACGATAATGAAATGTTTGAAAGGTATTTGGGTAATTTTTGTAAAAAATGATGGGTAAAAATATCCTTAAACACATTACAGAGTGTAATGTAATGTGATTGCATTGGTTTTGGATTGCAATCACATTACATCCGTTGACTGCAATGTGATTATATTGCAATATTACATTACAGTATTTTGTTATAAAACAAACACTGTAATGTAATTTAATAAGTCACATTATAGGTAATGTACTTTACTGTCCTTTATACCAAATGTGTCCTAAATGTCCAACCAAGGGAGTACCGATTTCAAACTGAAAGAAAATACACAGAGGCCATGCACGTTTGCGGATGTCTTCAGTAAAAATTTCTCAACTCTCGACCACAATTTCTAAAACTCCCTCGCCCTCCGGTCTTTATTTCTACCTTTTTGTTTTATTCCTTCACTGAAGTTGGAAGCATCACCAGCCGTCGCCGGCCTCCGCCTTTATCGGTGGAGAGCTCGGGCGATCCTGCGTGGCTTTACTGGTAAGCTCTAACTGCATCTATATTACGAATTCTGATTCATCTCTTTCAAATCTTTGAGCTTTTTCTTTTGGACGGAACTCGTGGCCGTGATTGGTTCTTTTGACTTTCCAGATTTATACTAATATAAGTTTGAATTTTGATTCCTTTATGTCGGTTGCTTTTTTTGTGGAATGTTCTTACAGTTTTAATCTAGCTTTGATTCTCGTTTCTTTGATTTAGGAATTTGGGTTTGCTTTTTGTCAGAGTCATATTTGTATAGAAGGAAGTTTTTAGTGAGCTTTCTAGTCTAAGTGGTTTGTGGAATTGGATAACATGTTTTCTTTCTGCTTTTCTTTTGAATGTTTTACATATGTTTAGTATTCAGTAGTTCAAATTTATGATTTAACTTTTTCAATCGTCAGTCATGTTGTGGTGAGCAGATGCTGACGCTTGAACAGTGAAGGGAGACTGATTAAAATGGTCTTAGTACATAAGCAAGCTGCTGATGACAGCGTGTTGGGGATTTCCAGTGTTTTGGGAGATGAAAAATGTGAAAGTTATTTGCTTTTGTATGGTGAAACTCTGCTTGGGAATGGGTTACGAGCCTTCCTGTATTTTCTTGGCCTTGCTTATTGCTTCATTGGGTTGTCAGCTATAACTGCTCGTTTCTTCCGATCAATGGAGAATGTTGTGAAACACACACGTACAGTTGTAGAGATAGATCCTGTCACTAATACCGAAATTTATAGACAGGAAAAGGTGTGGAATTATACTATTGCAGACATTACTTTGCTTGCCTTTGGGACTAGCTTCCCTCAAATATCTTTAGCTACTATTGATGCCATTCGAAACATTGGGAATCTGTATGCTGGAGGTTTGTTCTGTCATATTCTCTTTTTTTCTTTTCAATAATTAGAAAATATTTCAAAATTGGATATAGGCATTTTTGCTTATCTTACTGAACCACATGAATGGAGATTATTTCTCATTTACCTGTCGTTGATGTCAGTCAGCGTACTTTGATTTTCAGGTTTAGGTCCAGGAACTCTTGTTGGTTCGGCTGCATTCGACCTTTTCCCCATCCATGCTGTCTGTGTTGTAGTTCCAAGAGCTGGAGAGTTGAAAAAAATATCTGATATAGGTGTTTGGCTGGTGGAGCTCTTTTGGTCCTTTTGGGCTTATGCTTGGCTGTACATAATTTTAGAGGTAACTTCAAGTAACTTCTCAGGTAAAGCTTCATGATTTGTATTTCATAGGGATATTTATGCTGTTAGCTGAACATCGTTACCCAAGTTATAGTGAGAAGACTTCTCAGACAGCCTTTTTACTCTTGGGTTCTTTGATTTTAAATGAAGAGGTTTAATAAATTTGCTTTCAATTCGCATAAATTGTGTTTGCTTCTCTATTGCATTGTATGGAATTAATGTTTAAATGCATTCTATTGATGCATGACTTATTGCGATTGTGGGTCACATCTATGTAGAACTTGGTCATGGATAGGTTTTAATTCATGTTGTAGGTATGGACACCAAAAGTGGTTACACTTTGGGAGGCCTTATTGACAGTACTGATGTACGGACTACTGCTGACTCATGCATATGCTCAAGACAAACGTTGGCCTTATATATCTCTGCCCATGTATGCTTTTCTTCTTCTCTTTGTCCTCTTATCAAGGTTTCTTACACTGTAATGCTTCTGATTTCTTCTGTACCTTTGAAGAGAGAGAACTGAGAGGCCTGAGGACTGGGTGCCAGCAGAGGTTGCCTCAGTTAAACCTGAGGGTGATGCCTATGATGGATACTCTGAGATACTTCCAGTTGAAGAAAATGAAGAGAAGGGCATTGTTGATATCTTTTCCTTTCATTCAGAAATTGGGGCAGGTATCATTTTCGTCTTACTCTTGTGGACATTTTAATTTTATTAAGGTCACCGGTAATTCATTGACTATGATCTCCCTAGTACGCTTTCAGTGAGAAACGTAAGGTGAAGTGGAACCATATCTACAACATTAATATTACTTATCATGAAGGAGCTATGACTTGCTTAAGTGGATAGCTCATCAAAAGTATTATTCAGAATGACTTGCATTCTTTTCAGCACTATAATTGATGACATATGGAATTATAGAATGACGAAGTCATAGGGGAGACATGGAAATAGAAGTTTCCGGTTGGACTTTAGTTTATACATATTTTAGGCTACTTTATGTAATTCAAATTAATTAGTCTTTACTTATCTAATGAGTACCAGGGTTAGGAGGCAAGCTATAGGTATTTGTGTTAATTTTGAGTTTCAGTACTAATACCAAAAAGTTCAATCATGCAGGCTCTTCTTATCAAAAGGTGTCCACAACCAAAGATTTAGTCAAAACCTCGAATAGATCCTTTCAGAAGGAGATCAATTTAGAAGATCCTCATGTGCTTCAACTTTGGAAAACACAATTCCTGGATGCACTTACAGTATGTATTTTATAAAGTAACACAGACTCCTTTTTAGTTCTCATGTGATAATTTAAGTTCTACCATTGTTTGAATTTGTACTTCAAAATTTCTTGCAGCTTATGCTAGGTATTGTTGTATGCTTTTCTTTTTCTTTAATTCAATGGTTTTTCCGTCATGTGGCCTTGTGGTTATAACTGAACCTCCACTGGGATATAATTTCATTAAACTAGTGCCTCTCCCACTTATCTAAGCATAGCAATAAACCAATAAACGTGATGAATAATATCTAGTTCCTTAAACAGCTGGAAAGCCCTGAATCAAGAAAACCGAACAATATCCATCTTCGGCTAGCGAGTATCTTTTGGCAGTCACTTCTTGCACCCTGGAGAGTTATGTTTGCCTTTGTGCCTCCCTATCAAATTGCTCATGGATGGATTGCCTTCATTTGCTCTCTACTTTTCATCAGTGGGATAGCTTACCTTGTAACAGAGCTGACAGATCTTATAAGCTGTGTCACAGGTTTTTCTTCCTTGCCAAAAAGGATTTGCACCGTTGTACATACCATATGTTGTGAATTTTTCATTTTCTTATTCTGTATTTTGTTTCAGGGATAAATGCTTATGTCATAGCATTTACAGCGTTAGCTGCTGGCACTTCATGGCCAGATTTAGTAGCAAGTAAGATTGCTGCTGAGCGCCAGATAACAGCTGACTCTGCTATAGCAAACATTACTTGCAGGTATATCTCATAGAATCTTATCTTTTAACTCTAGGTCATGATCTAGAGGCCTAAAGCTTTCTGTGAGTAGTTTCCTATGATAACATAATTGATTTAGTTTCCTGAGAAGCTGTTACCATAAGACTTTTTAATTTCACACTATGATTTAGTATATATCCTATAATGACATAACTTAGTTGATTTAGGTGCCAAACTGTGATTCTTCCCTATGCCAGAATTAAGAGCAACAAAGTTGCCTTCATGTCTTACTCTAAGAATTAAGACTTTAAGTGTAATCAGAATGGCTCCACCACTTTTGTGTAAAGGTAAACTATTGGGTTGCTTGCTGTGGTTACTAGTTATTGGATAAATAATATGTCTCACATTCTAGGCTTATGGAAAACTCTCCGCTTATTTTTTGTTGTTTATCCTTTTGCAGCAATTCAGTGAATATTTATGTGGGCATTGGCATTCCGTGGCTGATTGATACTGCATACAATTTCATAGCATATAGAGAACCATTGCGGATACAAAATGCAGGGGGACTCAGCTTCTCTCTGCTTGTATTCTTCTCCACCTCTGTAGGCTGTATTTTGGTATTGGTGATTAGGCGCCTGACACTGGGGGCGGAGCTCGGAGGCCCTAGGATTTGGGCCTGGGTTACCAGTGTATTCTTCATGTTGCTTTGGTTTATATTTGTTGTCCTCTCTTCCCTTCGAGTTTCGGGCATCATATGAGAATGAGTGTATTCTTTTGTACTGACAGTATTTTCTTTTCATTCTTTTAACCAATTTCGTAGGTTACGTTTTATTGAATGGAATAAAATAGTTATTATGTGAGAATAGAATAAGGTAAGAATAAAATAAAATAGTTATTATTTTATTTAATATGACAAATGAAATAAGACAAAAATAGTTATTATGATTTATTACAATGTTCGATTGGTAATAATAATTTTGAAATAAAAAAAATAAAAAATAAAAAGATAAAAATATTTTTTATTATTTATATTATTATTTATTTTTATTAAATTTTTATATGTTAATAATTTATAATTTAATTAAAATATTAATAATTAATCATTTAAATATAGATATTTTATTTATAATTTAATCATTAATATTATAAAATATTTATATTTTACTTAATTTAAATATTATTATGATCAATTATTTTATTTTATTTTATTTTTAAAAATTAATAATTGATAATTTAAATATTAATATTTTATAATATTAATATTTTTAATTTAAATATTATTATGATTAATTATTTTATTTTATTTTTAAATATTAATAATTGATAGTTTATTTAAAATATTAATAATTAACCATTTAAATATTAATATTTATTTATAATTTAGTCAGTAATATTTTAAAATATTAATATTTTATTTAATTTAAATATTATTATGATATAATTATTTTATTTTATTTTATTTTTAAATATTAATAATTGATTATTTGTTTAAAATATTAATAATTTAATCATTAATATTTTAAAATATTAATATTTTATTCAATTTAAATATTATTTAATATTTTATTCAATTTAAATATTATTATGATAAATTATTTTATTTATTTCTTTTTATTTTATTTTTAAATATTAATAATTGGTAATTTATTTAAAATATTAATAATTTATTATTTAATTATTAATATTATATATATAATTTAAATGATATTATGCCTATTTATTTTTAATTTATTTTTTAAATAGGAATAATTTACAATTTATTTTATTAATAACTTATAATTTAGATATTAATATTTTATTTATAATTTAATATTAATATGTTAAAATATTAATATTTTATTAAAAGTTGGAATCAAGGGAGAGGAAGATGAGAGAGAAAAGAAATAATATTTTATATAAATAGAGTTGTAATTTTTTAAATTTGTAAAGGGTATTTTGATTTTTATGATTTTTTGAGTTTATTCCTCAAACTATGGAATAGCTAATACCATGGGAGAGGATGATATTCGCTATTCTTTAATTTTGAAGGATTTTAAAGAATAGCCATTTCATAGGAGTGACTATTCATTGTATTATTTTTCAACCAAATAAAAGAATCAAAATTTCTTAAAAATAAAAAAAAAACTTTATATCATAGAGTTATCGAAGTATTATAATTTGTACAGTTATACTCTTTTGCTTTATCATCAGCAAATAAGCACATAACTGATCATACCATTTCAAATCACTAAATCAACTTGATTATGAAAAGATAAATAAAATATTTACAAGCATTTTAAATCACCAAATCAACTTGACTATAAAAAAAAAAACACTTACATGTATGTGGGCGTCCTATTTAAGCTAATAATTAATCTCGTGTAAACTTTTTACATTGAAAACTAAGAATAATAAAAAAGATTTGTTTTATTTGAAAGAAGTTCCAAAGGTTCTTGGTTTGACACTTAATGGATTCTTAGTTTGACACCACTTGGTTTGATACTTGAAAGGTTCTTAGTTTGACACGTGATTGTTGGAACGTGGGTTTGAAGTCTAATGGGATTGGTTTATAATTAGGTTTTTGGGCGTGAGCTAGGGTCTAGGGCTAGGTTTGGATTAGAGTTTTTCCTTACGGTTGAGAGGTTCTAGATTTTTTTACTTTTTATATGTGAGTATTTATAAAAAGTAATTTTTCTTTATTGTATTATTAATTACTCTTATATCATTTTTCAATGTTAAATGTAACTAACGGTGCATATCAACTAGCTAAAGATAAGATTTTGACAATTAGCTAAAAATAGAATCAGATTTTGAGAAAGATAGAGTTATTAGTTATTCTATTTTTTAATGTTAAATATGACTTAAAAAAGTAGTGCAAATCCACTAGTTAAAGATAGAATTTTAAAAAAGATTGAGTTACTACATATTCTTCCATAAGTTTAAAAATTTCATTTAAAATTTTGTTATGTCGTAAAGCTATTTATAAGTGTATTTTTATATGAAAGAACCACTACAAATACCACAATAACAACAATTATATATTTTATAAAATAACATTTTACACATATCAATATATCCATAATTAAATATGATAATATAATTACTATTACATATCGAAAAAAAAATTTAGCTTCCCAAATACGTCGCACGGACAATAAAGATTAGTGTTTTGGAGGGTCTCTCGTCTCGTTTCAAGGATTTTCAGTATTCTTGGTATTCACAATTTTCTTAAATGATAAACTCCAAAACCACAGTTTCCATTACAGCTCTAACCTTTCAAAGCTCATAACATTTCAGTCTTTGTTTTCAGGGTCGAAAATCAAATCAAAAGGCATGGTCAAATGATTGTGAGACCTGTTATTTAAAAGATGACAAATCAAACAATGGACAAAAGGCCAGTGTTTCTCACTCTCCAAAAAACTGAGACAAAATTTACCATGTTAAAGCATTTTATTAGGCGACAAGAACAAGAGTTCAACAAGGAGAACTGCCTTTTGAGCAACCTATTCCACCATCCAACAGCCAACCATCACCCCGGAACAATTATCCTCCTCAACACCAGTACAAATTATTTGCTTAAGCAAGGGCTCCGGTACAAGCTGTGGCAGGAGCAGTTCCAACCTTTGCAGAACTGTATTTCTTGGTGATGAATCTGCAAACAAATATGTGTAATGAAATATTAGCTTGATTGTTTTGGAGGAAAAGTAAACTCCTATTGATGAATCAAGGCCATATTTACCTGAAGAAATCCCTCCACAACAACTCGAACATCAACCAGTTCACTCCAGTATCAGGTGAGCCACTACCTCCGTCTTTTTTATTTGAGGCAACAGAAAAGGCCCTGTCAATTATAAAAATGCATTCAACATAAGTAAATGGGTAAAATATGCATTCAACATAAGTAAATGGATAAAATAAGCATTCAACATAAGTTAATGGGTAAAATACTCAGACACTCTTAGCTTTTAACTATAATTACACACAAATCCATTAATTCTCAAAATGGACGCTCAGCCCCAAACGTTTAAACATCGTTAATGCTTAAACATGAAATATCCAAAAACAAAATTTTTCATTCTTTTCTCTTCCAAGTCGGCCGACGAACACTGACCGACCATTCCATGGTCAGAGATTTGACCGAACTCTCAGAAAAACACCAGATCGGTGCAACCTTGACCTGGGGCGCACCAGATCATGCTCCCCAGGCTAGGGGAGCACCAAATTGTGCTCCCCAGGCCAAGGGAGCATTTGGCTCCCTTGGTCGGTGCTCCCCTAGCTTAAGGAGCACCGCCAAGTGCTCCCCAGGCCAGAGGAGCCCGGCCAAAGATCTGGCCTGCCAGCAATGGAGTGTCACCAGTCAGCCGTTTGAGAGAAAAAAAAATAAAGGGGAAAAGATTTTTTTAATAAGAAAAAAGTTTTAAAAATAAAAATTATAATTTATATGGTGCAATTTTTAAAATTAATGAAAGGCAAAGTTGTCCAAAAAAATATTATGACATCAGCAAATTAATAGAAATATCAATAAAACCCTAACGGTTTGACTTATGTATCTAACGAAAAATAATTTTTGGAACGGACTATCTATTTTTCATACTAATAGACCCGTGTGATATTTTAGTTAAAACTTAGGGGGTGTCGGTATTTTACCCTAAGTAAATATCTGGTAACTTAAAAATTGTTTACACAGAAACCAAAGACCTCCCACTATATGGGGTCATGGATCTTATAGCTCCATTGTACTGTGTTTTGGACCATATCCATAATAACCTCAAAATTTAAAATTTGTAAAAGGAAACAGTGGTACTTGACAGCATACCTGTTTGCATTTTTCTTTAGTTCATCAAACATGAAACGAGGAGATAGGCACCCCATGGCTAGCCATGGAGAAATTTTGCAAGAAAAGTTTGCACCATATATGCTATCATGGCTGCCATCCTTGCTCCCCCTGTGTGGCTGTGTTTGACACTCACCTGCAAACTTTTTAAGCCTCTGCAATGCTTCAGTCTCCCCTCCAGCCATAGAACTATTAACATATGGCCTACCTTCCTACATGAAACGAACAATACATTGTGAATATTTACATTATCATGAGTCCTAAATATGCTTTCCTATTAATCATCACTGAAACAACCATAAAACACAGCTAACATTGCTAATTCAATTCAGTCTAATTGATTTATATCTAGTAGCATTGATTAGTTGCAATGCCTAAATCTAAACTTCTTTAAAGTCTCAAAATTAAACATTAAGCACTAATTAACAAGCACCCTACATCGATAATTCTAATTACACAGCCCAATCAAATCAAATCATGCTTCAGATGTGAGTAGTCCTAATATTTCTGCTATTTATAAGCAGAATGCTAACATAAACATGAAGAAGCATTTGGCAAAAAAGACAAGATTAGCGTTGTGGTGCATGTAATAGTATCAAACATATAGTTAGGAAAACCGTAGCCCGTGCAAATAAATGAAGCACAAGCAAAACTAATTACTTTTGACAATTATCTTCTCTAGAACATTGAATACTAAGTCAATGCCTAAAATCCATCCACGGTTTATTATCCTCGACAAGAACTTTATGCAACTGTAGCCATTTATCTTCCCTCATTCTGCGTAACAAACAGCACAAATCCAGCATATAGAAAGGCATAACAAAACAAACTGAACATCATATGGAAAAACACAGAAGTTAAATCTAAATCTCAAACCTGAGCCATTGTCGCACTGGGGTTAAGCCCGAGATCCGTCAATGAAGGAATATCTCCAGTCTCCACATCACCTCTCGAAGGCATCCCTTTCATTTGGTCCAATGCTTCAATCGTCTTCCTTATCTCCAAAGCCTTAACTTTCTCCCTAAACCCACCATAATTCGAAGGCATATCTTCCAATTTAAACGGCAAATCATCAACATGGAACAAAGTACTTCCCCAAAAGTACTTAACTTCAACTCCCTCTTCTTTCATAGCCGCCTCAATCTTTTCCTCAGCCTTAACTTCATCATGAGAAACTTCTCTATGAGCATAAATAGCGTCAGCCCCAATGGCTTTAGCTAACTCAACTAAAACGCTCTCCGGCTTCCCAATTCGGACCACAAGATCCGACCCTCGCGCTTGTAGATTCTTCCGGAGATCCGAAACCGATTCAATCAAGAATGTAGCCCTGTAGGGACCCGTTTTATCGAACCCAGAAGAGGATTTACCGTAATCTCGAGGGTCAAAACAGTAAACTGGCAAGACCGACATGGACTCGTTGTTGGCCGTGTTGAGACACTCGTTGTCGTGGACTCGTAAGTCGTTGCGGAACCAAATGATGGAAGCTCGACGAATTGCGGCGCCATTGGAAGGGTCGAGAGGGCGGCGTGGGCCTAAGGAGAGAGGGGATTGGAAAGGGTTGTTGGAAAGGGTGGATTTGAAGGAGATTTTGGAAGGTGAAGGGGAAGTTGAAGAAAGAGAGAGATGGGAAAGAGAGGAAGCTTGCGTTGGAACTTTAACTTTATTGGGTGATTGAGAAGAGAACAGAGTTGAGATTTTAGGTTGAATGAAGAAATGGGCAGGCAGAGTTGTGGGCAAGGAAGAGAGAGAAAGAGAAGCAGTAGCGAATGGGGATTGAGAAGGGAAAATCTCGAGTTGATTTTGAGTTTGTTCTTCAGTTGATTTGGTTTCAGGGTTTTCAGCAGAATGCAGACCGGAATCCATTTTTTGGTTAGGTTTTCTGGTGGAGATAAGAAGCTGGCCTCTGGGCGTTGAGATTGTTGGGTGGGTTGGTGCTGAGACCTGAGCGTCTCTTGTATTCTATCTAAGAGCCTTTTGTTGTGACCACTGCGCTATATCCTCTTGTTTGTTGGTATTTTTTAAAGCCATCAATTGTAGCTACTCGTGGAGGAATGAAAGGGTTCTTTTTGGTTGTAATTTTATACTTCACTACTTCTCCAACAACTACACCTACCATGTTGCCGCTACCTTTCAAAGTTTTGCACCTCTTCTTATTAAGTCTTAATACACTTTTAAATTCAGCCCATCTTTCGGCAGGGTGTCTAATTTTGGACATTTGCCTTGGCGGTTGGTAGAATGTAAATACGTCAACAATCTACCAACTATGCTTTAAACGCAACAACGATTGTCCAATCAAAAAAAAAAGTTTGAAAATATAATGATCAAAAGACTCTTTCAGTTTTTATATTTTTTAATTTTATTTAATTTAATTTTTATATTCAAAATCAAAATAATTTAATATTTTGATTTTAAAAATTATATCAATTTAGTCCGTCATATCTTATTTTACGATTAAAAGATAACATCAGTGCTAACATATCAATACTACCACATCATCACTCAATGCCATGTGGCATTTTATCATTTTAAATGTTATGTTATTAAAATGTAACACATCAGCGTTGACGTCAACCTTTAATTATAAAATTAAATATCGTTAAGAAGAAGAGAGATTAAATTGATGTAGTTTTTAAAATTAAAAAATTAAATTACTTTGATTTTGAGTACCAAAACTAAATTGAATAAAATTAAATAATACAAGAACTGAAAAGGTTTTTTTGACCAAAATACAATACTACAAAATAGCTAAATTATAATAGAAGTGATTCGATCATAGTATAAGTATTTTGCTTTGTCAGTTACTTATAAAGACAATTAAAATGAAAATTCAATTGCTTAATGATGGTATTTGAATGATAAAAGCTGAACTAGACCTCCTTTCAAAGTAAAGTCCAACCAACAAATGAAGCACACGTATGGATTCTTAATTTCCAACAATGGAAGAGATTTGAAAAATTATTAATTGGTGAATTAAAAATAAGTTACTGAAAAAATATTATTACTGTATTTTCAAAATAAAACTTTATATCTCTTCATATGAAAAATTATATCTTTTGAAATAACTATTTGTAACTATTAAAAAATCACATTAATTGTAAAATTGTATCACATAGTTTGGTTATGTGATTGCAGGAAAATTTTTACTTGAAAAGTTATATTTAAATAAATATAGATTTTATATTTGATACATTGATAATGTATAGTTTCTATTTTATTACAAAGCACCACATTGTTAATGAATAAAATTAAAACATTTTAGGGTTTTGAAAATCAATATAATTTTTTTCATTGTTTTCTTTAAATTCTTCTATAAATTTCTCTCAAACTTTGTTTTTGGTTCTTGAGACTTGGCATTTGGAATTTGAAGTTGTCCATGATTATCATATTTTGTCTAATCCATCATTCTATTTTCATTGTTATAAAGAAAAAAAAAAAACCTCAGTCGTTCTTTAAGGAAGAACAAATAAAAAAAAAAACAATTGGACCTGTACCTTTTCATTTTTCTTTTTCAAGAAAATAGGAGAAATTGAAACGAGAAGAACAAAAAAAACTAAAGAAAAGAAATTGAATGAGAAACCAATTAGAATTTCGAAGAGAAGACGGGACTGCTGGGGGATAAAGATTTCTCATTATCTATAAAAAGAGTCTAAATTGTTTATAATATATATTTTGAAAAAGCAAATAAAAAATTTTAAAATCTATTTATTTATTTATTTTCCTAAGATAAAAATAAAATTAAACATTAACTTTATTGTATTTACATAATTCTCATTTATATATTGAATAATGGAGATGAAATAAGTTTCATCTATTAAAGACACGTATTATTGAAAGTCAATTTTATCCATATTTTTTTTAAAATTCAAACTACTATGAATTAAATTATATTATGATTTGACATCGTTTGAGTTCAACCCCATGTTCGTTATGATTTGTGATTGACCTGCGAAGACAAAATTCTTTTATATATTCATTTTGTGAAAAGTAGTGCAGAAAAGGAACAGTATTGATACTCAACAAATAGCTTCCTCATTCATCATAAAACACATGATATGTTCACAAAATTTGCTTATACCCAGCTTCTTAAGGTAATGATACAAATACTTTTGTTTTTTTTTTTCCAACAAGAAGATGGTAATCTCAACATATATTTAATTGTGAGGTAATTTGAATGATTAAATCTATTATCTAAACCTTTACCCCTTTGAGTGTTCAACATCCAACTCGAGTAATCAAATAGTGAAACAAAAGCTCTTATGGTGGAAATTTAGCAGTTAATTATTTCAAATAGTCTATGGGATAACAAGCTTTTTTTTTTTTTTAATTTGGGATGTAATTCGACTGGAAATTGCTTTTGGTTGCCAGTTTGGGACTTGGAAGCTGGGAGCTTCCGAGTCAAAAAATTTCCTTAACTCGAGAGTCAAGTACTCAACTCACATTTCCCGTCCGGCATATGCTCTTCGGTGAATCTGAGGATTTTCTAACTGTATGGCACGGCTTAAAGTTTTCTTTTATATTTCTCTTTTTATTTTTTTTTCAGAAAAGAGGAAAAAGAAATTAAAAATGGTTGCCGTAGTAGTAGGATAAAAGAGACATGTTCTACATGGACCGAGCCCTGCTTTGCGTTCCATACGGTGACTGTTGAAGCCAGGGGATAATGAAACTTCTCCAAATCGCTATCGCTCAAATCGATAAACCCTGAGGTACATCCGAAAACGGCAAAAGCCTATATGGAATGTTTACTGAGATTTGCATGTGCGCCACCGCCACCCACTGCAATCGTAACCCCATCTCTGCCTTTCCCTCTCGACACCAAGAAGAAGAGAAATGGTTGGTTATTTAGAGCTAAACTCAGCGATGATAATGACCCATTACTCCAATCAGCCATGGATTCAGCTTCTCTCCGTTTTCACGAGACACACCGACCAGGCAAGCAAAATCCCAATTCTCTAATTTTCTGTCTTTTCGATCGTCTTTTATTTTCCGAAAGTAGCTACTAAGTCTAATAGTCATTTTTATTTTATATTTATATTCAGAGCCTCTTTTTGTGGATTTATATGCCGGGTGCTTTGCTCAAGTTCCATCTCACACTCGGATAGATTTGAAGAAGCGATTAGAACATTATTGCATTGCAACCAAGTTCATAGATGATAAGTTGCTTCGTGCGGTTAACCACATGGATGGGCTTAAACAGGTGTTTTCACTAAGCTTAATTTTGAATTATATAGTATTACCCCAATTGCATAAGAATATTAACTTCTTTACCAATAAATTGCAGGTTGTTCTATTATCAGATGGAATGGATACTCGGCCATATAGGCTTAACTGGCCTAGCTCAACCATCATATTTGATATATCCCCTGAAAGGGTATTCCAAAAGGCGGCTGAAAAGCTTAAAGGTGCCTAACTGTTGGACTAATTTTGTCATAGTTTATTCTATATTTCAAACAAAACAAAAAAAAAAAACCAAACGATCCATTTTCCATTTATTTTGAAATCTATACGTCTTGGATTATGACAATCTAAATTTCTTGCATGTGGTTGGATTTGGTTTAGACAAGTAGTTCAACATGTTCTGAGAGAATGTTCTTGAACAAATTAGGTGTTGGGGCTAAGATCCACAATAGTTTGATCTTATGTTCCATTGGAATCCTCAATATTCAAGAGACTTTGCGCATGAAAGGCTTCAATGGTCATCGTCCAAGTATATGGGCTATCCAGGTGATAAAAGGTTTTCTCCCGTTCGTGATGCTTGTCAGCTGAAACCCTCTTGGAACAAGTTTCTGATGGAATTTTTCTTTTCTTTCATGTTTTTGGTAGGGACTACCCGTGATGACTCTGGCAAGTTTTGAAGAGATCTTATTCCTCGTGAGTGGTATGGCTATGAATGGGTGTCTCTTCTTGGGAGAATTGCCTGCATGGTTGGCAGAAACTGAATTTGGTACCAGGGTAAGTTTGTTGTATATTCATAACTGTATTTATTCTTGCTTAAATTGCTTTTCTTTAAGGAAAACATGCCCTGTTGGCTGGTCTTTGTGTTTGCAGTCTAGTACAGAGAAATGGATGGACAATCTTTTTATGAGCAACGGTTTCAATGTGGAGATAATTAGCTACAATGAAATTGCTAAAAGTTTGGGAAAGGAAGTAGTACCAAGAGATTACGGGAACATACTATTTGTTGCAGAACAATTGCGGTTTTCTGATGATCAGGTGCAACCACTTGTTTCTGGTCCAACTTGTAAAGCATCATCACAGTGCATTAGTTTAACATGCTGGGAAGGGGTCATTTCATTCCTCACAATCATTTTCTAAGGAGTCCACATGTGGATTCACATTTTTAGTATTAATCATGAAATTCATTCCATAGAATAGAAAGTATTCTATCTCTTAAGACCTTTCAAATTTGAAAATTTCATCTCTTTCGTAATCATCTAGCTCCCCTAACTGATTCCATGGATTTTGTTTTTCTTAGCACTTTATTCATCATAGGATAAGAATTCTCCTTTAGTTTATAATTGTACGACACATCTGCATTTGGGTTCAAACCAGGGATAAATGCCTTGACCTTTAGAGCAATCTGATTAGAGAGCTAGATCTTTTGAGAAATCAAAGACTCCATTTGGGTAGCAGTAAGTAATGGATACTGCAAAAACAGACAGAATGGGATATAATTGTTCAAAATATATATTACTATAATATTTTTCTCAGTGTATACATTTGCCTCTAACAAGTCATAGAGGCCTTTCCTAGAATGGGGTTTCTGATTAATATGTTGAACATCTTCCAATGAGTTATTAATTACATTAATGGTTTGAGGTTAACTGATGTACATACTAATGATGTATTTGCCTCTTGCAAAGATGGAAACTTGGAGGAGAGAGCTTCAGAGGGTCGAGGAAGATGGGGATGAGGAAGGGTTTGAGGAGCTCTAAATGCAAATAGAAGG
>NW_018397258.1:5251175-5304583 GCF_002168275.2 Theobroma umbraticum | reverse complement strand
AAAAAAAAAAACGAAAAGAGAAGAAAAGAAAGAAACCAACCGTCAATGCACCACCTTATCACAAAAGGGTAGCCAGTCCAAGCCAAATACAGGTCTCGTAAACTCCAGCTACCTAGCAAGGCATGGCTTATCTGCCAAGGGCTTGCTTACCGCTGAGAATAAACTGCACCCTCGAGCCTGCTACCCACAATGATATCTAACTTCCCAGATATGGTTACTCAATGGTCAACAAGGAGCAAGCAGCAAACTCCAAGTCAGATAACTTATGCAGTAGTAACTGATTTGAGATGGTTAATGGGAATTCATAAAGCTGAAAACAAGTATGCACCTCAGTCTGGGCAGTAAAGCACCATCCTCCCACAAACAAACATGAAAGGAGACAGCAGCACCACAAGGAACACTCAAATAAGAATCAGACAAGCTACTTCAGAAATTTCATATAATCAAATGCTATCGCTGATTTAAAACAGGAAGCGATGGGCGTGGTCTGACAACATTCAGCACACCCCTTGCAGTTGCCTGTTAGTAGAAGGAAACAGCATGTAAGAAAATTATATGCGCTAAATTTTGAGTATCTGGAAGACTCCAGCATAAACATGCAGAGATTACCTCAAAGAAGGAATTAAAATTCATACGCAAAAGGAAACGTCTCAGAAATGGAGCTCGCTGACTCCCAGCAAGCCTGCTACTGCGCAATATGGTATATAACGAGTTTGATTTCTTGTTAAATTCCTGGAAAAGGTTAAGAACAGTGTCTTTAAAATACAGGGCCGTGCAACTAGTAACATGAATGAATAAGAGAATCGCTAAGCATAAGTTAATTAAAACATATCTAGCTGAAATGAGGAGAATAACAGCTTCTGAAATATGCAGAGATGGAGGTCTGGTCCCACTATTAATAGCAAGTGGCAAGCCAACCAACTTGTTTCTTTACACTTGACAAAGTCTCCAAAGAGAGAATTAGCCTATCTATTTATTTTTCCCTTTTTTGGTGATTTGACCTAGTCCTAAATTGAAGTGTTAAAAATCCAAGGCAAATTGTCACAAACCAACTAAGCATAAGTTGCAAGTTTGAACCAACATCTGAAAAATTAAAGGCACATATCCATCATATTCACTAATTCAAAATACTTCTGCTTGTGCTACCTTCATGAACAAAAAAGAGATGATACCTCGGTTATACGTTCTAGTTCAGATGTGTTTTGACTGCTTTCTTGGTTCTCAATATTCCAGCAGAACTGCAGGCAAACCGTCATGATGCTGTCCAATATCCTTGACACAGAGCCAATGTCCAAGAAAGACTGAGAAATTAAAGCTGATAAATACCTGTAACAATGTTAAACACATGTACACCCTCAGCATATCATCAATGTTTGGCAAGATAAACCAAAAGAATTAATAGAAAAACACCAAAAGTGCTATGCATAAACTCATTCTACATTGAAAAATTATATGCAATAATATGGCATGATTTCTATGATATCTACATTCGTGAACCAAAACATACTTTGCAATGATTTGTATGAAATTCACCTAAATCAAGTCCTTATAAATAGTAACAAGCAATAATGATTCAATGTTTACAATGTTTGTGATTCCATGTATATTAGCAAGTAAAATCTTAAGAAATAACTCATTCATAAAAAAAAAAAAACTTAACAGTTAATTTACAGTCTAATATAGTATTTGAAAATTCAGATGGATGCTAGTGTAATGAACTCATCCTACTTACTCTTGATGGAAACCCACAAGTTCAGTGAAATCATGAGAATCTTGAATATGAGATTGCAAAACATTCCATTGAGATTCTATCACATCAACCTAAAACAGAAAAGATAAAATCTCAATTATGAAGGACTCATGAAATGCATAATATATAAATACATAAAGAAAAGAACACATCTGCATTCAACAAGAGAGAATAAACAAGACTGATATCAAAATATTAGGTATCTAATTCTCAATGTCATTTAAGAACATTATTATAAAACTCAAAAGGAATCTATATCAATATTTGTCTGGTCAAACTATGTAGAATCTTTCAGAGCTGGCGATATCTGATTTCCCTTCCCAGTAACTTTTGTCTCAACTTGTTTTCACTAGGATCCATGAAATTGGTGCTTAAAGTTATTCATTGGTGCAGACGTTATTTTTCTGCCTATGATGCAACACTGAAGCTGTCATCAAAGACTTTGCATCTGATGATACTATTCCCTACTTTTCAATATGAATATTGATCAGAAACTTGCACCAGAATATTGGCCAATACCTCAATGGACAAGTTACAAACTAATCATACAGCGCGCTAATGGGGTTTTCATGATTATGCCAGTGTTGTGTCAAGATACATGCAGTAACTGCAACAGGTGTTGCTAATTTGAAAACTTAAAAGTGGCAAGCACCCTAATGAAGATCTAAGGCCCATCTAACACCTACATCAGAGAATAAAACCATTTCAGCTACCCATATAACCATAGACTAGATCATAATCAAAGGTGTAAAGTTTAACTACAAATTTTAAAAGAAGGATGTAGCACATATACAAGCCCTTAAATGGACAACTCTATCAAATTGCCTAGCATGCGTAATAAAAGCCCTTGCTTTCTTTGCTAGAAAAATCTCTGGAAAAATTTTGCAAAGACACATGATTTGAATTCTATAGAATCAAGGACCTGGATATAAAATTGAAGATTTCTGATTAAAAATGCCATATGCTCTCTAACATGCCACATTGGTCTACAACGCTGCCGCCGTGGCTGAGATATTGAGCAGTTCATCCGGTCATTGCGGTGTTTGGCAAAATCTGTGTGATCCTGATGCATAACAGATGCCCAGGATTTCTCCAATTCCATTTGTGTTCGTTTGAGCCTCAGCAGGTACTGGAAAATTCTACGGTACCTGGAGCACAATTACGATTAACAAATGTAATATAAAGTCTTTTAACCATATAAGCTAAACCTATGACTTGCTTACACAATTATCATTTCTTATTTCAAAAGACTGCTTCTTGCCTAAAGAAAATTTGGTAATAAGAAACATATAAGGTATCCATGAAGCAATAGAAACTTACTTGGAGAGCACTTCTTGGGTAAAGAACAGCTGTAAGGGCCAATCAATAGAATATTCAAGGGCAATACCATCCCAACCATCAAGTGATGTCTCTGAAGAAGCATTTGATAGTACAGCACCTGAACTTCCATCAGTGTATGTTTTTGTCTTTGGTAAATCTACTTGAGAGGATTTTACTGTGATCCCAAATGAAGGCATCCTGATTGATGTAAAGATAATTAAGTACATATCTTTTGTAATTTCCAGAAGTGGCATGACTGATGGCAAAATGACTAGAGTCTTACCGCAAAGATACTCTCGAAAAGTATTTGTCTTCCTCACTAATAGTCTTTATGGCTGCCTGCAATGCAAGTATAGCATGGAATTCATACAAACAGTTATTCAATCTGAAACCTCAATAAGCTAAGACTTATGTTTAAAAAGTATGATTACATTTATTATTATAATATATATATATATATATATGGTTTCAAACAAGAAGTTATTAGAAATAATCTCATACCAGCTGAAATGGAACCATAAGATCAGCTTCAGCAGTTGACTGGCGAGGTGGCAGGCGCATTAAGTGCCGGCTCTCCTCAAGAAAGCACTGGAATCATAATAAATATTTATTAAAACATGTTACGTGTTGGCAAGAATAAAGTCAAAATCCTCAGCATGATGTTGAAATGCAATTAGTGTTTGTTGCACATCTACTGTAAGCTAAGCATTAGACTGTAATTGAACTATAAGCCAAGATTTGAGGATATAAAATCATTTTATTTAGTTGAAAAGGAAAAAATAAAACTGGGAAGACTAGGACACAGAACCTAAGGGAAGTATTTCCCTTTTCTCTCCCCCCTTTCTTTTTGGCAAAGGCCATACATACTATACATTCTTTACCTGGAAAAAGTCTCCTTTCGCCAAAAGAAAATAGTCTTTTAGAGCCTTCAGGTGCCCATTCAAGTCGGCACGTACAACCACAAGCTGCAGAATAGAGCAAATTAAGTAAATACAAGCTTCAAATATATCAGTTACCAAGTTTGACATACAGCACCTGCCAAAGATGACTAGCTGCAACAGCCCGGATAGAGTCAACTGAGCATTCAAATGACCTTTTGTGAAATTCTGATGATTCCTACACATAACAGATGGACGATGAATAAAGGCTTTCTATCATTTATGGACGATGAATAAAGGCTTTCTATCATTTATGGACAATGAATAAAGGCTTTCTATCATTTAAAGGCATATAAGTAGATAAACTACTACATGACTGTAGAAGAAAACCTTTAGATCTTGAAGCATAGTTTCAATCTTATCAGCCTCAGATTGTGGAAGCAATTCTTCTCCAACCATTTTTATATCCAGGAAAGGCTCCTTCTGGAAGGGAACACGCCCAGAAGATCCTTGAACCTTTTGAGAGCCTTTTTTTATCTGCTGATTATACAGAGCATCCCGAAATTGAAAGGCAGGGCTTGGGTTTCGGAGAACCCTGATGGCTTTCCCAGCAAAAAGAATCGACTCTGCAACACGCATAGGGATATACTCAGGGAGCATATCCTATGAAACAAGAGTAAAAGTATAAATAGCTTGCAACAGCAACAAAACTAAGAACATTTTGAAAGAAGTGTCTGAAATCCTTTTTATTTAGAGATTCATTTCCAGGTTTCCTTCCAGTTAACTTATAGTTCATAGTAACAGCTCCGTAAATAACAAAAGTATGTATAGGTACTAGTAATCATTAAACATAGAGTGCATGTTCGTCAACATGCATATTTAACCTAACAAGGAAATCCACCCACAAATCCCTGTGTCTTAATTATTGCTTATTGGAAAAACCAGTGGCAATGCTATTTATCTATGCAAACTAATGTCTTCAAGTGACATCTCCTACCTTAATAACAATTTGCTAAGCAAATACTCATATGTGATTGCATCAGGCATGTCAGATCTCATTCTGCAACTGTTAATGTTGCTCCCATAAAGACAATGGTGTTGTCCAACTTTGTGACTCCAGCAGAACAGTGATGCTTTAAAGTATGACAATTGACCACAAACCCATTGAATTATGTTTACCCATTCCAACTAGTTTATTATTCATTTAAGCTAAAACAATGAACAGAAGTTTGCTTAAATGTGATAACAAAGAAAATGCTAGAGACAGCTCCAAAATACCAGGAAAATATGAAAGCCCAAGTGCCAATCCGTTAAAGATGTATCATCAGTTGACAAGCGTGCCAACTTTTCAGACATATCCGAGATAGATGAGCGATAGTCAACACCTCTATCTTCCTGCCTGAAAAGTGTTATGATTATCAAACCAGTTTCAAAGGTGCAAAGTAACATAATCCAAAGAGAATATCTATGCAAGAATATGAAATCAAAGAATTAAAAGACGTTTAAGTTCCAAAAAACAATCAAAAGATTTAAAGATCTTAAAAGAAATACATATTTTGAATCAAAAGGGTAAAAACACTCTTAGTCCCTACCTTCTAATGAAAAATTCTCCATGCTGGTCTTGAAGAATCCCATAAACCATCCATGATGCAAGTTGGTTATACAACACTTGATGACCATGCCAAAGAAGCCTATGGTTTAAGAATTAGCAAGCTGATTAGAAAGGTCCTGGCATCTTTAGAACAATCAACACACAAGTACAACCACATTTGAAGACAGATCCTAAAAAACAAGGCATAAACATCGTCCCAGCCATTCACAAGCATTTACATGAACACTGAAAAATAAGCATAATAAAAAGTTGGACCATTTTCATTGCTTTAATCTCAATTAATTAAGAGCATATTGAAGAATTGTTTCTTAATTACAGTAGGAATTTTCACTCAAGACGCATAAAGGTACATAAAGGATAGTATTAATGTTCAGAAAACAATTTGCCATACTTATACAGATGGAGACTAATTATATGCATTTCTTTTTTCTTTAAAGAAGAAGAAGAAAGAAGGAAAGTAAGAAAGAAAAGTGAATACCTTTGAATGCAGGCCTGCAATTCAGGCACCCCACAGTGGCAGCGTTTGTGTAAAAGGTTAAGAAGCTGTCCTCCACGTATATCATCACGCTCGATCTCTAGAATAAGCTCGTACAAAGGTGGCAAAATAACAAAGAACTGCAACCCCAAAAAAATTATAAACTAAAATTAAGGGCCCAAGTGGAAATTAAATCCGCGATGCGATGTGCTTAAGAAGAAACCTTATTGAGGCCCTGAGTGACAGTTGCCAAAATGGGCATGGTTTCCGACAACAATTTCTGCTCGATTTGAAGAACAGCAGACCTATAGACAGAGAGTATTTCCACCAGCCCATTAGCAATGGCTCTGCGATAAACGCTTGGCTTCTCGGTCTTAGGTTTGGACAACCCAGCGGCTCTCTCCAAAGGAGAAACATCAGCGGACCTTATCCAGCTTAAATTCCGGGCTTTCGTGGCAAAGCGATCGAGCTCTCGGTAATAAAACCCCAATGTAATTAGCCTCTCGATAAGATCCCTGAAACAGTAGCAATTGTAAAAAAAAAAAAAACCCTAGGAATAGAATGGAAAAAAAAAGAAGGGAGAGTTTGGATATTTACGAAAATTGAGAATCGAAAATATTCTTTTTAAAAAAGACCTTTCGCTGGAGTCGATGAAGGAAATATCGGAAGCAAGCTTGAAGGAACGTTGGTCGGAGATGGGGGCGTCGGGAGATAAGTGAAGGCCAAGAGATTTATAGTGTTCTCGCTCGTCGATTATGAGATCTCCGGTGTAACCAACAAGTGCTAGTAAGAGCTCGTGCAGCATTTTTCCTCTTCCTTATCGTTTTTGCAAAATGGAAGGCAATCAGAGAGAATTCATGGCTGTCCTGTTCACAAACAACACCCACAGTATTCTTTATAAGTTATAAATTTGAATTATAAATTAGCGGGTGAAGTGCCGAGGCGGTTTAACCTTGCCGGCGCTACGCAACATTGGTACGCATGGGCCTTTCGTAGTAATACGTCATTTCTTTTTGGGCTATGCCTTTCTCAGTGATACATCTAGTCCAAACTAAAGCACTGTCTCACGGGTGGAGCAGAAAAATCATGTCGTTTCAGTCATTTACACATTACTAATGTCAATTCATTTATGCTAATTATTAATATCAATCGCTAAATTTAATAAGTAGAAAAAAAATTAAAAAATAAGAGAACAATGACAACTGATTTTTAATTCACTCTCACTTAGGATTAGGTATTGAAGTAAACTCAATGACTGAATTTTAACTGACAAGATACCGGTCAAGAAACCTTAAATCATCCTTCGTTCATTTCACAGCTGATTTTTCAAGCTGCAAGGAGGAAATATAAATAATACAACTTCTTCTAATACACTTCATTAGTGGATTAATTACCCCTGCCTTGGAAAAAAAAAAATTTGTTTTGTTTCCTTGCATCAGTAAACATGGAGAACTTATACAAAATTTCTACCAAAAACCTCTCAAATTATCACACTCCCGCCCCTCTCAAATCACCTAATGCTCTAGCTCTACAAGCTTATGCCTAAACACCGTCGATTACAAGTAAACGTAACTCTTCATTCTTTATCCTTCAAACACCAATCCTTTAGGAGGAGATGAATTACAAGTGTACAAGAGCAAGCAATTTCGGGATAAATGAGATTTAGTTGCCGTGTCTCTATTGTTTCTTCATCTTGCCTACTGCACCTTTGCTTCTATTTGGCTTTCGTTTTTGCCCACTCCGTTTGTGATCCTCTGGTTTTTCATGCTGATGCACTTCCTCAAACTTGATTGGTTTTATAATTACACCAGGTTTCTTCACCACCTGCACAAACACAGGCAAGGTGAGTGGATAAAAATTTGGGAAACATGATCAAGTCATTATGCTGCAAGCAATACATAAGCGGAGCAGAGAGAATTAAATGGGAAAAGAGGAGAGAAAGGGAACAATGGAAATAGCTTCCCAAGTCAATGCCAAACTATATTTCACAAATCCCCTCTCTTTCATCACATGAAAACCTTACACAAGCACCCCCACCCCCCCAAAGGAAAATATGAGGTTTTGAGGACTATTGATTTTGAAAAGATTGAATAACTTACATCTGGCCGATTAAGAGCTCTGATTGCTGTCTCTGGGTTAAATTCAGACCCAATGGGCATGCGCATACTCTGTTCAAAAAGTTCCTTGGATGTGAAAGGATATGGCAAACTTTTTGTTTGCAATTTCTCAGCCTGTCAAATACAAATACAGAGAAATTAAGAAAGAGAACCACTTAACCACCAGAAAGAGTGCAATTAGACTATGTAGAAAGGGAAACAGAGTGCAACTGGATGCCCCTATACCAGAATGAGAAACACTTTGTCAAGCATGTTCCTTAATGAATGCACACTAACAAAGAATTGGCTCATTTGACACAAAATCCAACATATTTACTAGTATGACATGTTGACAATACAGTTTATTTTTATCTTCAAGAATAATTGATGACAATAATAAATTTTTCTCAAAAAAAAATCAATTTCACAAATATTAGAATTTTCTGGCACACAACTCTTAACCTTTAATGTCCCAGTTGAAATCACCTCAACACATGCTGAGATGGAAGTTGATTAACAAAACTAAACCACTTACCTTTTTATCTAACTTCTCAGAGATGATGACATGTTTGAGATGTGCATCCTTCCTTTTCTTAAGAGTTTCGTCCCTCTTCCGCTTTGCATTGTCATGTTCTTTAAGCATCCACGAAGGCAAACCTTTTTTTTGCTGTATATGAGTCCATTGGCCCCAACCAGGGAGCAAAACAGGTTTATCAGGTTCAGGATTTTCCTCATTCAAGATCTCCTGTTTATCCTTGTCAAATTCTTCTTCCACATCATCCCCAGCAAAAGCATGTCGAATGAGCTCTGATTGAGAGGGAAGTTCATATGAGCCTTTGGGGCCTGCGGACAAAATCCCATCCACCATTTGTCCTTCGCTATCTGAATCACTTCCCTCTTCTCCCTCCTTCAGAGTTTCCTAGAAAAGAAACAGGACAATAAGGAGCTGCCCTAACACACCAAAGGTAGAGCATAATTAACAGTAGCAAAGAGATCAAACCTTCAAGTCTTGATTCCGCACAATAGGTTCCTTGATTTCTTGTGACTTTTTGACATTCGCATCCATTCCATTCCCACTTTTCATCTGCCATTGCATACACACCAGTTAGCGTACAAGACCAGCTTCCTCTGCATTTAAGAACGTGATAAAAAATGATAGCAAAGCATAACCTTTCTCCATGAGTCTGAGGTAAAAATAGCAACTTCATATGTTGTTTTTGGACCCGGGCCTCTAACAATGTCATCAAAATTCTGTGAGCCACAAAAAAAGCAATATCTATTACCCTCAAGGAGTAAAAGATTTGAAAAAGGAAGGCCACAACAAAATCAGAAGCCACATTACCCTGAATACAGAATCCTGACGAACATCAGCAGCTTCTTTATGAACACAGTTAGGGCCAGCATCCTTCTCAACATCATTTTTTCTGCCACCCTTAATATTAAGATTATCTTTGGCTTCCAAATCATCTTCACTATCACTATTACCATAATAATTATCCATTTTCATCTTATTATTATCAGTTTTGATCTTATTGTTAGATTCTGAAGCTTCATTATTAGCCATGCCAAAGACCCTTCTACCACTTGCAGTGGCTGGTTTTAAATTTACAGCACCATCTGTCCCCTCCAATTGCTCATACTCCTGAAGAGCAAGCTTTGCTTCTTCAATAGCTTCTTCCTTTCTTTTCTTCAATCCACGAACCTAATACATAACAAATGACGCACAATATATCAGAAGAAAATAAGCAAATACAACTTACGAGTAAGTCTTTCAACAGTCCAAAGGAAAAATTGAAGCAAAGCATACCATGAAAGGTAAAGAAAGCACTCCAGAGTTAGGCACTTCCTCATCGTCTTCTAAAACTTTCAGTGTCTTCTCTTTTGCTTTTTCTAGCAACTCTGATCCCCTATCCTGGTCTGAACCCTCATCATCCTCATCACTACTGCTATCACTGCTGCTACTACTACTGTCCTTCACAGTGTTTATTTTTCTTGTTAAAAGAGAATGATGGTGAAGCTGTTCAGCCATAGCTGCTCGAGTACCTTCATCCTGGGCATTCAAACCACGCTCTAAAATACGCCTTGCCCACTTTGACTTATTTTTGTGCTTCAAAGTCATTCGCTCCTGCATTGTCAAGTAATAGAGAGAAAAATCAAGATTCCAAATTTTTTACTCTATTTTTGGGTGAACACAGATGAACTAATATCATTTGAAGAACAGAATATTGATGAAAATCAAGAAAGATGATGGATTACCTCAGCCCGTTTGAACTCTTGCTTCCTAGCCTGCTCTTTGGCTGCCTCAGGATCCATCAGCATTTCTGCAGAAGCTGCTTTAAGTTTATCCTTATTTTTTAAACGATGATAGGTTTTGGACTTGATCTTTTTGATGCGTTTTCTCTTCATTTCATGATGGAAAAGAAGGCTGCGCATTTTAGCAATGTGATTTCGGTGCTTCATGTAATCTTCTGCAGATATCTGCCAAGCATCAATGAAGACCAGAGACACTCAAATAATCTTGAAGATCTTAACAACTGAATTTTTAAGCAATGACAGACCAACAGTTGCACACAATATTATATGCAATTGAATAGAGACCATTGCAGAAGCATAACATATTAAAAGATCCAGCTGATTTTATTTATATATCTACAGAAAAATTTAGAGAATGACAAGCTATAAAATAAAAATATGCAAAATCAAAATGCAACCTATATTAATGTTTGCTCCTAATATGACAAATTCCTTTCATTCATATAGAAAATTATGATCTCAGTTGATTTCAAGACTTCTTCAACATTATAGTCCAAACTTGTCAGAGCCAAAACCTATAAGCTCTCTGGTAGAAAAACCCTGATGGCAACACATATTTCTGAAAATCTATAAAGCAAAAAAGCATGCTAACATCTGAACGGAAAGAAAGTTGAGTCCAAATTCCACCAAAAAATAAAACTTAATATCGGCAATCAAACATTAAATGGTCATATTAATTCAGTTCGATCAATGATGTGTAAATGCACTGGAGTATATCTGAGAATCTTCAAAGATCTGACCATGGTTGTAAACTAATTTAACTATGTCTCATCCAGACATGCAGTAATTTAGTGTATTCAATATATTTTAATCAAAAGATCGAAATGAAAAATCATCACAAATTTAAGGGAAAATTTACTAAGCAAGGAGAAATAGTTTGTTTGGTTATAGAAAGTTTATGACCAGAAGGAGAGGCAGGCATCTTGCAAACCTATAAAAATAACAAATGCCAGGTTTAGTGAACCAGGTCAGTCTAAAATGCCGATACCTTATTTAGTTCCAGAAGCTTGGAACCATCTGCTTTGTGAGCTTCAATAACTTTTTCATCATAAACCAAAGAAGCAATTTTCTTCTCAAACTCAGTTCTAGGCTCAAATTCAGAAGCTATTGCCCCTACAGTTGAAAACCCCAAGTCTACATCTTCACCAAAAAAAATAGTCGGAGCTTCTCTATTCCTTTTGACCAAGTGTTCCCACTTAGTAATATCTTTCTTTGAATGTTCATACACTGCCATCCTCTCCAACTTCTCTCTATCTGCCTTTGGAAGCGGAGCTTGAATAGATGTTGACTTTCTGTCCATGTGTTGCACTCTTTTTCTAAGTTTGCTATACCCAGGTTTTCCTTGAATAGGCTCCAACAGATCTTGAACTGTAATGTGGCCATCACCCTCCAGAACATCACGAGTAGGATTGTATTCTGACTCAGGATGTGCCTCAGATATAACCACATTATTTTTCTTTTTCTTGCCTACATTGTCAAAAATTTGAGACCAAGCATATCAACTCAATAGTATAAGGTAACTTTCCAATGCCCACATGAATAGATCCAGATAATTTTCTCATTTTTCAATTAAGGATGGCATGTTTACCCATTGCAATTCATGTAAAATATCACATGTATGTAAGAACTGTTATATACAAATATAAGTTTCAGATTGATGACTATGTCATGTAGACAAGAATTTTCACATAAAACACAGGTGCTAAGTCCTGTGTCAGACAGATATCGGCCATATTGTTGAGGACATTTAATTCAACTTCTCAAACAACAGAGCTGTTAGAAACTTATAAAGAGATACCAAGAAAAGATAGGATAATTAATTAAAAAGATGACCAAGATGCTTATTCTGTCTATTAGAGCCCTACAACCATTAAAAAGCACGCATAAGTCATTGAACTTGGTTTATCAGTGAACCTCATACTTATTCGTCAATGTATATTCAACAAAGTCTTACCTTCAAAGGCATCACTTGACATTCCAGTGATTCCTTGCAACATCCTCAAGTGCCTTCCATCATCTTCCTCTTCAACCCCATCACTACCATCAAGATCTTCAATCACATTCCCCTCATTTCCACCAACATCAAAGTCATTGTCGTCGTCATCATCATCATCCGATGACACATTTTCATCCTACATGAGAAGATTAAAGTATTAATAAATATAAGGAACAAGAATTTAGGATGCAAGATACGACGATATCCTAGAAATAATAAGCAGAAGACTGTGAGATGTGCGATAACCACTAATTTTATCAAAATACTTCCTAGAGACCACAGAATCATTTATGCCATTACTCATAATTTCATCAAATTGTGGAAATCATTGCGGAGTTATTGCCTCAAGCAACAATTAGCAGCTTGATATTCAAATTAAACTATAGCTCCTTAACATGATTCAAACTCAATTCACTTCAAGCTTCAATCAATATAGCTTCATTTGGAAGATCTATATTTAAAAAATAAATAAAAATTAAATTCGAAAATTGAGCAAATGATAGAATACAAAAACCCTGAATTTCCGAATTACAAAGTGTTTTCAAATTAAGAACATATAATAAACTCTAGAACATTATAAATTTATTATGAAAAAAAGGAAAACTCACTTAACGAGCTTAAAAGTGAGAAGCGAACCTCAAAATCCTCGGGAAGCTCGTATTCATAGTTCTCGACAGGGTCGAAGCGGCGGTTCTTCCGAGACTCTTCTTGGGGCACTTCTTCCTCGTACTCATAAACATCGTTTTCCACATTCGAATTGATCTCGTCATCGCTGTTGGATGAGATTCTAGGGTTCAGGCGGTCGAGCTCCGTTCGCAGCGCAGAAGGCAAGCGAGGACCTGTTCTGTTCCTTCTCATATTGGATTTATCCTTGCTTTTCTTGGTTAGGCCTTTGGAGTTTGAATGCTTTTTGAACTTTTTGTTGGTTCTGGATTCGCCGCCTCCTGCTCTCACTTTCCGCTTCTTTTCTGCCATCGCTAAGCAGAGCTTGCGGTAGCGGTGGTGGTGGCTGCAAATAAATTGGGGATTCTCAGTGAGAGCGAAGGGGTTTACTAGGATTTAGGAATTTGGAGGCTAGACCCGACCCTTTCTCGAAAGGGTGTGGGTGAACTGAATCTCTGACCAGGGTAAAGCTTGGCCCTTCGTTAAGAAACTGGCTCAAAGCCCAGCTAAGTGGGTTTAAACTTTGAACAAGGACAAGTTGGTGGATACAAAATTTGGGCTAAAATCCAAAAGTGGGCCACCAAGCAAACATGGGGTTTCTTATATCAGAGTACAAAATTTTATTTTCACACAGAGCAAATTAACTATATTTAAATTGGCATTACATTTTAACTATTCAAGTCTCTAAATGGAGTTGAATTTGGTTTTATATTTTAAATATGTAATGATCTATTTTATAAAACTATTTAAAAAATGTGAAAAGTATATATAACTTTACTTTAACGTGGAGACATATTGCGTTTGATAACTCAAATTGAAATAATAATTGCATGTGACATTTAAAAATGAAATTTCCATATCTTAACTTTGCTATATGCAATATTTTCCTTCCAAGGTAAGCTCTTTAAAATTATTATTGCCACCTCATAAATCAAAGGCACCTTCCGTTTCGCCCTGTCATATAATTCGTGTTTCCTGGCTCTTGAACAAATTTAGTACACACTAAGTTTTTTTTTTTTACTTTAATTTTCAAATTTTAAGCTAACTTATAAATTTTAATCATTTACTACTACTTATTTTGGTTTAAGCGATGAAGCATGATCAGCTTGTTTGTAAAAGCAAAGCATGAAAGTTTCGTTATTAAGATGTCAATAATTGAAGTATGATTGACTGTAACAAAACCAGCAGGGCAGCAGCATCAGCCAAAAAGTTACATGAACTTTTCTCAGAACATGAAAAAGTTACATGAAGTAGATTATAATTATAAAGCTGATCGTCGTGCATGGTAACTGGGCTGGCTGTTTAATTGCGTAGATTAGGTTGGAATCCCCAGCCATAAATGGTAAGGATTGAGTTTTCTGAACTTGGATATGAAAGCAGCAATCTCAAGGACTGTACGTCATGCATCATGGGCAGAGGCCTCCCCTGAATTAAAACCCCAGAGCACCAATGTTGCTGATCTCCCTTCCTTTATATATTCAGTGTGGAGGAGGAGGAGACTATATTCCTGCAATTACGCCTTAATTATCTTTCTCCAACGGAGTAATTAGCATAGTGAATAAGCTCGAATATGTTTTGGAAAAATAAAAAGAAACGGAAGAAAAAAGAGAGAGAGAGAGTAGAATATGATGAGAAAATGGGGAGAAATTAATGTATATTATCTGCAACTACATTACTTACAAATTATTTATGCATTAGAGAGCTTGCAAACGAGGTAGTGGAAAAAAGATAAAGGAAGATAGGGCGAGGAACCCGTGTTGGAGAAGGGGAGCACGTGCAGAACGCGAGACATGGCATTTGAGAAGCCAAAAAGGATTGGCAATTTTGCACGTGCCCTGCTTCTCCAACAAGGAGCTACTCACCCGGCAGCTGAAACCATGAACGAGTTCGAAAACGTGTTTGAGTAGAGATGTGTGAGTGTAAGAGATGAATGAAGAAGGTCAAGTATTTATAAGTGCAAGAGAGAGAAACGGGGAGGGACGGAGCAGGCTTCTTTTTTTTTATTTTATTTGTAACAATTCCAATGAGTAAGGGAGGGAGCAATGAGTGAATTTGATAGTGTTGAGGGACTGGGCTAGAGGGGAGTGGAGGAAAATCTCTGGCAAGGAGAAAGGCAAAAGCCATGCCATGCAATCATGGTGGTACGCAAAGAAATTCAAAGTAGAGATAGCTAAGGAAGACCAAGCGGGTACTGTCTGCCTTAATTTCACAAAACCCATGCCACCACCAATGTGTTTGTTCCCTTGCAGGATCCGAGGCACAGACTGACAAGCAGAAAAGCCTCTAAAAACCTATCCCACCAGCAATGAAAAAAGATAACCTCCCTCCCTACCATTGCTTGCCTTTGGATCAAGAATCTCGTGCCATGACATCGGGTCCCACCACCATGTATGGGACTATGGGGCCATTTGCTGGGGTAAGCCACCTCCCTCCTTTTTTTAAATTGAGTTTCTCTTTGGGGAAGAACCTGTTGGTGCAAGAGGCAGAGGAGAATAATGTAAGAGTGCACGTAGGCTTTGCGTGTTGCCGTGTTGGGTGCAAACGTGCAAACTTTTGAGTGTGGGTATGTGAGAGAGAGAGAGAAAAGGGTGTTTCCTAACAGGGAAGGGGGCCTCCCTAGGTTGATATGATTCCCTATTAATGGAGTAGGCACAGCTTTCACCCCGGCAAAGTTTATGGCCTTGTTTCCATAACCTAAACGACTCGATAGAATTTCTAACACCCTGATGACAGGGATTTAATGCATTTAAGCAAAGCAATATGGTTGCAAAACGAACCATATTATCAAATCGTGCAAACTTTTAAGGATGGAGCAAAAGTGTGCAAATATCAAACTCGGAATTGTAATAATGATCCCATACAATTATAATTGAACGAGAAAACACCCAGCTAATTTCACAATTTCTTTCTGAAAATTTTCCCAAAAAGCCGTTATCCATCCCATCCCATTCTTTTTTAACACTAATCCTGAATGAAGTTAAACTCAGCAGCTGTTAGTAGACAGACAGAGTTGTTAAACTCAAGGGTCAAGTTCCTGTCTCAGAAGACAGGAAGCCGCAAAGGCTTACACAAGAGCTCAGAAGCTCTGTGTTTTATAAAAAAATTGGTAAGATCAAGAGGAGAGTTGAAAGTGCCTTTTTTTCAATATATATATATGTATGTATGTATATATGTATGTATATATATGTATGTATGTATATGTATGTATGTACCTGAAGTTGTGTCACCCTTAAATCTCCACTTCTGTCATGTGGAAGAAGAACATAGATTCTGAGATGATGTCATCATCAAAATCTAGAGAAATAAATGCTAGCGTGTGCATCCTGCTCCTGCAAATTTTTTTTTGTGGTTTTGTTGTAAATGCCTTATTGGGTCATACACTCAAATTTCCTTCACAAGTTTTCAAAAGTTTACTCATGCTTCCAACTTCCAACACGCCAAAGTCCACCATGCTTTGATGCATATATTTGACTTTGCCTTCAAGAACAGAGGAACAGCAAGAAAACAAATTGGCCGACGTATGATATTATCATAGCCTATGACTGATTTTCAGTTGACTCTTGTTCTTGCCATGATCCAAAGACAGATTTTTCTCCCCGGAAAGTTACGCCTGTTTAGATATTTACCTATACAAATGCATGGGCTTCATTGATTAAAGTCCATCACATGTTCCCAAGAGGGCACTTAGTTGAATAGATAAAGCAGGACAAAGCATTAGAACAAGCCAGCGATTAAAATTTGTGTTCAAATTTTCTTCTCTATGAAGTAATGAACGTAAATTATATCTCCTATATTCAAATTTCTAAAAGAAATAAGGGATTCGATTCATTAAGTTAAAAATGTATGAAATTAGAGCACTACAGCATGACAAATCCCCTGCCTGGTATCCAAAAGGGGTTGACAGATAGAAGGAAATATAATTTCATGAAATTACAAGATAAGAGAGATTAAGAACCGCAGCACAAAATGGTGATAGAACAAATATGAGCAAGTCAATCCACAATTGGAAGGAAAACTACTTGGGGTGTTTGAAATTAACTTGAACCAAGTAACGCATCCTAATCTGATCCATATTGTAGACTATGTATTCATTGTACCATAAAGCACCCTGCAACAAGAATTCCATTGTATAAAGCAAACACAAGTTTTGAGTATAGTTTCAAATTAAATGGTTAATTTCCTGGAATAAAAATTCCTGATGATACCTCACGTTTTTGCTCCTTCGGCTTTCCAAGGGGAACTATGACACCATCATCAAGTGTCCAGGCTTCAGAGGGATCTGGTGCAGTTGCACCAACACCTTTTGTGCTGCAATACAAAATTAACTTCACATCAATTAACATGTTACTAAGGAGAGTAGAACAGAACTAACATTTATATGTTGCCACCAAATGGCACTAGATAAACAGTAGATTCAAAACATATGTGGCAGGAAAACACTCCTCACTGTATCTAGCTGTGGGTTTGGAAAGTCCCAAGATTTCAAAAACAAATAGACGGCCGGGTTGCTTATAAGCTCTCAGTCGTTCAGGTAGAATTTTACAAACCTCAACTTCCCATCTGGCAGCTTATCAGCATCACTTTTAGCTTGTAGAAGCTCAGCCATGTCACCCAGTGCAACCTAAGAGGTAAATTATTAATGACTTGTGAGAATACTAAACCACAAGAAAGACAAGAAAAAAATGATTTATGGAAGCGCCAAGGCATGCACACATGACTAGCAAGCAGTCAATTTCAATAGTTCCAAGAAAATTCATATGCAAAACATCAAAGTAGTGAGATCAATGATTGGAACCTTTCAATTTCAGTCCATTGAGAATTAACCAGTTTGAACCATTGATACAAAGAATATTCAGTTTGGAATCTCTGACATAAATTAATACTCAGATTGCAATCTCTGCTATAAATCCTTAAAGTTGACACAATATTTGACATATTTGATGGTAGAACCATGTTCCACTGTATTACCAAATTATCATTTGAACTGAATTAAGAACAACCTCACATAGAAGCAGCACCCCAGTTGTAAAGGAAGAACTAGTGTAGCAATAATTTGCACTTTTGGAGAACATATCAGCAAAGTAAACCCCCTTTCCAAACATGTAACCTGTTACAGGTGCTTCAGGTGGAGCTATGCGCAAACCTGGCGGATGTTAAGAACCAGATGCGGTTAGATAGTGGTTATTGACAAACAACCTCACATTCCCACTCATACATTCTTGACTACATGCGTAAACAAGATAGAAAAGGAAAGGTCTTGGGACAGAATTGCAATCCCAAGGTCCAGAAACAGCAGAGAAAAGGAAATACATCCTGCCAACAAATCTGTACATACTTAACTACATTCAGAAACAACAGAGAAAAGGACAGACCTTGGGACAGAATGCCAGTCCAGTTAGTAAGCCGGGAACCATGCCACAAAAGCATTCTATTTTTGGTTGCAGAGAACTGCTCAAAAAAATAAGAAGCCATTAAGATAAACCAACATAAAACACTAGGTAAAAGGACATTCTACACTTATCAGGGAGATATTAACTTTTTTTTTAGAAAAGCAACAGGGAAATATTAAATTTTAAATACAAAACATATTCATGGGAGTCGCACCTTTTTAAAGCGTTCAATTTCACCTTCTCTTGCCACCTTGAATATTTGAACAATATCAACAGTATAATGTGAATGCGTCTTTGCATGAGTGTTCTGAGAATACTTCGCAATCTGAGCAGGGGAACAAAAAATGAATAGAGAAAATGTAAGAAAGCTAGCTACCGAAATGCATGGCTAAAAATGTAAGGGAAATTGCAAAACTAATCTGTAAATTACATGTTTTTGTCAAAATTTGAAGAGGGCCTCGAAAATAGAAATAAAAAGTTACAAGTTGCCTAAGTTTTTATGTTTAAAACTTCTAAATTCTAATGCTACGCAGACTAACAAATACCATAGCAAATTCCTCAGAGTCATCGTCCAGTGGAATCAGTTCACAATGAAGCTGTTGGTAACGATAATGTAAAGGATCTTCCTGCAACAACGGCACAAACTTAAATTAGAACAGAAAAGCAGTGCATGCATAACCCGTTGAGAAAGAACAGGAAAAAAGGGTAAGCATCTCAAGATATATATACATATATATATATATATATGGACACATTAATATAGCAAAAGAAGTCAGAAAGGAAGAAATTTGGGTACTAAAATTGACTTTTCCATAAATTAAGCCCACTATAGACCAAAGCAATCAAGGAAGCATAAATTTTTAGCAGTCAGCTTAAGAAGAAAGAATGAGAACGGTTGAAAAGTAGACTTTAAACAGATACAAAGAACATAGCAGAAGTCCATATGCTTTACAGGTCATACAATTACAGCACTAACAAATGCAAAATAAGCTCTACAACAAACTCACCTTTCTCTTCGGGCACTCACATATGATTCACATAAAGACAAACATCTCATAAATTTACAAGCAAAATACAATCATGGTCGCCAGATGCAGTGCTTGTTAGTCATGCAAACACTTCTAGTTGTTTAAAAAACCAATTTACTGTTCAAATTATTTAACAGATGAAACCAGAAAGGAGATTAAAGGGAGGAGAAGATTGTAGAAAAGGTACAGCACAGCTTATAAGGAATACCTCCATCATAGTGTCGTCCGTTAATAATTTCGCTGCAACCTCTATTTCTCCCAGGGCTTCAACCTTCAATTACATAAAAGGAACTGAGAATGCTCCTTCTAAAAGAAAGCAACTATGAAAATTGGCACCAACATGTAAAAGGCTCACATAAACAAGCAGTCAATGTTATTAAAAGCTGCACGATGAATTCACTGAGGTTGTCAGGAGAGTAATTAGAATATATATATATATAGGCTGGCTAGATACAAGAGAACCCTTCTAACAAGATAGCAGAAAGAAATCATATTTCTAAAACTAAAATTTAATGAATCACCATTTCCAACTTCTTTTTCAACTTTTGAGGCGTGTCAATGACAAAATCACCTGCACAGTTTATATTTCGATGTTAGTTGTAATATCATGTATGGCAAGAGAGAGACAGAGAATGAGAAGACTCACGCATTTTTTTAAATCCAAAATCATGTGGAATCACAGTATAGAATTCCCTGTGATTAAAAAGAAAAAGAAATTAACCAAGAATCAAGAATGAAAATTCCACATTTCTTCAAAATGTTAGAAAGTTTTAATTGACATGACATGCCGTTTGGAATATAAAGCTACTGTTATAAATCTGTAATAAAAGCTTAAAAAAGTTCTTACGAGCTTAATTGCTCAAGTTTGCTCCTGTTTGATTGGCCAATCACATCAGCAATTCTTTTTAAGACATCATAGCCCTGAACATATCCAATTATTAATTAATTTGTTATTTTAGGTAAACTCTACAATCAAACAAAGGCACTCGTGCACATCAGTATATGCTAATACTGATAGTTAATGCAAGCTTTAGAAAGGCAAGCTTGCAGAAGCAGCGTGGAACCAAGAAATTCCCTATAATAAGATCAATGCTGAGAAACCATTCCAAGAACAATGCACAGCAGGAGGTAGGGGGCCATAATGGATGGAAAATAGGCACTCAACTTGAAAAGTAGAATTAAGGGCAGAGGAAAAGAAGTCATTTCTAAACTCAAAGCACTGAGAGCTGTGGCACCAAAGCATAACTTATACGTACACTGATTCAACGACCAAACTAGACCTTCACGTATTTAAAATAGTTTAAAACGCAGGCCTTGCAAGCAAATAATCACCAAAGTGGAATACTTTTTTCCTTCCACAATCTTTTATACTTTCTAACTAAACAAAAAGGTTTCAAAGAGAATGTTCTGTGCATGTCTCGAAAATTACCCTTAAAATTGTTGATTTGCTTAGCTTACCAAGTGGCAACTTGTCAGCATTGTATCCTGAAAGACAGCCAAAACATTTATATGAAATAATAGCAGCAGCACACAGATTTAAACTAAGAGGAATTTATTAAGCAACAGAAAAGCAATGGAAACAAATGAGGCTTAAAAATCGAACGAAACATCCATCATGCTTTTGGATACTTTAGATAACAATGATTAGCTAACTAACCTATTTCCATCATTTGTTGCTTCATCATGCTGATATTGCATATAAGAGAGATAAATTTAGCAATGCGTTGTTCAAGCATTGTCTCTCGCAATTGAGCACCAACGGAAGAGTCTGTCTTTTCTTTGAGCTGAACATAAGTAATGAGAATTCAAAAGTTTCCATCAAGCATCCAAGTCTCCATATACAAGGTAGGATATAGAATGCCCTCCTCTCCCATTCCCCTCATTTTCTAAAACACAATTTTTTGGCAAGCAAAAATCTGGATTCTTAAGCATTCAGCTAAATTAGGAAGGGGGACATAGAGGGAGGAGGTGCAGGAGCCAGCAAATCATCTATTTGTGGGTTAAAACAACTCACATCAGATTCTTTTTCTTTTTCATCATAGTCCATTTCCAGCCAGGTATAGCACCTTGGGTAACAGACAAAGTCTTTTCTGTTGGACCAATAGTTATTGGTCTTGTTAAAGAACTTTGATTCAAACTCAACAATTGCAGCTTGTTGTGATGTAAAGGGGCCGTGTAATTTAGTTTGACCCTTTATACCAACTCTACCCCATCTATTATATACCATGTATGTCTTCCAATCATCAGATTCTGCAAGAAAATACTTAATAAGGAAATCATGATCTTAGAAAAACTAACGAACACCATACAGATCCCAACCCCCCCAACCAAAAACATGAAGATGTCGCAATAGAATTTAGATGAGCCTAAGCCCTCTTAGCATTCTTTTTCTTTCTGAAAAATAATTAAACTATAATTTATAATGTCATCAAAAGATGCTTAAAGCAATAAATTTGAAAATTAGTACTGCAACAGCATGTGTAACCGCATTATAATAACTGAGAAATGAGAATTGCGAAATAACCTAGAAGTTGGATCACATAGAACTTGTTATTGTTATGCCCAACATTCGTCTGATTCAACATGGCATCATAGATATTATCACCCTGCATCATAGAAATTAAAATAAATTCCTTTTTAGAAAAATAAAATTAAATTAAACCAGGCAGGCAAAATATTTCCAAACTGACAGGCTGTTAAACGGAATCTAAACTGCAAGACTAGCCTGTTGTAAAACATGATAATGAGCCTTTATATGATCTGGAATCCCTTGGTCAAGAACTGCCGCACCCTTCTTTGTCGCCGTAACGATTTTCTCCTCCTTGCTACTGTCTTTCTCTTTTTCTTCTTCTTCTTCTTCTTCTTCTTTAACCACCTCTGTCAACACAAAACAAGAAAAAAAAAACTTGCTTTATTCTTTTATTAATGGAACTAACGAACAAAACTGCAGAACAAAATTACAAATACTAATCGTTACCGTCAACAGAGTTTTTCTCTGCATCTTCGCAAAGCCTCTCAGTGAGTTCTTTTCTGGTCCCAACAGTGGAAAGACCTCGAAGAGTAGCTTGCTCGCGTAATTGCTTAACACTCATTTGCCGAAACTCCTCAACGGCCTTGATTTTGTTTGAATCTTCATCATCATTATTATTTTGATTAGACTCGCTCCCTCTTTTTTTCTTGTTACTTTCAATTGCATTATTAGCATCATTTTCTTTATTCTCCTCTTCGTTCTTCTTCTCTTTAAGCAAAGCTTCCTCCAGTCTCTGCACCTGTTAACAACTCAAAATTAAGGAAAAAGTAAGAAATGTGCTATTGAATTGTTGTAAAGTAAAGGGCAGACAAGTGAGTAGAAAGAGAGATTGGGCGACCAGAAAGGGCTTGGTTCCGTTGGTGTCAAGCCCACGCTTGGCGAGCTCGGTTCGGAGCTGGTCTACTTTGAGCTTACTTGCCATATTTTCGCTCTTTATAAGCGGAGAGAGAGCGGGAGAACTCGGTTTTTCAGACTGTTGGAGGAAATGGAGGGTTACCTTTTTAGATGATGGAAATAGTGGTTCAAAACTCTGTCGTTTTAGCAGCAGCTTTCGGAGCACGATACCGCGCGTCTTCTGGCATTTTTTTTGACTAACCCAAAATTTGAAAAAATGGATGCTCCCTACGTCGTCGTTTACGATTAGAATAATGAATGAATGAATCGTGTCAAGCACTCTTAGTAGATATCGGGCCGAATCCCCTGAGTCCAGACGGGAAAGCCCGTTCAGAATTGCAGATTCCAGGAAAATTGAAAAGGTTGAACCCTTTGTCCGTACACTCACAAGAACAAAAAATAAAAGGAAGGAAGGAAAACGTTAAAACCCTTGAATTGGTTGTTGCTGAGGGGAGAGTGAAATTTGTGAAGCAGGCATGAGTAGTGAAAGGCAAGAGCTTCAGTTGGATCCGCAGATTCAGTCGGCTCAGGGTTCGAGAGAAGACATGATTTCGTGGGTGGTGGCGTTGGAGACGGCTTTGTTGCCGTGCTTGCCGGCCAGAGAGCTTCAGGCTATCGACCGTTCTCCCCACCCTTCTCATCAGAGTCAGTAACCATTTCCATTTTCTTTCCAAAGCGTTGCCTATAGTTAGATACTTAGTTCTGGAATCTAAGATAAACAATGGGGACGCATGAACAGCGCCCTGGTGATCGATAAATCCTTAAAACACAAATTAATTAATTAATGAAAAATGAAATACAGATGACCATAAGTCTCGAGTTGTAGTTTTCTTTTTTATAGTACTAAAGAAGATAAAAGGCAACTTAAAGGGAGTAGGGGCAATTGCAGTCGCGTGCACTTTTTTTTCACTGTTGAATTACTTTCTAGTTTACTCTTTTCTTGGTAGATGACTTAATGCATTCATTATTGCCTAAATTGAAGCTTCAAAGTTACTAAATTTCAGATGCTTGTTTCCACATTCCTCAAGTTACAAATTAATCTGCGCTTGACATTTAAATTACTATCTCTAGCTTAAGTTAACCTGAAAATTAAGTAATTTGAACCTTTTTGGATCGAATTCGTATGTGCTGAATTTTTATATTTGCAATATAATGTAGTTGATGTAGAGAGACATGCTAGAGACTTTATGGAGGCTGCCAAGAAGCTACAGTTATACTTCATTGGCCTGCAGCGTGAGGATCAGCCAACCAGGGCTGAAATGCTCAGAAAAGTAAATCCATCCAACTGTTACCATAGATGCTGTTTATATGATTACCCAACTCCAATCCAAAGAACCCTTATTTGATGTGTTTCTTGTTCTAATAGGAAATTGCAACAATGGAAGAAGAATTGAAGGTAAAGTCTGAGATCATCAACAATCAAGAGAGACTGATCCAGGGATGGCGTAAGGATTTGACAGACCAACTGGACAAACACAACACTGAACTGGAGAGAGTATAGTTGACTAGCAATAAGGGCGTAGTGATCTCTAAGGTTATTTTGCTCGAGATTAGTTTGAGTTAGGGTCTTGCTTTACTACCAGTCATCTTATTGCTCAGTAGTGGCAGTATTTTTATTCGCTGCTTGTTAAACTGCAGGAAGCACAATTAATTCAACCCATCAATATACTGATTTAGTCTTTCTGCTAAGTTTGATGTGAATGATGCTGGGCAATAACAAGTGGTAATTGATGGTTATTTAATAACCATGAATTTAGGTTCCCTTTGGTATTGAGATTGGATTTTAATAGGTGGGCATCACATTTCACATTACCTTTTAACTAACTGCATATCTGACTTTCTAAAACACCCCTCCGGTGAAATTAATCTGTAAATCTTATCACTCGTTCTGGGTTATTTTCACTGTTGTCCATAGATATAATTGTTTTATGGTCATTTTCATTCTATAAGACAAGTTTTAAGGAAATAATAAGTTTGTCAAAATCAAGCATCTACATCATTGATATATATATATATACCTATAGATGTTTTTTCTTTTTTATAATTTGCATGCTTTTAATATTACTAAAAGCATTGGCTATTTATTTCAAAAATAAAAAGTCATTGGCCAAGGAAGCTTAGTGACAAAGTCAAGATTAATGTTGTAAAAAATGAGCAAAAACAATCTGACAACTCTTTGGATAATGTTTTTAATTATTCTTTTGTGTTTAAAACTTTTGCATTAATTCAACAAACTAACAAACATGGAAGTTGAGTTCAGGGGCAAATAAAATAAACCATAAAAAAGTGGGTAACATTATGGTTCCACGTAATTGACAGTAATTTATTCAAAATAATTAGTTCTAATAGTTTTAGACATTATTAGAATTTTTTTTTTTAATAATTTCACATTTTTCAAAATTTAAATGATTAATACTATAATACAATGTTATTATTTATTATTTTAAAAGTGAAGTTTGAAAACTTAAAATTTTACATTAAAAAGAATGTAAGTGTATTAAACTATATATTTTCATACACAAATAATTCTATAAATTAATACCATATTCCTACCAAACTATTTCCAAACCAAAAGCTGCAAGGTAAACTTTTCAAAATTTTTATCAACACTCTTTTATTATATACCAAATGTTATAATATTAACATCCCAACAATCACATTTCATTAGAATGTTGCAATAATAAAATCCCAAATGCAGCCTCAGGTCTCTGATTAGGAACCATGACAAAAGTAAATATGGGCTGCTGCAACTACAGCACTGAAGTTGACACATCTGCTTTGGCATAAAATTTTAAAACCAAATAGCATCCTCAATGTTTCTACTCATATTAGCACAAAGTAATAAGCAGGTAAGCATAAATCAACTAATTTTTTCAAAAAAAGACTAGTACTAAATGAAAAATTGTAGCACAAGGTACATATCTGGACTACAATCTACAATAACACTTCTGAAGCTCTAGTTCAAGAGAATATACCACAAAATAGCTATTAGATTTGAGGGCATCTAATTGACCACCCATAAACAAGGCCTTCTTCTCAAGTAGATGGCAACAAAAAGGACTTGGGCATTTTCGGCTTTCCCATCTACTTCTTTGCATAGGTAATCAACATCTGGTTTTGCTGTATCTTGAAACCTTGTAGTGCCTGCATTGCCACTGTTGATTGCATCTCGTTTTCATACTCCACAAAGGCTATACCTGGTTTTGTTTCCACCATCCTAACGTCCTTTAAACCAGGGTATTGGTTGAAGAGCATTTGCAGCATCATCGTGGTTGTATCATGAGGAAGATTCTGAACAAACAGAATGTTATTTGGTGGTGCTGGCGCTTCTGGAACAATTGGTCTAGCGCCCAGATAGGGTATTTGTGATAGCTGCAGCATGTGGAGGAAAAGAAGCAAATGATGAGGATCATCTACATTTTTAACCTTTTTTGTCTTCTTGACGAGAGGATGTAATTAAATATTAATTTCAACTAAATAAACAACAAGACCCTTAAACAAAGGAAAATGTTTCTTCATATACAATTCTAGAGTATCCAATCTTGACCATTGATCAAGTTGACCACCACAAGTCTCATGGAGGTAGCGTGATAATGAATGGTCAAGTTCAATTAGCATCCAACTTTCCTGAGAGAAAATTAAAGTGCAACTAGTTCTTCAACACTGCAAAGCAGTACAAATTCCATATAGATTTAATAAAAATTGCTCACTCCAACTCTTTTGACCAGCATGAGGTTTACACCAACTGGATTTCAGCAGTTCATAAGTTATATATGCGGCCAAAGCCTAAAAAATATAAACTTCTGAGCAATCTGTACTGAGGATATAGTTGCAAGATTAAGCAGGGTTAACTTTAACCAGATCTCATAGAGAGAGCAAAGATGTGATCAATCACGCACTAAGATACTATATTTTACATCACTTACAGGAGGTGTTGCACCATAAGCACCCGGATAAGCTGGATTCAAACCCGCTGCTGCTTGATTAGGATCAAGTTGCTCTTTTCGTTTTTTCCCTCCTACATTTAAACAATATAGAAATCCTTCAAGAGAAGAAAAAGAAAGCGAACTACAAAAAAGATAAATTTGCATGCCATATAGGTCAGAATAAGTAACAAGTCAAAGAAAGAAGAAGAAATAATACACATGCTTAGCGTTAAAGAACATTTAGTACTAAAACATAACCATCCTGAGTTTTACTTCCCCACCACACCTATATGTACCCAAAGGTACTTTCTACTGAATAAATGAGTTTTTGGTGACGATGAGGACCCAACTAATGACAGAGAACATCTAAACAGATCAATGGTGGGGCAAAAGGAAATAACAGCGAGAAGAGGAACGACGCGGAAGGGATGAGATTTACTTTGAAGTTAAGACAATTTATAAGGCATCTAAATGTGCATTCCATGATTATAAATCAACGGTCAATGCATCGATTGGTAATATCTAGATAGGCTGTGACGCAAAGTTCGAAGAAGGATCCAAAAAGACTCATAAATCCAATTAATAATAGAAGAAAAAACATGTTACTAACAACAACAATAGAAATATTGATTGAAAAATGGCATACAAGAACAACAATATTACTTGCTCAACTATTAGCTTCAACTAAAGATGAGGAAGACAGAGGAATGTACCCTTGTCCTCATGCCTCTTTCGCTTCTCTCGGGGAACAAAAGTACCATCTGCTTTTGCTATTATATCTGATTTAGTCTTTGCGTATTGTATTCTCTGCAAATTATTAAACATTATTTGCATTATTTAATAGTAAAAAAACTTATGATGCTTTATGGCAGTATAGAACACTGTTTAAAAAAAAATAATCCACCTCAATCTCCAGAATATCCTTTCCATTCTTCTGAAAAAAAAAATGCAATTTTGACATATTAAAAGAAACTTTAGTCAATTGTTGCATTCTCCACTAATGACAGTACCCTATAAAATCTAGCCATTGTTCTCCAAAATAAAAGGCTAGTCAAGCAATATTGGTTAAAGACTAGACAGAAAACAACCTAAACAAAGACACAAACATAAGCCCAAAAACCAAAAACACTCAAATTACTGAAATTTATCGAATCATAGACAAAGAAATACAAAAGTTTTTAAAATACAAATACCATTTCCTTGTCGTAAAAGGGAAATCCCTGCATTCGCCTAAGAGCATTGGCAGCGGAGTTAACTTCCTCGAAAATAACCCAAGCTTGACCTTTGTGTTTCAGCGTCTTGAATGCTAGCACATCCAGTATCTTCCCAAATTGTGAAAACACAGCGTGCAATGATTTCTTCAACTCTGCACGCATCATTCAAAAGAGAAAAAAAAATCAATAAAAAACATACCAATGTAAGCCTTTTTCTTTTTTCTTGTTTGGAGAGTTTAAATAAGTACGGTCAATTTTGATCTTCTCGTTGAGATTGTTGATGTATAAAGTCATATTCGGAGGAACTTCTTCGCCCTGACTAATCTCCGCCATTTTTATCCCTAGCTCTGGCTCTAATCAAAAGCAAAGAACAGTGAGTGAGACGAGCAAAATATATATATATTTTTTTTGGGCAAGAGCAAAATGGGGTTTAATGCGGGGTTTTTTCGGGTAAATGCCCTAATCGAGTGCAGAACAGTCGACAGGGAAAGCTGGAAAGGTCGAACCCCATATTGGGCTGGGCTCAATGTTTTCCTCATGAGGGCTAAACTTATGGGCCAAAAGCTTTGTAACTTGGGCTGAAAAGTAAAAGGGTCGGCTTGGTCCAAGTCCAGTCCATAAGTTTCAAGGCGGTTTTTCGTCTAGTATTTATGACCCAAACTGACATAAGGATGTTGCCACCGCTTAAGAAAAATGAACTGTTGTATTCGAAACTTTAAAATGTGTTTGATTCGTTAAATGAAATACAGAGAAAATAGAATAATTATTTTATAAAAATAAAATAAAATAATAATTTTTATATAATTGATTTCATAAAATGAAATAAAGTAGAAATAACTATTATGATTTATTTTAATTTTTGGTTGGTAAAAATAATTTTGAAGTAGTAAAAAAATAGATGATAAAAAGATAAAAATGTCATTTGTTATAATATTTGATTTTTAATTAAAATATTTATTTTTAATCATTTATTAAAATTACTATTAAATTATTATTTAAAATTTAAATATAGTTATTTTTTTATTTTTAGAATGTGAATAATTTATATTTCATTTAAAATATTAATAATTTATAAATAAATATTAACACCAGTATTTTATTTTATTCTTTATTTTTAAAATATTAAAAATTTATAATTAAAATTTTAATTTGATTTTAAAATTTAAAATATTAATTTTCATAATTTATATTAAAATTTTAGTTTAATTTAGAGAGAGGAGAGAGGGAGGTGTATAGAGAGAGAAAGAACATGTGAAAATAAACAAATTACATCTTAAATAAGAAAATAACCTTCAAATTTGATAAAATGTAATTTTGCACCATATTATTTTTTGTCTATTCCCTCAAATGTGGAATAGTTATTACCAATCAAATAATGGTCATTTTTCATAATAATCATTCCCATGAATCAAATACAAAAATAGTTAGGTAATAGGAACCAAATATGCTGTTAGTTAATGATTGGCACGTAAATTTTTAATTTTTTTCTTAAATAAAAAATAATAATAAAAAAAATGATGAGAAGTAGGTCCATTTAATTTTAATTAATTACCCAAGGTTGCTACGGGATTAAACTTTTAATGTGTCCACTCCTTCTATTGAAGAGACGAACATAATCATGCCAGAGAAAACTGGGAATGCCACCCACGTCCGGGTCGCGGAATCTTGCTACATGATGTATCCAAAAAGAAAAATCTGTCTCCGACCCCGCCTCTTGCGAGCAACAACAGTCGCATTGTTTATTAGGCCTTGTATTAAAATGGAAATGAGATGACGGTAATACGTTACCCTTTCCCTTTTTTCAGGATAAGGATGAACAAGTGGATAACCGTGCCTACCAATTTCATCAGCTTGTCAGAGAAAGTACTTGTATTTTTCCTCGGCAAGGTAATTGCCTCTGCAAAACGAGCCCCTTGGTTTGTATTCTCGGTGGGTGACCCTCGTAGTGCCACCAACTTCAACTTGTCATAGGAAAAGTATTCTTCTTCCTTTGGGAGGCGAATTTTGCCCTGTATAACGAGCCCCCTTCCTCTTCCGTTTTGTTTTTTGCAGGTTGACTAAGCTCTTTATTCATTTTAATATTTGGGCGCAGGGGCCGTTGCGTTCTAAGATGAGGGAAAGTTGCAGGTAGGTTGACCTACTTTTTTAGATGGTAATACCTTAATGTCATTTGGGCATGTACACCGACGAGGTTAAAATTTTAAGTTTAAAAAAGTTAAAATAAAAATTTAATATTTGAAAGGGAAAAATTATAAAATTTGTTAAAAAATAAAAACAAAATTATAAATATTTAAAACAAAAATAAAGAAAATATTATAAATGTTTGGAACTTTGGAGAGCGGGGGGCCCCTACTAACCCCCCCTCCCTCGGCCTCTGGGCACGCCTATGATGGCCAATGAGAGAAACGAAAGTTCATTAGAACGCGATTTGGTACATAAATGAGCCTTTTGATGCAACATGCTGATAGGTTGATTGATATATCAATTTTAGATGGAAAAATTCACCCATTCTTTTTCTTTTCTATATTGCAAATATTCCCTAATTTTAAACAAATAAAACCATGAAATAATGACAACCACAATACACACGCAAATATTATTTATAGTAATATACACTTGGCTCTTATATTTCTTATGTCAAAGGGTTTTTTTTTTTATAATTGAGAGATTAGAGATTGAAATTTTATTTTTTAAATAAAAAATTATATATTAATTAATAAATTAAATGTTCAAATGTATTGTTTATGTCAAAATTTGTATTCGAATATTTCATGTTTTCTCTAATATGCCCACCACATCATGAAAGAAACTTAAGGTGGGAAAAATAGAGAGAAGGATTGTATATTGGATTATGCTTATGAAAAATTGTACACAACCTTTATAATAATTCCATATCGAAAAAAAAAATATATCATGACAAAACTATTTACTTCAGTGATTACTATAATCACAAATATAGAAGTACTACTCCATATTATATAGAATTGATTATAATAATAATAATAATAGAAAAATATCCTGAAATTGTCGGGCTGCCGCCAGCCAGGAGCCAGCCTTTCATTACTTGTTGGCTGTAGATTGTATAGAAACAGCTGCAAGAGAGGGAGGGATTAGGACGGGTGATGGCTTGACCTGAACAAAACGCCAAAGAGCCAAAGCGGAGCTCAACGTTTTGCCAATAAAACGTTGGCTGGACCACGCCAAATATCTATGTGCTGGCTGCTGCGTTTTAATTATACTTGACAAGGCGCCTGCAGCTCCGAAACAAGCGCCATGGACGATATTTTCTTACTTTTGTTTCTTTTCACCAGCTTTCATTATTTTCCTATATTATTTCTTCTGTGTAATGAGAACGGTTCCCCTTCCCAAATGCAGCCATCCAAATCTTAGTAATTGCTTATCAACATTCGCTAATTTTTAAATTTTTTCTTTTTATTCGTTTATTAAAAAAAATCAAAACCATGCACTTAAAAAAAATGTAGTTGACCTTTAGCAGAAAGTAATAATAAAAAAAGTGTAGCTCACGAAGATCAGGTCTTTTTTTTTTCTTCCATTTAAGAATGATAAATTTTATGGATGTGGACCATGTGGTTATAAAGTTGAAGATGCCAAACTTACTAATTACCTCAGAAGATAAGCTTAAGTATTTGTTAATATTTTTTTCAAAGTACTAGTGATATCTTTTTCCAATTATATAAATTAAAATCAACCATTTGTTACATCACATATGCATAAATATATTTTTAAATGACATCTTAATAAAGATTTATAAGCGTATAAGTTAACATTTAACGAAAATAATTTACTTGCTAAATCATAATCGATCACTGTTTTTATAATAACTTAATATTAAAAAATACATATATTAATTATTCAAAACCAAAAGAAATTAAAAAGAAAGGGAGAAAAGCGCCAGTGAAATGATGACCACTTAAAATCTTGAAACAACAAAATCATTAAATCCAGAATAATAAATTTAGAGGCGGAGAGCAAAAGACGAAAGCCATCACGGGAAATTGAGCAGAAAGAGGCGAAATGTTGAAGGGATTCCTTGAACATCACCCGATATCTGTATGCCGAAAGCGAGGCACTCCAGCCTGTGACCATTATCTAAGGCGGTTGCCACGATAAAGTTATTTTTGCTTTAACGAGAAAAGAATGAGAACAAAATTTACTTTCCGGTTTGGTTGATAAATTAGAAATTAAAATGACAAAACAAAACCTCTAAAATTGGAAATCGGAGGGGGATTGACCCTTGACTTGGTAGGGACCCTTAGAGGACTCGTCGAAGGGGCATCTGGTCAGCACTTCCAGAACAAAGGAGCAAGCAAACTCCGCCGCCTCTTACCATGTATGGTTCTTTTACACGTGACGGATATGATGTCACACCCATCCCACATCAACGGCTACATTTTCGTCGACTTCCCTCACTCACGGCGACCCTTCCTCGTTGAACCCGGGAAAGACCTCTCTTTTCACATGCTTGATATTGATTTGAAAGAAAAAGTCCGCACTCACAATCATGCAATGTCTCTCAACCGTCCGATATTTGATCTCCCGGCCGTAAAATTTGACCCTTGGCAAACGAACGGTCAATATTGGGCTCATTTATTAATTTGATTATCAACATGACATGGTACAAAAAAGTTAAAAAAGGTTCTAGATTAAAACTTCCAGGTGGCAGCAAAAGTGAGGTCCGTTACTCGTGTGTTGACGGGGTCTGTTTAAACTTTAGTGGACGCTATTATTATCCCTCGCCTCTCACGCGTTCCGCAACATTTTTTTCTTTTCTATATAAACCCAACGAGAGTCCCACTTCGGAACCCATCTTCATAAAGGCTTTCTAGAGAGAAAGAGAGAGAGAGGTTTCTTCTTCGCTGCTGCGGACGGTTTCTTTTCCTTTCAAGAATAAAAAAAAAAAGGCTTTCTGCAGTAGCGTTCAAGTTTTTCTCAATCCAAAGTTTGAATTTAAAAAAGAAAAGAAAGAAATGGCTCGCTCTTTCTCAAACGCTAAGCTTTTCTCTACTTTCGTTGCTGATGGAATCTCTAGCGCTATCTCCAGGTACCCAGAAGTTCTTTCATTATCATGGCTCTGTTTCTTTGTTTTTCTCCTTTTTGTTTTGTTTGCTGAGATAAAGAAAAGGAATAAAGATTTAATGATGTTTTTGTTTTGTTTTGTGTAGACGAGGATATGCGGCGGCATCACAAGGAGTTGTATCCGGTGGAACAGCAAGGAAGGCGGCGGTGGTGAAGAAAACAGGGGAAGAGATGGCAGGAGCTAAAGAGAAGGTTTCATGGGTTCCTGACCCAGTTACTGGATTCTATAGACCTGAGAACACCGCCAAGGAGATCGACGTGGCCGAGCTCAGAGCCATGCTCTTGAAGAAAAACTAAAATAGTAGTATTACTAGAAGGCTAACCCGCTAAAAATTCAATGGATTGATGAAGAGGTTAGTTCCAAAATGTTATCTGCCGCTGGGGCTATCGGTGAAGATTTTTTTTTTCTTTGATGGAAAGAAAAAATCTGTTGTTCCTCGCTCCTCTGTCCTTCGCATACGAAATAGATTTGATGGTGTAATATTGTTTCTTGATTGCTCTAGTAGGAATCAAGAATTTGCTAGTAATAAACAGTAGAAGTATCATTTTATAGTAATCTGAGCCTCCGTTTCGTTGTTTTGCTAATCCATGATTAATGAATCCTGTATTAATATAATATAATATGGATGATTAACCATAACCAAAGCTTCCCAGGGAAAGGGATATCCTAATAGATTGATAGGATGGAAAAAGGTAATATAAAGAAGAAGAAGAAGATATTTTGATACGATGCTTTCAATTATATCATTTAATTTCCTATAACCTGTGTCATAGTCTTAAACGAACCCTAAACGAATGAGACAAGTTTGAACCTTCTCACTGTTTCAATTTTCTTCATTTCTCTACCAAACAAATCAAGCTAGACAAGGCCAGCCTTGCCTATAAGCCCTAGTTATCAGACAAAAAGTTTGAACCTTGGAACCCTGCTTCTTGAAAAACTTTCTTTGATGTTAATGTCGTTACTCCTCACCTAAAAGCCAGTTCAATGGACGCGTAACTGATACTAAATTTACTAAATATTCATTGCTAATTCCTGATTCAATAGATATTCAGCATTTAAACCAGTGAAAGAATATGTGAAATTATGCGTAATCAAAAGCAGGTATTGGTTCTTACATTCAAAGTTGTGAATGACTTGGACGAATAATCCTTTAGATTTCACCAAGTTAATGGAAAATTAGCAAGCTTTATTTTATACTTTTCTTCATGATATACTTTCCATAAAGAAAAATAACGTCTAATCAAAGTCGTGAAGAAACGTTAGGTAATTACATTAAAGTCAATAAACCCAAAATTGGATTGCATATCGGTTATTTATGTGGTTCCTAATTAATAGTATATATATATATATATATATATTGGTTTTTATTAAATAATCAGAGGCAGACAACAGAGAGTTATCACCTCTATTATTGGATCGGTTGGTCAAGAAGTTAGTGACACTAGAAAAAATTAATAATTAAAATTTTATGAGATGTCATATATAATGTAGTGGGTCGGATGCATCAGTGACGCTGAGTTTGGCAACAAGAGGATAGTTGGGTAGCCATCAAAAAAGCCAATTGGCAATTCTTCACTTTCTTAATATTTGTTGGTGGGGTCTCAAAGCCTCCTAAAGATCTGTGATGCAAGCAAAGATGCGGTGAATTGTCTGACTCCTGAGCCATGAGAAGATGCTATGTTTGAACGAAAACGACGCCAATTATTTGTCGTGTTGGGAAAGAGCCAATAATTAAGTTGAACACTTTGCACAAGAAAAGAATAATAATAATAATTTACGAGGATACCTTGTAGGTGCAGATGAATCTTCTTATTGGTGGACTTAATAGAACAATTGGCATTTGCTGACGAAGAGGCGGTGAGGAACTCAATTCCGTTTCGAATTGACCAGGTGCTTCGTTGAGAAAGAAAAATTAACTTCAAAGGGAAGCTTGAACCCAACTAGCTGGTTAATTATGTGGCTAGCAGAAACTGAGAAGCCTCCGAATGCAATTTTTGGTTTGCCCGTTTGTTTCTGTTTCATTGGCTGAGGTGCTTCTAGTTAGGCAACCATGGCCACTCAATTGGAAAGTGTCAAACTGTTTTGCGGGGTGAATCATCACAAGCCAGGGTTGAATTCTGAAAACCTGGAGGCCACAATTTGCGGTTCTGCATAATTTGGACAATGATGGGTGAAATCTTCTGGTTGTGGAGGTCACAGATTTATGACCCCGACGGATGTGATATTTTGAATTTCAGCTGCAGAAGTTGAATAGCCTTTTGCAGCACAAGTTGTAAAAATCAATTTTCCTGGGGATATAAATTCCATCAGTCGTCAGACAAGGGATAATCTTAGTTGATATGTATAGTTCGAAAAATAGGGAAAAATAAGTGAAGAGAAAAGAAAAAGAAATAATTTTCTCTCAATATATAAAAATTAGATTTAGAAAAAATATGTGTATCAATCTATTCTTTTTATTTCCTTTCTTCTATTTTTCTCTTACCGTGCGGAAAAAGAAAAAGAAAGAAGCATACTCCTACTCTTCCCTCTTTTCCTGCTATCAAACATAGTGATCGTATTTCATTGGTGTAGTCTTCCACCAGGATGAAGAGGTAAAAAAAGGCAGAAGCACGAGAAACCTTTTTATTGGTATGGCTGTAACCAAGCCACTGCGATAGGTTAATACACAAAACAAAAGATAGAACACACGCTTCCATGTGCATAAATGTTCTGCTCCGCTCAAAATTTTTACTCAACCCACACTCCCCCTTTCTCCAGTTTCCTCGAGAAAAAAAAAACAGAAGGAAATGAGAGGTAAGGCAAAGCCCAAAATCATACAAGACAAGTGAATATTCCAGATAAAGACTGGTGACTGCAGGGTATCCAGGTTTAAACAGTTTTAAGTGCTAGTAGGGTAAAACTGCACTTGATCATGTAGCATCTGCCGCAGCAGCTGCCTCAGCCGCTTTTTTCTCTTTTTGCTTCTCCCTCTTCTTCTTGTTTCTGAGTGCATTCTTGCTCATTTCTCTATATTCACATGACATACTCCAAAGCATTAGAAAACATGAAAAAAAAAAAAACTGTATAGATATAGGACAAAATTATGATAAAGGGAACTCACCCTGTACTACTCCCTCCAAACAACTGCCATTACAATATCATTAAGACAAGTCAGGACCACATTAAGCAAATAAAAATAGAGGAATGTAATCCTAGTAATGCAATTATATTGAAGATCATTGAGAAGGTAAGCAAGCTAGAATGAGGTGAGGAGTCACAGGTGCCAATTATTTAAAAATCCAATTTTCTTCTGCAGTGTGATTCTGTGACTAATAGTCTACTTGGAAGGATGTTGTATTATCCCTTATTTTTTGCAAAATTCATCCCCTTTAAGATTCCATAATTGCAACTGGATCTTCAGTGACAGTCTACTAAAGAGTGCTTCCAAAAATTGATCTTTTGCAACTAATTGTCTTTTTAAGTAAGAAAAATCTTTATCTATTTCTTGTCCATTTGTTTCTTGTTTATAAGTTGCATTTCATTCAAGCCATCATTGTGATATACCCCATAGTTGTCACAGAATACCTCTGCCTGAACTGCAGCAGCATTCTTAGCATGTGGAGGGCGATATGCAGCAGGTTTCTGTGCAGGAGGATTGGCAGAGGCAGTTTTTTTGGAGGTTGACCCTTGTCCTGGAAAATGATTAACAATGTTCGCTGAATCACAAAATTACCAAAAGAGAATTTCATAATAAAAGAATGTCAGAAATATTGAAGAAATAGAACCTTGTGGTTTGGTTTCTTCGACCTTTATGGAATCAACGGACTTAATAAGTTCAGAAATTTCACCAAACTTATCTGGTGACTCTGGCTTCCAATCAGCCTGCGTGAATGATAAACATAGGGCCAAGTAAGGAAAAGTGCACATGAAACCACTTCAAACAAGAGCACTACCTTATGATAATACTCGCCTGGAACAACTTGTCAAACATCTTCTTAAAGAACAAGGATCCATTGTGGTGGAAAATTTTAATGCTTCAACAACAACAAAATTCGAGATTCATCAAATGGTTACCTTTAAATACAGTAAAAGGATAAGAATGTATACTGACACACTCTATATATGCATATTAACAGAGAGAGGAATGAACGACAATTGTTTTCTTATCTGAAAGGAAGAGAGAATAAAAATGGAGGTTTGTACTTGAATTTTTCCCTTTATATCTCCTTAGTCATTGACATGCCAAGGTTAACTACTCTCTTTGTTGTTTAAAGTGACCAAGTCAATATCTAAGTCTGAGATCAACTCAGCAACCAGCTCTAAATAGGGTCAGAGTACTTATGAACCTTCCTACGAGGTTAAAATACATCTCTATGAGTTCTATAACAGCATGCATTGGATAAATGTTCAATTGTTGATTTACACTTTTGATATGCTCATTTTGAAGAGAACTGTACAATGCAGAATTTACATTAGCCACTGCTTAAAGCTTTTTTGCCACAAACTAAATCAACTTAGACAATTGCATTAACATGGTTTTGATTTATGACTCATCATCTCACACCACATGAAGAATCCAAATCTAAAATACACATTAATAATCTAAAATTCATACCCATAGAAAGAATCATCTATTTTTCAATGCTTTGTGGTAAGAACAAGAAATTATTAATGTAATGTAACAAAACAATTAAATCAAGAACACCATGTGGTTAGAACAGGTTGGATGGTATTCAAATAAATATCAAGGTGACATGTAAAGTGCAGCACTCCTCTGTACCTCCCATATATGAAAACATCAACGACAACATACCAATTGTCAACTTGGAGTCTTGGAGCTGTTGTTGCAGTCATGAAATAGCGTCCATCATAAGACCACTCACTTGTCACAGAGCATTCAGCCCTAGTTGTTCCAAGCTGCTTTTTATCTACGAAGTCCCAAAATGCCTGAAGTGTAAAACCAAAAATTAATTTGCTGCATTAAGAATGAGAAAGGAAAGAGATTCATTAAGGAGGGCCCTAACCAAAAAACATGGAAAAAATGACACCAAACAGTTCCCCTTATTTTAGGAGAAAAATGCATAAATATCCAAATAAGCCCTCAAACTTCACCCAAAAGTAGAAATAAGTCCTCTACCCTTTATTTCATGAAACTAAGGCCATAAATTCTTATTTCATCCTAATTGTATCCATTAAATATGAAAATGGGTGAGAAAGTCGAATAGAGTTAAAAAGGAACTAACCTTTGTTATCTGGCATAGGTAACAAACAGGTGGCATTATTTTAAAGGGAGAAAAATGCGATATGCAAATTAATAATTGTAATTTTTGTTTCGCTGGCAAAAGCAGGAATTACTGAATTATAAAAGGAAAAAGAAAAATATCTGAAGAAGGGAAAATGAAAACAATAAAAAGAGAATATGCAACAATACAAAATGCAAATGCAAAAAAAGGGATCTTCAAGTCATTGGTGCATGGGTATTGAAGTACGGTAAGACCAAAAAACACCTTAAAACCAGAAACAGGAACAAGAAGGTGCTTTGACTTTTAAACATGTAGCAGATAAGATACAGGCAATAGATTAATTAATCGATTTATTAGAGTTTATATTAACTTGAAAAGTAAAATATCCTCCTTCAAGTCAAAAATTTGAGTTTTACAAAAAGGTTGAAGTTATGCCACAAGATGTTTCTGGGGTAGTGATCAGTGAATGCTTTGTTCCCTTCAGCTATAGCTTGGAGCCTACTGATCTGGAATGATGATGAAGCTGGCAGTTTCTGCTGCAAATCTTAAATTTCTGACCAACTCAACTTTGCTTCTCTCTTTTCTTTCTTCTATCTTCAGATATTTTGAAACTCCACCTAAACTTTCTTTCTTTCTTCTCTCCTTTTGCTTTTCAATTTCCCTCCTCCTTCAAATGAAAAACACTTGCCCCTTTTCCTTCCTCTGAAGTTAATCCAGTTTTTATACGTTTTCTTTTATATATTTCAATGTTGCCAGAAAAACTAAAATACCATTCCCTTGAGTATTTATCATCCACCTCATCCTAATAACTCCACACCATCATTTTCTACTTCCAACATCAGCCAGCCAAGCAACTATTAACAGGATATTCCATTTTCCCTTATGTTTAAGTCCTCTGTACGATGAAATAAGAGTTTACAGCCTTTACTTCACGAAATAAAAGATAGAGGGATTATTTCCATATTTTATTTAAGTTTGATGATTTATTTTAGGTATTATGGCCAAAAAAAGACAGAATCTAGCTCCCAGCCCCCAAAAAGTGGAGAACAAAAATAAAATTTATTCCCAGAAGGACCCAGGATATCAAATTGACAAAAGAGATATAAGCTAGAGACATAAGATCACCCCCAAAAAACAAGGGGTCAACTGACTCCTGAGAAACAAATCCATGAACCACCCAAAAAGCAACTTGACTCCTTACAGTTAAACATTCAGTAAAGTAACAACAGGGTTGAAAACAAACTGCTGTGAGAAACATCAGAATAAAAGTACAAAGACCAGATAATTCATAAAAGCCAGGAAGAAGATCACCAATCAAAAGAGGTACATGTTGAAATGACATGACAAACAAGAATACAGCAAATAAAGTGCATACATACCATGTCACCAGGCAAGTTACCAAAACCAGCCAAACACAGAACTGTATATCATAGACTTAAGGCTACAATAAGAATGGTCAAAAGCACAACAATCAGTTGGTTAAAGTTCGTCTGACTAACTACAGGAAAAGTATGAAAATTAGTTACGAAAGGATACATTTCCCCTTTGGGTTCCATCGGATGGTATTGTAAGGACCGGATCCCAGCTCAAGTAATGGTTTGCACTTTTTGTCAAATACTGTTGCACTTGCAGGCATAACTGAAATTATGTCAAGGTGAAGCACAATCATCATAGAAACAGTTGTAGAAAGGATCATAAACAAAAAGAAAGGCTAACCCTTCATTACCCAACTCTTTATATTGGGTACCATTGCTTACATGTCAGACACCTCATAATAAATATGCGTTTGAGGTTATATGACACTCTAAAATAAGGAAAAACTAACAAAGATGAACATACCCATTTTGGGTGCATACAAATATCCCACTAGTTCCCAAGTCTGAGCATCATCAGCAAGATCAAACAGCATTCCCTGCAACAAATTTGCCCATAGAAATGACACAAGAAATTCCACCATGTGAAAAATTTTGATCTAGACCTCAGAAGTCTTATAAAATAGCTTCTTGACCATTTGTATGTGAACTGCATTAGAGGATCTACTAGCGGACGAGACTCCATCAAGGGATCAAAAGTGCATGCAATTATCATCCCAAAACCCATTACTTGAGAGTTTCATAAATACACTTGCAAAATCTAATCCAGTTAAAATTAAAATCCAATCACCAACCAAGCGTTAAACACCCGGCCAAGTCTTCCAATTCAAACTTCTCAAACAAAGTTACTGCAATCAGCATTTGTCATTTATGATGCAGAAAAGGATACATCCATAAACAACAGCAAATTCTTTCCCAGAATATGACCACTGAACATCATGAATAGGCCCCTCCTTACCTGCCAATATGTGTAACAGTCAGTAGATTGTACACGGTGAAGAAGCAAAAAGATTACGTTCCTTTCTGACCAAAAAACAAAAGAAAAAAGAGAACATACGAAGAGGTACAGGTCCTTCATGGGTCCCATCAGTTGTAAGGTAAATCAGCTTTGATTCTCCATAATAACTCTGATTAGTCTTGTCAACATCAGATTGCACCACAACTAGAAGCCCTGTAGAGCCATGATTCCAATTTAGCTGCACTGTAGAACATCTGAAAAAGCTCCGCCGAGCAAGAGGTTGGCTTTGCAACTCCTTCCCACAAGCATATATCTGGACACTGGCTGGACTCCCCTACAAAATAGAATACCCGACCTGAATTTAACATGAGTGCCAAAGGCTAATCTCCCATGTGAAGTACATCTAAATGTTTCCAGCAAGAGGTAATCAAATCATTTTCCAGTTTGACATCCCAGCAGTTTATGACGCAAAAGTTATCAGATCAACCAACCTCAAGGCACTGTATACGTGTATGCTTCGTACATACCAACCCTGGAAGACATGCTTTCCACAAGCTGAATTGGCCTTCTCCTCGGCTCTTAGTATTTTTTACGTTCTTTTCATTCCTAGATCTCTAATATGTCTTGATTGAAGGTTTCCTTTTTTGCTAATTTGCAATTAAATTTGATAGTTTCATTTAAGAGATTTTGTGAAATCCCAATTTTTCATGAGAGAATAGAATGGTAAATCCTTAAGTTAGCTTATAAATTTCTTGTTTTGAACCAATATTTTGGACTTTAACAATTGAAAAATCTTTTGTTTTGAGCAACTAAGTTGTTTTGGAAAGTAGTAGAGAGAGGAGTCAAAATGGAGGTCTTTTCAAGTGAAGTGTTACATTCTGGAGCAAAAGTACTAATGAATGAAGTATCAATACTTGCTGCTCAGAAAGCTTTTCAAAACAAAAAAAAAACAATTTGAAGATGAAACACATAAATAAAAAAAGCAAAACAGTATTTTCACCCCAAAATTATGGCTTTTCTAAAACCTCTCAGTTATTACTCTGCCTCCCTTTTCCGCTTCCAGCAATTCTCAGCCTCTCTCCTCTTTTCTACCTAGAAACCTTCATTCTTAAGATTCAAACCCGGTTTTCGACAATGAAACTAGCAAGGGTAAGCTTTCCACTATTCAACTCTTCAAAACTCTAGTTTTCAAGCTTTCATTTTCACTCTTTCAACAGATTCAAGTTTCTCTCACTAAGGGTTTGATGTCCAACTTGGTTTTCTCTCACTACAAGCTCACTAAGGTAAAAGAAAGGTAGACTTAAGTGTTTTAGTTATTAGTTAGTCATTGAACAGTAAATTAGCAAGCTAAAAACCTAGATTAGACACAGATTAGTTAGGGTTTGAAATAGCTTAGCTCTAAATTTGGGGATTATTGATTTAAGATGTGTTTATGATTAAATGATTGCTATTATAGGGTCTGTTAAAGCTCCAAAAATTTATTTGGAGTGAAGAGTCAGTGATTCAATTGTGTGCTAGTTGACGAACCAATTGAGATGGGTAGACACAGCATTTTAAAGTATTTTGATATGTATATAACTAATCATGTTTAATGATTCCAATATCACTTTTTATAAATATGAATGATTTCGTAATGAATCAAATGTTTTCAATGATGTTTCTAAATGTATCTATATTATGTAAATTTGAATACTACATTGTAGTTTTGAATAAGGTGGAACAAGCCTTTTCAAATGTTTTCCTTCAAAATGAATCTATGATGGTATGGTTGATACGAAATCGGTGCATGACTAGATGAATGCAAATGTGGAAGAATGATTGCCCACTAAAATGATAATTAAATGAATGTGATTTATGTACATGACAGCAATGGTGACTATTAATTCCACTAAAATGATAATTAAATGAACATGATTTATGTACTTGACTATGGCAATGGTGACTATGAATCGATTAAGTACATAAGAGGATATGTAGATGATGATAAGAGAATGTTGAATAGATATGACTTACAAAGTAAGCTTATGATGTTGCATGTTATTGATGTGTTAAAATTCTATATGAGTATGAAGGCCTTGATATGGGGTGTTGTACCACACAAACATGAGGGCCTTGATGTGGGGCATTGTACACAATTATGCAGCCGTGAGTTGGGGTGGAGGTACCACTTGTGCATGTCATTCATTTACATGGCTTTTATAATGAATGCATAGTGATAATGATGTAACTAAATGCCTATGATGTGTACCTTATTGTAAGGAAGTTCAACTACATTACGATCGTATGTTCAAATTATGTTTTTCATGTATTTTGAATGAACTACTAAGAGGTATAGCAAGTATAGAGGTTAGCATGACTATGGAGACTTGTAGGTGCAAGAAATTACCCAAATTCTAGATTTTATAAATGAAGTATCCATAGTTGAAGAACAAATATCAATACCTAGCAAACAGAATGCCTCAAGATGCATTTTGGGTGAAAAATATCGATACTTCCCCAAGAAGTATCGATACCTATTGCCCAAGCATCAATACTTCCCCTAGAAGTATCGATACCTATGACTTAGTAAGCATTCTAGATTAAAAGTACGAATACGTCTCGTGAAAGTATCAATACCTAAGGTACAAAACCTCTATTTTCGACTTTTAAATGACTTTTCACTTGTTTTTAAGCTCCCTTTTTAATCCAAACCCTTGTGTTACTTGGAATTCAATCAAAATCATGTGAATTGGTCTTAGAACAACATTATTTCAAGTATTTGGAAGGAAATGTGATGGTTGTTTTTAAATTCATGTTTATTTCAAGATTATGAAATATTGCAAAAGCTCTTCCCCCCTGGCTTGTCCCCTGTCTTGTGTTTGCTCCTTGAGTTTTATAACTCACACCCGGAGATATATTGTTTTGTTTTAGATTAGTAACTCGCTTGGCTTGCCGCCTCATGGAGCAGTAGCTAAACTCATACTTGGTTGATGTGATAATGCCTTCCTTCAAACCTTCCAATGTCATTACACTCCACAGTGTTGTCGAGTTGAGTCGTACTTGTCATTTAGTTTTTCTGTGGATATATGTGATGTAAATAAAAGCAGAGAATACTTAAAGTTATTTACTCTTGATATGAGATGTTTATATTGAGCACCAAAAAGGGGTGTATATGATTTGCGATACCTATGATAATGAGGCCATAGATGAATATGGGTATGAGGAGCGTGCCAAACTATGATAATATGATTTTATAAATATCGATGAATGAATCATTTTTGTGTTTATGCATGACTTGTATTAACTGATGTGATTGAATGGTGCATACAGACACCTATGTTGGGAATCATGAATGATACACTTATATGTAAAAGATTGTTTAAGGTTTGATTGGGTCTTGAGGGCCATATCCATGTACGCCCTTGTGCTGGTGATGTCTCCAGAATTGGGATGTGACAAGATCCAAAACATGTGCTAGCTTCCAATGCCAGAGATAACACTTTTTTTCTCTTGCCAATAAGATAAATAATCCCAAGACATCATTACAACACAAAGTCCAGGTATACCTAAGTTTCACATAATGAAATTCCCTGATCCTATCCACTCAAATCATACAGTATTACGAACTTTTTAATTAACTTTGACCTGTTCCTCTGCTGCCACAATTGAAACAGACTGAAGTTCAAGTTCAAGATGGCAGCATCTTAACAGAATATATAAGAAGAATAATCTGTAAAATTATTAATCCAGGACACTGATCTTTATTTTTCATAATAAGAAACCTGCAGAAGCCAAAGGAAGACCAACCTTAGATTCTGGCACAAATGCAGCCACATGAGACCCAGGTGCCTTGGAAAGCTCAACTGCAGCCACCCCAGGAATTCTTAGCCGATGCGAAATTCCTTTAGAGAAATCTGCAGCATCAAAAAACTGTATTTCATTTGTAGCAAGCCGGCACGCAACAGCTTCATCAGAACTGAACTGGATTGAAGGCCTGTATGCAGATGTAAAAGGTAGTTAAATATCAAATAAAAGATACACATGCCAGAAAAGAAGACATAGGGATATAGAAGATGCCAAAATGAAGGACTTAATCGCCCCAAACTGGCATCATTTGTGAACTGTTGCACTAAAATCCAGACTGAACACTTAAAAAATTCTTTTTCTGTTTTTTTTGGTATGACTGTTATAAAACAACACATAATGCGTGTAACCATAAATAATCAAGCTCATATATATATATATATATATATATATATATTGTACCATGTGGCTTTTGTCATGTTTTTCTGGAATTGCTGGTAAACAGGATCACCCGTCTCTATGTTCCATAAGACCACATTCTTTTCCTGGGGTGTAGTAGATTTCTGAAAGGTTTGAAGGTAAGTACCACGTGGGGACAAGGCAGAAGCAGCAACATTGGGGATTTGGAAACATCGTATCTCTTTCAAGGTTCTGGAGTCGTAAACACTTGTAGAAGAATCAGATTTCGTCACCATAAGCCTAGAACCATCCTCACTAAACTTGGCACTAGTGCAAGGAGCTTTTTCAAGCTTAATTCCAGGTTGATTATTATTGTTGAATGGAGGCCCATTCCAGATAGAATATCCCTCTGGCTCTCGAACTACACAAAAGGTCGGGGAGAAAACAAAAAACAATGAGGATTAAGATAACAAATTACATAGACCTAAATTCTGAAGAGAAGTATGATTATTATTTACCTAAAATCTCCAAAGGTGGTGAAGTTTCCACAGCTGCTGCCATTAGAGGGTTATCGAAGTATAACTGCAAAATCCAATGCGAGTAACAATTCAAGAACAAACTTTTTTCAAACAACCGAACTTCATTATTTATTTACAATAAGCAGATAAAGACATGCATTTTAACTCCATTATTGTTTCTTTGAAACAAAATCAAAATCAATCGTTCAATCACAACTCCGAAAATTAGATGAAAATGAGAAGAAAAAAAAAACAAAAGAAAAATTAACATCGAAAGCTAAGGCTCTATTCCGTCGTTGCTTTTCACTTCAAAAGTTACTATAAAACAAAAAAAAAAATAGTAAAACAAAAAATAAAAAATGCAAAAAGAAGGGAATTTATGCCATAGTTATGAAAATAAACTTTGGGGAAAATATTGTAAATAAAAGAATACCAAAAAAGGCATCCAAGATTTCAATTTTTTTCATTTTTTCTCACAATTTATTGCAAACTAATACACCAACTTTGAGAAGCGGAGAGAAATACAGACCAGAGGGACAACGTGACGTCGTGTTGGGGGATCTACGCAGCAGCCGCTGAACCTTTTTACCTGCGATTGAACTTGCCTTACTGCGTATCCCTACTCCACCTTTGTGCTTCGGGGAGTCAGCCTACAATTACTACAGGCAAATGCTTTGAAGAAAGCGACATCGTTTTTGGTTATTTCTCCTGGCTTTACGTTTTTTTTTTTTTCGTTTTCCCTAAATAAACCAAAAATTAGACATCAGGACACTAGACAATAACATAAGACTTGATTCTAGGTACGTACTTTTGATAAATGATTACAACAGGGATAATTTCTAAATTTCTATTGTACTTGGGGTTAATATTATTTTCGTCACGTTATTCTTTTTTCTTTTTAAAGAAAAAGAAATTGTAAGCCAACTACTAAACGTATGTGGTTCAATGCACTTAAATTACCTCTGTTTTTATGAGCCAGAAATACAGTACAAAAAAAAGAGGAAATTATAAACTTTTTATCATGGCTCTCCCATTCCAATCCGTTACTTAATAAAAATATATTTTGGATTTTTATTCACAATTTAATATTGTTTTTAAAATAAATTTTGAGGTAAATGGAATGATACATGTCAACTACTTAACAAAGTATGGTTGCAAGACAGCATCCGTAGAGAACTGAGGGATGTTTATTTCGGCTTCCTAATGGTCAACCATTAACTTTCGATACGTTTTCTAGCTAATTAAATTCATTTAATTAGTGTGTGAGTGAGAGTGAATGCCTAAAGAATATTCTACAAAAATAAAAATACATAAAAACCCGGATTAGTTTGGCTCATAAATCATCATTATTTATAGAGGAATTAAAGGGGAAGCCATATCCAAGGAGCAGAACAAGAGTTTTTAGCAAAAATATATGTGATAAATGATAGTTGAAATGTAACAACATAACCAAAGGTAAAAAACTTAATTTCAAAAACAATATAACAAATGGTCCAAAACTGCGCTCATCAGTAAAAGCAAAGCATCCATTCTAAGCATAAACACTACAAGCTAATAAGACACAGGACCTGCCAGCATTCATCCAACTGATTGCTTCTTTGACAAAAACAACTCCAGATACCTATCGGAAAATTTATGCAGCAGCTTGGGCTGCAAGCCTCTTTCGGGCTTCTTCAATGATGGACAACTTGATACCCTTGCCCTTAGGAAGTGACACCCATGGCTTTGTCCCTTTACCAATTGTGAAGACATTCCCTAGACGAGTTGCAAACTCATGCCCGGCAGCATCTTGAATGTGGATTGTCTCAAAGCTACCCTTATGTTTCTCCCTGTTCTTAATCACTCCAACACGTCCCCTGTTCCTTCCTCCGGTGACCATGACAACATTCCCAACATCAAACTTAATGAAATCAACAATTTTGTTGCTCTCCAAGTCAAGCTTGATGGTGTCATTAGCCTTGATCAGAGGATCAGGATAGCGGATGGTGCGTCCGTCATAGGTATTGAGGTATGGAATGCCCTTCTGGCCAAATTGGACAGATCTAACTTTGCAGAGCTTGAACTGCAGAGTGCGAGACCAATAGAACAAGGTGACTCATAACAATACAATCAACAGGATGGAAAAAGTAGAGCAACGCTATTGATAACAGTAACAGGAAATATAACAAATTCAAGTCCATTGACACGAACCTTGGTCTCATCACCTGTGATTGCATGAAGGCGAAAACGACCTTTTGTGTCATAAAGGAGACGGAAGTCCTCATTTGTCTTGGGAATCGACACAACATCTGTTGGCAGGAAACAAAGTATGGTAAGACAAGATTCAAAGATAGAAGTATAGGAAAAGGTAGGAGGAGGCGACAAATCCTGAAGGAAGAAGTCTCAACAATCTAGAAGACAATATTGTCAACCAATGAATACAGCCTATAACCCCCAGGATTTTATAACTTAAGAGATTGAAGTATAAGGGAAGGTAGAAAAATGAATCAAATCCAGAAAGAGCCAATCTAGAAAACAAAACCATCAGCCAAAGTATACAGCAACTAATCCCATGTATTTCAAAAAATTAGAATGAAAATAATGATCAATGGGGCCAACTAGCACAAAAAGATTATAAACATAGGGTCTCAAAGAGATACGGAAAACAGAGAAACTAAACTTATATTTTCTAGAGTTTGTAGATTGAGAATATAAATGCTCCAATTGATCCACAAAGACAAGTTCTACATACCCATGAAACCAGCAGGATAGGTCTTATCTGTCCTAACCTTCCCATCTACCATAACATGCCTTTGCATAAGAATGGCAATCACTTCTCTATATGTCAGAGCATACTTTAATCTGTTTCGCAGAATGAGAATCAGAGGAAGGCATTCCCTGGACTTGTGGGGTCCAGATGACGGTTTGGGTGCCTACATAAACAAGGTTATAAGAATACAAAATGAAAAGGCAGCAGCAGCATCAAACTAGAAAGGAGGTTCAAGATGATAACATACAAATGCACCGCCAAGCTTGTCAAGCATCCAATGCTTAGGGGCATTAAGCCTCTTCAAGTGTTTCTTCAACCCTCTAGCCTGTAACACATAACAATAAAAAGAAATGATGAAACTAAGCCCCATGGCTAGACTTTGAGGTACGAGAATTTTCACAAAAAAAAAAAAAACTTACACAAATCAAACACAACCAAGAGGCCACGCATTCAACAGCTAAATCATATATATAGTTACAATAAAGAAGATATAAGAAAACCTCTCACAATTTCAAAACTACTACAAAACACATAGAATGCAAACATTTGACCTAACATTCCATTAAGAAACTACAATTTCTATTTCTCCATCATATCTAAACAATATTCAAAGCATTAAGCTGCTGTTGCCAGCCAACAGCGTTACATAAGCAAGACACAAACAATATCTAATTTTATTAATAACCCAAAATTACCCACCAGCTAAAATCAACATTACAGATGAATAGGAAGAATGTTTTTATTTTTACATAGAGAAGTGCTGTAAATTTTAAAGTGATTCAACAAACTAATCTTACAAAAATCTAATGGAAAAAACCTGAAAGCAAACAACAAGAAATCTGAGAATTGAAATGATTAGTAAAGAACTAAAAGAAAAATCAAAGTGAGTGAAGTGAAGTTGGAGGGAGAACTGACCATTTTGGGGGGATGCGGCTGTTTCCGCTGAAAGCCTTTCTTGTATGAGGATGCGAGCAAGAGGCAGACAAAACCCTAGCTTCGTTTTTTGTATATATAGTGGCATCATAGGGTTTTAACAGACTTGGGTTGGACGGCCCGGATCGTCTTCACGACTTGTAAAACTTGCTAGGCCCAACTTTTTTCGTTTTTCCATATTTAAATTGAAAACTTGTGTTTTTCAACACCTTTTTTTTTTCGATTTTGTATTTATATTTTGTAAATTGTAAATGATATAGTAACATATTAACTACTAAAATCAAAATTACAAACTATGGTTAAATATTATAAATTAGTTAAAAAAATAATCAATAATTAAAATATTTTACACTTAAACATTTAACTTATTGATTGATGCATGATTTATTGTTTGAGCAAAAAATTCAAATCTCTTATTTCTTAAAAATTTAAAGTCCAAACTAATTTGGGAATCAAATTAAACTCATTTTGGCAGGATATATAAATCATCTGCAGATTTACACTTAAAGTAGAATCTGCTGATAATAGATAACAGCTTGGGATGCCAATGTTTAATTAGTTCATCCAAGAGGCAAGAAGAAACGTTTCTCATCAGCAAGTGTTTTCCAATTCTCCTAAAAATGCGATTTTACCAATTCCTATCTCGAATTATTTGCTCTTGACGGTAAACATCCTCAAATCTTCCCACCATGAGTGGCAGTAGCCATAGTTTTGTGGTAGGTTCTACTTTCTCACTCGGAAGCAGTCTTTGGAGAAAAGATGGAACGGGAACAAAACCCACCACGCAGCACGGCAGCATGGCAGCATGGCAGGGAGGGTGATGAATCTGATAAGAAACCAACACCAGGAACAGAGACATTAACAAATCTCTGCGAAATCACAAACTTGATCCTCGCATGTGCAAATTTTGGTATTTTGTTAATGTCACTCCACACGGAACTTGTGATAATTTTACAAGGAATATCGCATCTGACCTGCAATGGGAAACAAATTGCCTACTCTTTTTGTTGATATCATCCAAGGAGAAAAAGCTAACGCTATTTTCCATGGGCACTGCTGAGTCCCTCTCTAGCATAAAAGCACTCCTTAGATTTAGAAAAACCTGGTGGTGATGTTCAGTAGATAGAAACAAATATGAAGAAAGAAAACTGCACCTAGGCATATGCTCTGTTCCCTGAACTCATACCTACAGTTTACTGCTTAGTCTCAAAACTGATGCTGCTAGCATGGACTTCCACTAGTGGTCACAACCAAAAGGAGCAACAGCTACCGAAATTTTACTAGCTTTATTCATCCTCGTGAATGAATGCGACATACTATACTCACTAGAATTTGTGCTGATTCCGCAACGCAAATCTACCCGGACAAGAGTTCAAGGAATGCTGTTTTTTCAGTCATTAGGCAGCTCGAGGTCGCTAAATGCAATGCCCTCTGTTGCATTTGTATAAAAAAGAGTTATAACTCCCCCGCCCCATCCATTGAAGACCTTTTTCTGGACGAGACAGGCAGATCCTTGTTACTTCCAAGACTATATTCTTAATAAAGAAAGCTTAGTGTAATGGTTAAGAATTGGACCTACAATGCAAGGCGTCATCACAATGACATGATATTTAATAAATACCATAAAAGAAGGCATAATTGAATATGACAATGTCCAGTCTGCAAGCTCCCCTAGAAGTAAAGCAAAATGCAGCTACGGAGGACATATTTAACATAAGTACTCTCCTCTGTTTGAGCCTGACATCTAAGTACATACTTGTAACGTCTAGCAGGGAATTAGTCTAAAAGCTGGTCAAACATTTATCAAATTCTAGTCCTTATCAACTAAATCCAATTATAGGATTTTTCTTACATCTTGATTGAACAAAAGAAACATTATCAGTTGGTCAAGATTGTTCAAATTTTCAGTAATGTCATGGCTTCAAACTACCTACTATAGTACTACAAAACTGAACTAAGAACTTCAGCAACTCATCTCCATTTTATTGAAAACATAAAAGTTATCCTCATTCAGTCATTCAGACCTAGAACATTTGTAAACATGGAAACTTAACCAAGCCTTATAATTGTCCTTATAATTACAGTCATCATACAAAACATGATACAAACAGAGTCTGTATGATCATCATACAAAACATAACTAAATCAAAGCAATTGAAAAATTACAGTCAGAATGGCAATCTTAGTCACTTGTAATGGCCATAAATGGCATCTTGCCACATATTTTCACTTGAAAATGCAGCAAGAAACAACACTACACCAATAGAACTTCTCCAGTTCCATATTTTGAATCTGACATGCTTTAACAATTATCTGATCAGTGCCTAGATCATATATGAAAACCACTATAAGCCAATTATTACTCAAGATTAAGCAATTTTCTATATAAATTAATTTAAGCTTAGAGCATTTGTGGCAACTTATAACTCCACACCATGCAAGTAAAATGATAACTTTCTAATTGAAGTTCTCTGCTAACGGGGTGCTTGCAGAATGAGTAACAACAATCCTGCCTATAAACTTTTACTGTGGAATTCACATACATAGTCCCAACCCAGAGATGCTGTAAAGAGTTTGGCTAATGACTCAACTCCAGAATTAGTTAAGGATTTTTTCTGTAAACTTTCTATGACACCACTATGATCATCCTTAATACATGCATACATATGTATATATATGTAAGTCTATGTTTATGTAAATACATACACATACACATACGCATACATAAATATATATATATACACACACACACACATACATACAACTTCTGATTACATTTCTCACTTCTCATACATAGTTTCCAACCACAACTTCCCATACTTTCCTACCTTTACCCCTCATATCCAACCGCAACTTCCAATACCTTCCTACTTTTACCCCTTACATCCAATTACTACTTCCTACTTTCCTCACCTCCTACAACAGTCACTAATCCCATGTCTGCTCGAGTCCCCTTTCTGCCATCTTTACCTCATTCCTATTAACTTAGTAGTTAGTTAATATAGTGATACAAATTCTCAATTCCACCATCATAAACAGGTAATGATCTTGCAAAGCATAGCCTTGTATTAACACCCACACTAACATCTACAGTCCTACATAAAAATAGAACAGGATAAGAATATATATAACATGTCCCAATTCCAGTCTTAGCATCTAAAGAATCCACCTCCTAACATTGAAAAAAAGTCGTACATAGTACTAATAAGTTAATATCCCTACAGCATTGGTTGATCAGTCCTTTCCTTACCAAGCAACGAAACCATCACCAACCACATAAACAGACATAAACACACATGCCAGCAGAATATAAATATACATGTACATATTACCAACCAAACTGAAGGTCTAGAACCCATTAAAGTTAAAACTCCACCAATTTCAATAAATAAACAAAACCCAATTCAATTCAATCCATAGGAAAACAACCCATCATCCAAGTCCCGTTAACAACATTCCATAATCTTAGTTTTTTTTTTCCCACAAATTCTTTTAAATTGAAGAAAAAGAAGCCTTAATTCTAAGCTTGCTTACTTTCCCATTAACGCAATCCAAACCACATCCACACTGCGGACACTCATAAAAATTTTCGATTGGAAAGCTTGCAGAGGCAATCCCCACAGAAAACTCCAGCTCGTCTCCATCTCTAGTAACCTCCACAATATTCAACCATAAAAACAGGATCTTGACGCTTACTCCACTAAGGTCTTTGAGCCTGTTGTTGGAGATGTAGCCGCTGATTTTGGATTTGTATTTGAGTTGATAAGATCCTTCTAGTGAGAAGCTACACGAACCGTCTAAGTAGGCATGGAATTGGCCCGTAGATTCGTCTAAATTGTACTTTACGACCCCTTTGGGGAGAAGGCCGACGGGGAAGTTGTAGCCTTGGAGGACTTCGTAGGCAGACGGTGTGTCGTCGGTGATGTTGAGGGGGAATAACGTGGCCAGTGACGATTGGATGAGGAGAAAGAGGGCTATGGAAATGGTCGTGAGATGGAGACCCATTTCTTTCTATTTTTCGTTTTTCGTTTCTCTGGAAAATGGTTTGAAGTTGTCTTACCTGGAAACTTTTGTTTCGTTTTGTTTTGTTTAGCTAGCGACAGGAAAGAGGACGAAGAGTGACAGGGAAATCGTGCACGAAATGCCTACCGGAAGGAGTAGTCGACGGCGTTTTAAGGAGAGAATGTGGGAGTCGCAGGGTTTCGCCGTTTTGGTAAGGCGCAATGGGGCACGTGGTACTCGACTGGAGAGAGCACGCTGTGGCAAATTTGTCAACTCAATAAGGAGACA
>NW_018397258.1:5247708-5251075 GCF_002168275.2 Theobroma umbraticum | reverse complement strand
TAAATTTCAAGCGATTACGTTCGTTGGTAATCATTTATTGATTGTTAGTTGTATGAAATCATGAAGTCCAGCTGACGTGATCCAAGAGTACAGATGTCTGAATTCTACAGTTAACTGTATCCATCAAGAAATTGATAGGAGATTTCTTAATACCGAAATCTATATTTAGTTACTATCATTTTCTCCTTTTTTTATCAATGAATTACAATTAATCATATTATCAAAATTCTTGCCTTTGTAATTAGGGGGAATAAAACAAAGACATTATTCATAAAATAATATGTCCTGAAATTTAGGACAACCTTCCACGAAGTTGAGTCACTGGCTCGCTTAACTTTGAAGAATTATCGTCATTTTATGTTACATTTCTTTCAAGACATCTCTCCGCCCGCCACACCGTCGAAATTACCAACCGGGACAAGTCAAACGAGCCTCCAAATGCCTCTTTTTACCTCAAAATTACTAACAAGCCCTTACTATTTCCCAAAGACAGTAGTGTCATTTTCGTCCAACCAAAATATAACCAAAACACGTAACCCCTTTTTTCCCTCTGTCCATAACCCTTCCGATTCACCTCCACCCCTCCGCCCTCTCTCTCTCTCTCTTCCTCTTTATTTTTTTCTGAAATTATGGCGCCGTCACCGTTACCGTTAAAAGAAGCGCAGTCAACGAGGTCACGGCGCAAAGTGGCGCCAGCTGCTGCCGATGGGGGCGACTCCGGAGACAAGTTGGAACAACTCCTCCTTTCATCCGCTATCTGTAACGGCGAGGACCTCGGCCCTTTCGTACGTAAAGCGTTTACTTCTAGTAGGCCTGAAACCCTCCTCCACCACCTCCGTCACTTCGCTCGTTCTAAAGAATCCGAAATCGAAGAAGTTTGCAAAGCTCACTACCAAGATTTCATCCTCGCCGTCGATGATCTTCGATCTCTTCTCTCCGACGTCGATTCTCTCAAATCCTCTCTGTTCGATTCCAACTCAAGACTCCAATCAGTGGCCGGTCCTCTCCTTTCTTCCCTTGACTCCTTTGTCGAAGCTCAAAACGTCTCCAAGAACGTGGACTTCGCTTTGACATCGGTGATTTCGTGTATTAAGCTAATGGAGCTTTGCTTAAGAGCAAATCATCATCTCTCAAACGGCAGTTTCTACATGGCGTTGAAATGCGTAGACTCGATCGAAAACGTGTTCCAAGTTAAAACGCCATCGTCTACTTTAAAAAGGATGCTAGAGAGGAAGATTCCAGAGATTCGATCTCATATCGAGAGAAAAATCAGCAAAGAGTTCGGCGACTGGCTTGTGGAGATTCGCGTGGTGAGTCGCAATTTAGGGCAATTAGCCATCGGACAAGCCTCGGCTGCTAGGCAACGCGAAGAGGATCTAAGAATGAAGCAAAGGCAAGCCGAAGAACAGAGTCGACTTAGCTTGAGAGATTGCGTTTACGCTTTAGAAGAAGAAGATGATGAAGGTGGACTCGGCGGAGACGAGAATGACGGTTATAGTAACGGTAATAACGGCTTGTTAGGGTTTGATTTGACTCCTCTTTATAGAGCTTATCATATACATCAAACTTTAGGGCTCGAAGATCGATTCAAGCAGTACTATTTTGAGAATAGGAGGCTTCAATTAACGTCAGATTTTCAAGTATCTTCCATGACTCCATTTCTTGAATCTCATCAAACATTTTTCGCGCAAATCGCTGGGTTTTTCATTGTAGAAGATCGAGTGTTGAGGACAGGAGGGGGTTTGATTTCGAAAATGGAAGTTGAGAATTTGTGGGAGACTGCTGTTAGTAAAATGTGCTCGGTTTTAGAGGATCAGTTTTCTAGGATGCAGACTGCTAATCACTTGTTATTGATTAAGGATTATGTGAGTTTGTTAGGAGTTACTTTGCGTAGGTATGGGTACCCTGTTGATGCATTGCTTGATGTTTTGAGTAAGCATAGGGATAAGTACCACGAGTTGTTGTTGTCTGATTGTCGGAAGCAGATTGCGGAAGCACTTGCTGCTGATAAATTTGAGCAGATGTTGATGAAGAAGGAGTATGAGTACTCGATGAATGTGCTGTCTTTCCAAATACAAACATCGGATATTATTCCAGCATTTCCTTATGTTGCGCCATTTTCATCTACTGTGCCTGATTGTTGCCGGATTGTGAGATCTTTTATTGAGGATTCTGTTAGTTTTATGTCTTATGGTGGGCAGTTGGATTTCTATGATGTTGTTAAGAAGTATTTAGACCGGCTTTTGAGTGAGGTTTTGGATGGGGCTCTTTTGAAGCTTATCAGTTCATCTGTCCATGGGGTTTCTCAGGCAATGCAGGTTGCAGCAAATATGGCTGTTTTGGAGCGTGCTTGTGATTTCTTCTTTCGTCATGCGGCACAACTTTCAGGCATTCCTTTGAGAATGGCAGAAAGGGGTAGGAGGCAGTTTCCCCTTAACAAAGCCCGTGATGCTGCAGAAGAGATGCTGTCTGGGATGCTCAAGACAAAGGTTGATGGTTTCATGACATTGATTGAGAATGTGAACTGGATGACCGACGAGCCTTCACAGGGTGGTAATGAATATGTAAATGAGGTCATAATATATTTGGAAACTCTGGTTTCTACCGCACAACAGATACTGCCACCTCAAGTTCTTAAGAGAGTTTTACAAGATGTTCTTTCTCACATATCAGAGAAGATTGTTGGGGCTTTACTTGGGGATTCAGTTAAAAGGTTCAATGTAAATGCTATTATTGGGATTGATGTAGATATTCGGTTGTTAGAGTCTTTTGCAGATAACCTAGCTCCTCTATTCTCTGAAGGGGATGCGAATCAGTTGAAAAATGCACTTGCAGAGTCAAGGCAGTTGATCAATTTGCTTTTGAGTAATCATCCAGAGAATTTTCTGAATCCAGTAATTAGAGAGAGGAGTTACAATACTTTAGACCACAGGAAACTTGTGACAATCTCAGAGAAGTTAAGGGATCCTTCAGATCGGCTATTTGGGACCTTTGGGAGCAGGGCTGCCAGGCAGAATCCAAAGAAGAAATCTCTGGATGCGTTGATAAAAAGACTCAAGGATGTGAGCTGATTTGTCTAGGAGCTGTATGTATGTCTATGTTCTTTTGCCTTTTACCTCTGTTTGATTGCAATTGCCATTATTTCTTAGTTGTTTGTTGCTAATTTATTTGCTTCAGAGAAGGCAGAGCAGTTTTTTTTTTCCTTCTGGTTGTATTAAATTAATAGATGTGAATTAAAAATTTTGTTTTGTATGTATCATTTGCATACATACCATTAGTTGTATTAAATTATTTTTGGGCCATGAGTGAATTTTTTCTTACCAATTGCATTAACACCCTTTGGTATATGTCTATAAGTAAAAAGCTA
>NW_018397258.1:5197263-5247608 GCF_002168275.2 Theobroma umbraticum | reverse complement strand
TCCAATTTTGAACATATATATGTTGATCCAAGAGTATCGGCCCAAAAAATGATTTCTCCCCTAAGACATTCATATGGTGAATTAAAATTAGAAATTAAATATCCAACCATCTAAAAGAAAAAAGGAAGGAAGGGGAGCACAAACCTATGTTCTGGGAACCCCAAGCCCTTAACAGAAGCAATATCAAGATCTGATGCCTTGACAACAATTCTGTCCTCAAGAAGGCAGCATGCCTCATTGACAACAGGGAAGAGAATCATTTCAACTATCTCTTCATCAGACAGCTTCATCAACTGAGTAAAAATTCAAAGCCACCAGATGTCAATGCCCACACAAAGAGAGGCAGAAAGAGTAGGGAGGGAATTTCAAGTTAGACATTCAGGAATCCACACAGAGAGAAGCAATATAGAACTTGTCAATAATAAGTTCAGGGAAATTTTAAAAAGAAAAAGGTGAAGTCTTATAACTGTTACTTTTTGCCCAACTGGCTATCAGCTCAATCATGAAACCTGACAAAAGAAATATAACTTAACAAATTCATGTAAATGAAAGAAAGGGGAGGTAAATAACCTCATAATCAACACTAATACCAGAGATGCTCCTGGCCTTGTTGACATACTTCTTAATATCAGGATCAGGGGTAACCTTGGACTTCCTGTCATACATGTAGAAACCTTTTTGTGTAGTTCAACCTGAAACAGGAAATAGAGATCAAAATATGATACTTGAGCAGTATAAGCCTCATAAATAGAAAGAGGAGGAGGATACTCAATAACCATTTCCATTGGTCAGTTTTTGGCCCAATAGTGTGCCAAAATACGATTGTCAGTTACTTTCAGGAAAGGGGCAGACAACATACCAGCTCGGTTGTCCTCTTGCATGACTGAAATCAGCTTTGATTCATAGTATGTTTCTCCTAAATCCTTGCTGAATTGGGCCTTCATTGCAGTTACAACCCCAAAACCAACAAAATCAATCATTCTGCATCAAGAACACAAATATTAGAGCCAAACTGATGGGTACTAAATCAAATTTTTGGCCAAGGTGCTAAAAGCATAAAGAGAATAATGATGCAGATTGTTGGAAAAACTTAAAACCAAACACTTTCCTTTCTTTTGGGAACAGAATTGTTGTTAGTAGCAATTAAACTAGAACCTAGATACTACTCTTTTCACTTTTAAAAGTACCTAAATGGCCCCATTGTCATTCCAAACCCAGTAACTGCCTGGTCAATCTGATAGAGATCAACACCATGTTCAACAAGCCTCATAGCTGCTTGTGAATAAGGAAAGAACATCCGGTTAATTGCAAATCCAGCGTAATTGCGGACCACTAATGGAATTTTCCTCATCTTCTTTCCAATAGCTAGTAAGTCAACAATGACCTGAGGAGATGTGTTTTTTGTTCGAACTATCTCCAGGAGTGGCATGAGATGGGCTTGACTGCATCAAAAGCACACATCAATGCTAGGTTGGAAACTAAAACCAAAAGAAGCTCAAAGCAAAGATACCAGAAAAAATGAGTCCCGACAATATGATTTTGCAATTTTGTCCTTTCACCGATTAAATTTAAATTTATCATGGAAGAACTGCTAGCAAGTATGCAATGTGGTGGGCAATATCTTTCAAGCTTAGCAAAAATTTTCTACTTTAAATAAGTATTTTCACTCACAGCCTGCTTAAACACCAAAGGAAACAAAAAAAAAAAAAACAACCATTAAAGAAAGCATTCTTGACAACCTCAAATCTAAAAATAATTATTGTTATTCTCGAATTCGCTTTCTCTTGCTGTTCTATATTTCAATCTTTTACTTGTTCCATGTTATCTTCCCTCCACCTTCACTTTCCCCAACTTTTCTCTTAGGGGTTTCAACTTTTTGCATTTTTTCACATATTTTATACGTATATCTCTTGTATATCAGGAAATTGTCCCAAGATTTAATGGTAGCTTTAGTGATAGATCCAGGAAGGGTAGGAGTAGCCAGTAGAAGATAGCTGTTGCAGGTCAGCAAACAAGGTGGATATAAATGCTCATCTCCCAATTTTCTGGACCAACATTATCTCATCACTCCAGTTCTTTATGCTTAGTGTTTCACTTAAACAAGCTCTACTTTAGAGCTGCTAGCAACAGCTAGACGCCTAGAATGCAATGGATTAGATGTATGTTTGGGGGAAAGAAGGGAGAGGGGAGACAGAGAGAGAGAGAGATTCAAACAACAATTGGTTCACAGTAAAAACGTCGATAACCATATCCACTTCTCTAAAACCTTTATAGTGGAGAACACCTTTAAAGAGACAGAGGATTTTGTCAAGCTTCGCTTTTGCCAATTTTCCTTTATTGACATGATCTTGCAAATTTACTGGAGAAAAAACAGAAAAAGAGAGACAAGTTATAACAGCAGAAAAAGTTCGAACAAAAAGCTCTTGGGTAAGAGGCAGACGGGGAGTGAGGTTGGAAGGGGGAAGGGGGGGAAGAGATCTTTCACCTAAATAAATGTTTGCTGTCACCTTTAACTCTTTCAATTCCAGCCAGCAGGGACTTTTCATTCACTTCTTTCAAAATGACAGAGTAATTACTAAGAATGAATGCTGTTACTATTGAAGAACCCATTATTCCTCCACCAACAACAGCAACTGTCTTCACTTTCCTCGGGATTAAACCCAGATCAGCGATACTAGGAACCTGTTAACCAATTTAGACCAAGGATAAGCATTCGATGAGTAAGAAGATGCCTCAACAAGATCAATTTCAAAATATCAAGAAACTAGAAGTTTTGTTACATGTAGACTAATAAGGACACAACCTTAAGCATTGCAATATAGCTAAAGTCATAGGGCTTAAATGAATTTGTTTGATTTTTCGGAGATAATTGTGTTCATATCAATTAATTTTTTTAGTTTTGATTTGCAACCTAAGCATTCCAAACTAATCAAGACATGATTTTAAGCATTGAAATTTAGCTACAACTGTAGCTTGATTGATTTTGTTTGACTTCACAGAAATATGTGTTTATATCAACTACTTTTAAATTTGATTCACAACTGAGCCCTTATCAAGGAAGTCAACCAAAGTTTTGGTACCAACCATGCCAAAAGATCAGCATCAGAGTACAGATGTAAAAAGGTTTAACTATGAGAAGCAACAACCCTTTCAGATTTGATCAAGAACAATTATAGCTATTATGACTGTATACCTTGGAGGTTCTGTTCTGGGAAAAGAAGAAGTAGACTAAACTCCTGCAAGTGTCAGATTGCTGAAGTTCTGCTAATGCCTCTGACTCCTAAAAAATCAGGATGTCATCTTGTACACCAATAAGATTATCTGCAGTAGGAACCAAAAAGATGACCATAAATATACGTTCCAAAGTGCAGCACGAGGACCATGCACTAAACCTTTTTCAATGACATCAATGCAGACCAGTCGGTGTTTGAGATTTGGAGCTTGCTTTTTGGCCTTCATTCTGGCATGCTTAAGGATCATCCTGGCCTCTGCCAAGGGCTCCAATCGGTCTGTTTGGTAAAGACTAGCAGCCCATGGTCTTCTACAATTCAAAATGTCTTTAGCCCAGTGACAAGCGGTGGTAATCAATTCATCTGTAGAAGAAATGGCATCTACAAGCCCTAAGCTCTGAGCATTATCTCCGTTCACAAATTTGGACATCTAGAGAGAGAGAAAGGAAGAATTACTTATGATGTTTTTTGTTGCTCAATATGTAGCCAAAGAAGAGAAACTTTACAAGTGTATGAAATCAATTAGAAAGGGAGGGAAAATGAAGCTTGCATGTTAAGAATATTAGCATGATTTCTTCCTATAGCAAAAGGAGTGATCATACCAAGATCATTTTAAGAGCCTTATGAAGGCCTACAAGGCGTGGCAGGCGCTGTGTCCCTGAAATAAGATAAGACTGAAGAGCAAAGAAGTCAGGAAAAATGGTTTCTTTTGCTTTTTCTTAAGGGGAAAATTAAACTGCCAAAAAATTCTTCCATATAGGACCTAGGAAATTAAATAATAATTATCTACATCTACATAAGCGCGCCCTTACCACCAAATCCAGGAAGAATTCCATACCGAAGCTCAGGCAGGCCCAGTTGTGCAGAAGATGTTGATATGCGTGCATGACAGGCCTAAGGAGGTATCAAGTAAATCATCAGAACTTCTACGAATACACGTGGTAAGGTCACTACCAATCGCATTCAAAACATACCAGCGTAATCTCCAGTCCCCCACCTATAGCAAGGCCATCAATAGCAGCTACGAAGGGTTTTCTAGCAGATAAGAAATCCCAAAAGAAATTTATAAGAGACCTGCAGAAAAACTTGATAGCAGATAAGAGAATTTAAGAATGTATAAATGTACCTTCTAAAATGACGGTCATAAATTCAATTGACCAAAAGCCAAGCTTTCCATGATTTCTTGTGATATACAGATGTAAATCGAGGATAATTAAATTAGTAGATAATATTAGGGTCAACGCAGAGCCCTGCCATACAAAGGCAGTGAGAAAAAAAGAGAGAGGAAGAGTAAGAAATATTTGATGCACCCTTTTTCCCAAAAGCTGTGACATCAAAGCCTCCTGAAAACTTCCCTTTTGAACCTGTTTTAATAATTCAAGACATTACATTCAAATGATAAATATCCTCTCCCCGGGAGATAATGCACAGTAGTGCTAGTCTACGTTTACCAGTAATAACTATAGCGTTCACATCGTCCCTTAGCAGAGCCTGCTCAACATTCTCCTTAAAGCTAAGTAACACTGAAAATCAATTTGCACTACGAAAAATTCAGAAAATTTAGAGAGACAAAGTCTGGTCCATTAAGAAAACAATAACAGCTTACAGAGGGTAAGCTTCAGAAATCAAAGTCTGGCACCGGTAACTTTCTTGAATTAATGGTTGGATAGTAGAGAAGAAAAGTGGAGATGAAAAGGTAAAAGGCAGATAATACCAACCATCAGCAGAAAGCAAATTAAGAGGTGGGTTGTTGATGGTGATGATTGCAACGCCATCAGCTCCAACTTCCAGCAACGATTTTCCCTTCATTCTTCGACCCATCTTGCCTGCTATTCTATCCAATTCCGCTGCTGGCTTTCGCGTTTCCAGTTTCATGTACTTTAATGGCTTTAAGTCTTTAACCAACCAGTCATAGGCTCTCTTTTTTTTTTCATTTTTAAAAACTCTGCCATTGTCTTTTTCACTGTTCGATGGCGCACAGTCTGCAAAATGTTTTAACCAAGTGAGCGAAATTTCCGTATTCTTCTTCTTTAATTTCGGATTCCAGTTATACAGTCCTAATTTTTTTCTTAATTTGGGAAAGAGATTCCAGCCTTACTTTTTAAACAGAAATTATGAATAAATAATTACCGAATTAAATAATCAAAGCGACCAAAATACTATCTGCATGAAATCAATACATCAGTATACGCCATAGAGTGGAAAAATGAGTCAGCAACGTTTTTTTTTTATTGGGAAAATTAAAGATATGCATGCTCTCATTAAATTCCCACCAATATAACAAAAATGGTGCCTCTAGGCTATTGGTCGATATACCACAATAGCCGTTAAAAACAAGGTTGATGCCTTACTGAAAAATTCTCAACTTCTTTCTTAGAGGGAAGAATTACTTATTGTCATATATTATTCCACGTAAAAAATAACAATTTTTTAAAAAGTTTTTATTTGGTGCAGTATTAATGTATAAATTTATTTCATTATCATTTAATCAAATATTATCATCTTATTAATAGATAAATTTAAAAGTTAAAATATTTAAAAATAAATACTCTTATTCTTAAAAATATTTATTTTAAAAAATTTTAAATTTTTGCTTTTATATAATTCTAAAGTGACACTCTAAGATTAAGGTATAGTTTATATATTTACACTTTATCATGTATTAACCCTTATTATGGGTGTGCAAGTAGTTGGTCCAATCAATTTTTTACTAACAATCATAAAGTCAAACAAATCAAACTTGTTAATTCCAAGAACCAAAATGAATCAAATTTCTAAAGAAAATCAAATCAGTCGAAAACTGAATTACTTTGATCAATTCAATAGATTTATATTAATTAAAAATATATATAATAACATATCTAGCTAATATATAAATATAAATTTCAACCTAACAAATCCAACATCACATCTCATCACAACATAAAATATAAATTAACTTAAATTAAATAAATTGAAACAGTTAATGAGAATTATTGAAAATAGTGTATATATATGTATTTATGTATAATTTAAAAATATTTCATTTCATGTTCAGTCAATTTAATCATAAGGTTTACTCATCAAAAATTGAATCGAATAAATAAAAGAATAATCAAATTTTAAAAATCGAAACCTGTAAATGAGTTGAATTAATCGAACGTAATTTAATTTAATCAGTTTTTTTGAATAGTCGTTTTGCTTAATCCTATCCTAAATATTTATCAAAATATATTATTCAAAAGAAAAAACTTTTACTCAAATGTGAAATTAAACTATCTAACTTTTACTATGTTTAATCAAATTTATTGTTTTAAAAAAAAACTATGTTAAATTCCTATTTATATACAACTGTAACCATGAATTATAATTACATGTACAGTGAATATAGCCCACAAAATGTAATGGAAATAGGAACTATTCATTAAACTCTAATCCAAAAAGTTGGGGCAAGAATTAACTTAACTAAAAGTTTAATCCTTCTAATTAACTTAGCTAAATCATTAAACTCTAAGCAATTTGATATGTTCCCAGACCAGGCCCATAGTGCGATGGAAAGTTTGCCCAACAAGAGGAGAACTGCAGACTTTTAGAAATGCGAGTCGGGCCCTTCTATGGAGTATCAATGGATCTCAACGACAAACCTAATTTCACCTGTTCCCTAACAAAATAAAACGCACGATCTCTAAAACCCTAGCTCTCTCCCTCTAAGGACATATCCTTCTCTCAGCAGTCGCCTCCCCTTTTCCACACCCCCACCTCCCCGCCCCCCCAAAACCACCTGAAGCAGCTTCACCAGCAATGGTATCTCTTTTCTCTCCAAATTTCTAACACAAACCGCCGCCATTTCTCTCCTTTCTTTTTGACATTATTATTTTTTGTTGCAATTTCAGGGTATCGACTTGGTCGCCGGAGGCAAGAGCAAGAAGTCTAAGAGAACTGCCCCCAAGTCCGATGATATCTACCTCAAGCTCCTCGTCAAGGTTCTTGTTCTTCTATCAGTCTCATTTCGTTCTTGCTATTTTTGTTGTTAAGTTCCTTTTAATAAAGAAATTTGAATGTTTTTTAAAGTGAGTTTGGATCTATGACCAGCTTTACCGGTTTCTGGTAAGAAGGACTGGGAGACAATTCAATGCGGTGATTTTGAAGCGGCTTTTTATGAGCAAAGTCAACAAGCCACCTTTGTCTCTCTCCAGATTGATTGAATTCACGAAGGGCAAGGTGATTTATAGTTATTTTCAATTTGTTTTATTAGATTTATTATTTATTATATTTCTATTGCTTCATTTATTTTGTTGGAAATTGTTTTTGAAAATTTCATGTAATGAGTGATTGATTGTTGTTATCGGTTTGATCCGACCAGGAGGAATAAGATTGCTGTGGTTGTTGGGACTGTCACCGATGATATTCGTGTGTATGAAGTTCCGGCACTGAAGGTTACTGCACTAAGGTTCACTGAGACAGCAAGGGCAAGGATCGAGAAGGCTGGTGGGGAATGCTTGACATTTGACCAACTTGCTCTTCGAGCACCTCTTGGTCAGAACACGGTATGCTTTCTGATACAGATCACTGACTTCAGTTTTCTTCATTGTGTGATTGCTTGCTATTCAATCATAGGCTGAAAATATCAGGTTTTGGATTGGAATTGTTGGCTTGCTTTTGCTATTGGAATTGTTGGCTTGTTTTTGCTAGCTTTCGAATTTCTGTTTTTTTATTTTTGGTAGGAAAGGTAGATGATATCACCTGCTAGTTTAAACTGGTATGAAGTGGCAAAGTGCTAATGGCACAAATTGATAAATGTTTCAAGACTTGGCATCTGAATTCAATGCAGCTGTGAATTTAGTAGTTAATTGTATGATTATCCAGATGCATATTGCAGTTGAGGGGTTGCAGTAACTGTTTAAATTATATCATTAGCTGTTGGGATATTATGAATCTTTAAGGAATTGCTGTTTTCATCTTACTTATGTAGAGAGGTTCTGCTCCTCATATAATCTTTTTCTGTTTTTATTTTTTAATCAAGGTACTGCAAACTAAAATAGATGTGGGTTTGAGTGTTAGGGTAACAGGAAAGCGTATACTACAGAAACTTTTATTTATTTTGTCTCTTTCTTCATTTATTAAGATCTCCATATTTTCAAACTCTTCTATGTTGTTTAAATATACTTAGTTAAACTGAGGTGTGTGGAACTCAACCTGATACCTTTTCTTTTACTGGCCATTCTTAAGACTATGTTTGGTAGGGGGGAAAGAGTAAGGTAAGAAAGGGTTTGGAAGAAAAATAGTGTTTCTTTCTTTCATTTGGTAGGAGGGAAATAGGAGAGTGTAAGGAAAATGGATGGATTTGTATCTTTCCCTCTCCCCAAATCTAATCTTTCCAAAAATGGGAGGAAAACACTATTGTTACTTAATAGTTTTTCCTTTTCTTTCCAATTTTAATCCTACTCTCTCTTTTCCCTCTTATTTTCATCTTTTATGCTAAACACTCACAAAACATCCCTTCCTTTCCTTAATTTTTTCTTTCCTCATCCTTTTCCCTTCCCTCTATTTCCTTCTTGGGTACCAAACATAGTGCAAGGGCTATGGACTTCCTAATTAGGCCATGATGATAGGAGGCTGAACCATTTTGGATGCTTCTTATCTATGCAATCCACCCCTTTATGAAATATTTTGATTTTTTAAGACTATACCCATTAAATTATTTCTATCTTACACATCATTCCCCTGTTTCTCTTTCTATTTTACATTTTAATTAGGGGTTTGACAAAAGGAATTGCCTTTGAAAACTGATCAACATTGTGGTATGGTGAAAAATTGACTCAAATTCTATGTTGAAAATCTGCAGGTTCTCCTTCGAGGCCCAAAGAATTCTCGTGAGGCTGTGAAGCACTTTGGACCAGCTCCTGGTGTGCCACACAGTCACACCAAGCCCTATGTGCGGTCAAAGGGAAGGAAATTTGAGAGGGCTAGAGGAAGAAGGAACAGCAAAGGCTTCAGGGTTTGAGTTCTCAACTGCCTTGGAAGAAAATTACTTATCAACCTATGATCATGAAAATGGGCATTTTGTTTTTTTTTTCTTTTTTTATCATTTTTCCACCTTTTCTGTTCTTTTTCTCTTTCATGGAATGTTATTGTAGTTTCGAATCTTTTGTCATTTTTCTTATGAAGGAAATTTTAGAATGATTGAACATGTTTTTTTGGATCTCTATGAAGGATTTATGGGTTGCCATTGCAGAATGAAATATCTAAGAGATTATGATGTTCCATACTGCTCTGAATCATGCAAGGATAAGCTCATCAATCTATGGCATGGTTTGCCCTGGGATAAAGCTAATCTATCTCATGAAGGAAATTTTAGAATGATTGAATACGTTTCTCTGGATCTCTATGAAGGACTTATGGGTTGCCATTACAGAATGAAAAATCTAAGAGATTATGATGTTCCATACTGCTCTGAACCATGCAAGGACGCTACAAGATTTTCACTTGAACGTAGATGTTTTGCAAGTATTTTCTAGTTGTTTTGGTCTGGGCGTCGTCAATGCTCAACTATTTTAACACGCAAATAATTTTGGCTTGGGCTTGGTGTCACATTCTCGGCGGGAACCATGTGAATGTCACATGAAGGAAGCAAGCTCGGAGGATATCATTGTCTTACACGGGAGTTATGAATTTTATGTTGGTTGTGTAATAGAGTGAGTATTTAATGGTTTAAACAACCTTTATTATGTAGTTGAGTGAGATTGGACGTTTAATGGTTCATATCATTTTTAATCTATGAGGTTTTTTTTGTAGGGCAAAATTGTAAGATTTTAATCTATGAGATTTCTTTTGTGCAATAAAATCGTGAGATTGCGTCAAAGTTGACAATAACTCATAGGCCATTGTGTCAGTAAGGTTGCAGTAAAGCGGAGTTGGTGTGATGACACGACATATCATGTTCCCCTTGTAAATAATAGGTTGCTGTGAGTTTAGAGTTCCCCTCTCCCTTGGATTTTAAGACATACATATTCTGATTCTTAGCTTCAAAAAGATAGAAAACTGAGAATTTAGATTGTTTAGATAAAATACATGGCTGGTTGGGTGTCACTTCTTGTGTAGTTGAGAAGGTAAGAGATAAGAGAATTTATGGTTAGGCTATACTGATCGCTGAACTTACCTACCATAGTCAGGTGCACAGGTGACAGGCCTTCTCCATGCCTAGGCCTAATCAGTGATTGCCTAATAAACGAGACAAGTTGCTCATTAATATTTGAGTGCTGGCTCACTCTGATAAAAATGATAGTTGAAGCTGGTAGTAAACTGTTAATCTAAGTCACATTTTACTTTGTAATATTAAATGGAGTATCTCAATTGGAAATAAGTTGCTTTATGAAGATCACTAAAGCTTGGGTTCGTTAGACAAATGAACTGAAACACTGAATTGACAGACTAGCTTCGACCCTTAATCTGACCTTTATCACAGACTCTGCTCTCTCCATCGTTTCCCTAGATGCATTGCAACATCTTAACACCTTATTTTAGAGTCAGAAATTCAAGGGAAGCCGCATACTAAAGAAGACAAGAATCAAAATTTCTTGATGAAGTCATAAATGTGCCTGCTAATCTCCTCAGGTTTTTCTTGGTTGATAAAGTGGGCTACTCCTTCCATGACAACTACCTCCTGCAAGAAGGGCACATCTTTCTTGAAGCCACCATTGTGTATATATTCCTTGGCACCAGGGTTGTGGTAGGTAATGTCCAGGTCACCCACGATGAATTTAACTGGTACTTTGATTTGTAATCCAGTCCATGGTGCCATCAGTTCCCAGCTTCTGCAACAAGAAAAGTTGGATTAACTTGGTTACACAGACAAACCCTTCCACCATTGATACAGTTTTTCAAGTCTTGAGGAATTGAGTCATCAGGTTCTACTAATTCCTAATCAAAATGAAGAGCACGAGGAAATATGGGTGGAAAAGGTCAATTTCTCTGCTGACAAAAGCACTAGTGTTAGTCCATTATATATGTGATGTCAAGATAACGAAACTAGATGTGTTGAATGACATGCATGAACATCAGCTTCAAAAAACTGCTCCACCAAGTACTGTAGACATCTAGGCCTCAATTTCATGCTTATCTAATCCTCATCAAATAATATAGTAGAAAATTTCTAAAGTTTAACAGGGTTCCAAAATATAAGTGAAAGGCATGGAAGAAGGATCAAGAACCAAGAAAATATTAGCTAGTTAGCATATCAGTCAAGATTCATCAGAACTAAAATAGAAATGAGAGTAGCATGCACGTACAGATCCAAAGCTCGATAATAGTTCAGTCCTCCAGTGAATCCCTTCTCATTAAATTTGCTAGCAAAGTAATTTATGTCTTCTTCTGAAAGCCAAGAGGGCAAGGGCTGAGGATCAGGATACCCTCTGAACCCAGTTTCTTTAGGTATACGAGGTGGGCGTGGATTGCGAGATGTAAGGAATATCTTCATAATTTTTGCAGTATCCATCTGAGCAAAGTCTTCTTCAATCTCCCCAGGTTCCTACAGCATAATGAAGAATGCATACAATGAAAATAAAAGTTGAATAGATATATAAATTTAGATAACTGACAAGAAGAAAAGAAAACCTCACAGAAAGCATTTCCGGCATCCATGTTTTTAATTGATACAAACTACTAGAAAACTAATTTTTGAAATATTTGTATATTGAATCTGTTGCAAGAAGAAAACTGGTATATTAAATGTGGTCTCAATCATTTAAACAACAGTGGGGACATATCCTCAGATGAAGTGAACTGAACAGTAGTCTAAGCTTCATTGTAATGTCATTCTTTGATCCGACAGAGTTGACCATAGGCTCCTTCATTGATCACACGGCACAGCTACCATTTGTGCCAAATTATTATTCTTCCTAGAAACATTTAGAATGAAGATAGAAGTCTATAAATGTGCAGAAATCATCAAAAGTGTCAACCCATAACCGAGATTGTCTTCATATGCTAAGCAGTTGTGGGAGTGGGACACTGAATTTTGTTATCTTAAAAGTTAGCAATGGGGCCTGTAATCCAAGACACCATTAAGTGAGCCCTAAATGTAGGCAACTTAAATGCTAAAAATCTTTTACACCGTCCCCCACCGCGCCCCACCCCACCCCCACCCCCCCCCCCCCCCAAAAAAAAAAAAAAAAGAAAGAAAAGCTAGACATCCATTAACAAAACAGTTAGGCCAACCCAATAATTCCAAAATCACATGATTGATGCTACGAAGCTACTTTAATTAGCAGAAAAGTGCATACTTCCATCCTCAGTAATAACAGTAAGTCAACTAATTCTCCCAAAAAACCAATCAAAGAATATTATTTTTGAAGAAGAGGGGAAATGGAGAATTGTGATGATGGCCTCAAACTTACTTGCAAGAAGAAAGTTGGACAAGGCAAATATAAAGTCAACCAACTGATTAATGATCATTAAAAGTGTAACTTTCGTTAATCCAGTTTTAGTTTTACTCAACAAAATCATAAAACGAAAGAGGGCAATTCTGAACAGAGAAGATAAAACAGGAAAGTAACTTAAAATCATGTGGCTGAATCAATGACCTGAAACCTGCAAATATAGTAATCGTCACCAAACGAAGCCCTGAATCCTTCCACGGGCTTCATGCTGCGGTTCCTAGGCCGAAACGCCACGCTCAAGTTGACCAAAGCCTTAACTCTGTCAGGCCTGAAGAGAGAAAAGTACCAAGCAATAATCGCAACCCCAATCATGCCCCACCAAAAACACACTATCGACACCCAGCGCGTCGAGGAGGCCCACGAGATCCCCCACGATGTGGAAAACAGTGTACGAAGCCGCCAAGGGAGGCGCGTCGGTATCACCGAACCCACGAAGATCGGGAGCCACGCAACGGTACCCAAGGGAAGAGAGGGACAGAAGCTGGTGCCGCCAGGAGTACCAGAGCTCGGGGAAGCCGTGCAAGAAAAGGATTACCGGACCCGAACCAACCGATGCCACGTGCATATTTATGCCGTTGGTGGTCACCATGGCATGCTCTATCTTCTCCATGTTCGCTTTCGGACAAATATTATTTTTCTTCGCTTTTTGTTGTCTAATGTTGCTGTTGTGGTGAGAGTTACCAGAGTTTGGCCGTCTCCCGTATGGGGTTTTTTCCCTATTATCTTTTCTTTAGACGCTGGACCCAAAATACACGTAGAAAAGCAAAGCAGAGACCACTTTGACAAACAAATGAGATACAAAGAAAAAGAAAAAACCCAAATTTGGTACAGCCTTACCAGAAACACTAAAATGGCATGTTAAGGGCAAGGCATAGCAAAAATGCCGTTTTAAGTTAAAACGAAAAATAAGAAGAAAATGATTAAAAACATGTGCATAAACTCATATTTAATTACTCAATCCTTTGTCATTAACGTACTATGCGAGTACTTCAAGGAAAGCCGATCAAAGCATTTATTATAGAAAGTTGGAATTGCCTTCCAGAATATTGTCTTGATATGACAATATGTTCTTTTAATTGACTTGTAAAATTCACAGAAGTATCATGGGAGAGAATTGAGAAAAGCTCTCAATTAAATTTTTTATTAATTAAAAAATGAATATACATCAACCCCTTTTATACTCAATTAAAATAATTAACTAAACTAAAAAGGGAAAATAAAAGTAAAAGTAAAAATAAAAATAACTATATTAAATAAATAACTGAGGGCTACTTTATTTACAAGTTTGGCATTGAACCAACTATGAGTAACTCTTTCTTCACGTCCAACTCTATTCAAAGCTTTCCATCTTCCGATTGAGCATCCACTTTAAATTAGAAACAGTTATCTTGGCTAATTCTCCCCTTCAAGATGCACGTGTATATTATGAACATGCATCTTGCCAAATAGTTTGTGAAACTGCTTTGGTAACAAAGCTTTGGTAAACAAGTCTGCAACCTGATCTTCAGTTGAAATGTGAATATGTTCGATTACATTGCTGAGCACCTTTTCTTGTATAAAATGGCAGCCCATCTTTTTATGCTTACTACACTCATGAAAAATAGGATTTTTACAAATATAGATGGTAGATAAATTCTCATAATAAAGCTTGATTGCTGAATCTTGAATCACTCCAAAGTCTGTTAAAAGACTCTTCAACCATATCACTTCACAGCAAGTTGAGGCCATAGACGTCTATTCAACCTTAGTTGAACTACGAGTAACCATTGCCTGTTTTTGGGATTTCCAACTTACTAGTGAATTTCTAAGAAAAATTCCATATCCAGTCACTAACTTTCTTGTGTCTGGGCATCTAGCTTAGTAACTATCATAATAGGCAAATATTTTTAAGTCCAAATCTAATTTCACCAAGACTCCTTGTCCAAGGGAAGCCTTCAAATACTTCAAAACTCTGTGTGCTACAAATAAATGCTCTTCATTATGCTTGTCCATGAATTGTGACAATATCTAAACAGTGTATTAAGGATCTGGCCTTGTACAGGTCAAATATAGCAGCTTCCCTATCAACTGTCTGTACCTTGTAGAATCCACTTCTTTATCTGTTTCTACCAAAGATCTTTCAATTTAAATTGTTTACTCAACTATACCTTTACATCAGCTGTTGCCTTGACAGAACTACTGCCTAATAGTATGTCATCTACATAAACCAACAAGGCAACAAAATCAACTTCATTTGTATGCATAAGTAAATAGTGAATAATCTAATAATGACTACTTAAAACCATATTGTATTAATGAAGTAGTAAACTTAGAATTCCTCTGCCTTAAGGCTTGCTTATGACCATACAATGACTTCTTTAGCTTGCATACTAAATGAATACTAGGTGGATACTCCCCCTTAACAGAAAAACCTTGAGGCTACTACATATATACATTTCTTCCAAGTTTCCATTAAGCAATGCATTATTGACATCTAAGTAAGAAAAATGCCAATGTTTTGTTGTTGCTAAAGCCATAAAAACTCTTACTATGGTTTGCTTAGCAACAGGACTAAATGTTTATTGATAATTAAAGCCTTCCTTTTGATTATAGCCTTTAGCAACCAAGCATGCTTTATACCTCTCCACACTGCTATTAGCATTCATTTTGACTTTGGCTAACCATTTGGAACCAATAACATCAGAATCAGGTGACAAAGGTACTATTTCCTATGTACCATTACCTTCAAGAGCTTTCAACTCATCAATCATAGCATCTTTCCAATGAGAGTACTTAACAGCTTCATGGTAAGATGTAAGTTCAAAAAGTTCTAATAAGATTGCAGTAAAGACTTTGTGTGCAGGTAATAATTGATGATTTGACAAGTAATTTGTAATAAGATAAGTAGTAACTTGACTTATATGAGTAGATAGATCACTGTTATACGTATCTAACTACTTAGGAAACTGTTTGACTATAGTACTTCTTCTAAGAATGATCATTAGGTATAGATGAATTGGAAGAAACATGTTCTATGATACTATCTTGAATAGGTGAATTAGGCAAAGAATCCTCAGATGTGGGTGGTGAAACATCATGTATAGGTGAATTAGGTTGGAAGAAGATGATTCATCAGTGAATGATGTTGATGGAACTGGAGTATCGAAATTGAGGTTAAGAAGGCCAACAACAGAGTCATGCATACCAACTATTTTAGAAAATGGAGTTTGGTGTGTGTCATCGTTCATATGCTGGAATGGAAAGATATGTTCATAAAAAGCCACATTCTTGGAAATAAGGACTTTGTGTGCATCAATTTCATACACTTTGTAACCTTTGACACCATTAGGATAACCAAGAAAAACACATTTATGAGCCTTCTTATCAAACTTGGTTCTGTGTTGTGTTAAAAGGAAGCATAACACAGTCTGCCAAAGACTCTAAAATAGGTATAACAAGGTGGCTTATGGAAAAGACATTCATATGGTGATTTGTTATAGAGAATCTTAGAAGGTGTTCTATTGATAATGTTTATTGCAATAAAAACTACATTGGTCCAAAATTTTATAAGTAAGTTGGATTGAAAAAGTAAGGCTCTAGCTATAGCAAGAAGGTGTTGATGCTTACGTTCAACAACACCATTTTGCTGTGGTGTTTCATTGCAAGACAAATGTTGTATAAAGCTTATTGAGTTAAAAAAATCAATAAGCTTAAACTCTTTACCATTATTTGACCTAATGCACTTGATAGTAGCAAAAAAGTGTGTTTTAACAAAATTATAGAAGTATTAAATGATGATAGATACTTTAGATTTATTTCTTATTAAAAACAACCAAGTAAAACAAGTAAAGTCATCAGCTAAAGTAAGAAAATAATGATGACTATCTAGAGCTGGAATTTTGCATGGCCCCCAGACATCAGCATGTAAGATTTCAAAAAGACATGTTGTGTTCTGTGCATGAATAGGAAAAGGCAATTTTATTTGTTTTGCCATGGGACATACATCACATATCAAATCTTTTGAGCAATGAATTTTAGGAAATTGTTCATTAGGACATTCGTTCTATGAAATGATATATGACCAAGCTTAAAGTGCCACACATCAAATTATTTTTGAATTGTTTTATAACCATTAACCAAAATTGAAAAAGGAAATTTTACAATCTTATCAATGTTGTAACTGGACAAATATTCAACAGCTTGTTTGTCTTGAATGGAATATAGTTTAAAAGAGACCTTAGCAACCCTAGTCACTTTCCAAAAGGTAAGGTCCTAAACAACACAGCATGAATTAGTGAAGAAAACACCACTCTTTTTTAAACTAGTTAACTTGTTAACTGACACAAGGTTAAAATGGAAGGAAGATACACAAAGCACATTGTGCAAGACTAACAGAGAGGATAATTTGACTGTCTCTATGTGTGTAACAATAGCTTGAACATTATTAGGCAACTGAACAAAGCAACTATGCACAGGGCAAGTTGAACAAAAGTTATCTAAACAGCAAGAAATGTGGTCACTAGCACCAGTGTCCATTATCTAGGAATTAGGTTTTATCACAACATTAAAGGCATGACTATGGTGATTGAAAGATTTTTGAATTATGCTAGAGCAAAAATGGTTAGAAATCAAACCTGCAACTGTAGAATTTACCAGTGAAGGTTGAGTCTGCTGAGTGTTTGACAAAATGTCTTAACAATGGTTACTATTAGAATTACCATCATGGATGAGTACCATTAACTTGTGAAGTTATTGCTTGATGAGAGACATCTATGACATGGGATTAGTACCAATGAGATCCTCTTCTTAACTTGATTGAGTAACCTTTTCTTCAGATGAAGATGAACATGCAGCTGCAACACTATTGGTAACTGTTAATTGTAGAGTTGGGTTTCTTAAATTTCCCTTTACCCTTAGTAAACTTAAAATCCTTTAGGAAACCAATGAGCTTGAAGCACTTTTCTTTTAGATGGCTTTTATGCCACAATGTGTGCAAGATAAATCTGATTTACCTTTTTTTATTGTCTGTAGATAAAGCCATAGTAGAACATTCAATCATTGAACTAGATTGAATTAACAAGCTTTTTTGATTCTCTTCTCTCAACACTAGATTATAGACCTTATCCAAAGTAGGAAATGGATCCATCACAGTAATTTGAGACCTTAAGGCTAAAAGGGATTCATTTAATCCGTTTAAGAACCTAAACACTGTATCTTTTTTATACTAATTAAAATACTTTTTGAAGCATGCTGGATAACATTTGCCACGTTCGCACTGTGGTAAGGGTCTATAGTTCTTAAGTTATTCTTAATTTCCCTTAAGCTCAATGACATATGAATCTACTGACCTTTTCCCTTAAGAAACATTACCAAGATTGTGTTGAAGATTGCACACCCTAGTGTCGTTTGGTTGTGCAAAATTTTACCTCAAAGTATTCCAAACATCAACTGTTGAATCCATGTAAATACAGTAGGAGTTACAGGGGTGAAATAGACTCCAAAAGCTAGGCCAAGATCAGGTTATTGCATCTAATCCATATTCCAAACAAAGGATCTGTACTGTTTGGTTTAGGTATAGATCCATCTCAAAACCTACTTTATTTCTGATTGAAAGTGTTAACATAAAGGATTTGCTCCAAGCTACATAATTGCTTGAGGTAAGTTTAGGTTTAACACAACTAATCCATGTTGATCAATGTGATGAAGATAATAGGGTGATTGGGTGTCTTCAACAATTGATGTTGGAGATTTTTGATTTGATAAAGTTTCCATTACTGGTTTCTAACCCCAAGATTCATAGATTTAGAAAATCAACAAAAACAAGATTCAATTCAACAAGACCAAGATCCAATCAATCGAACAATTAGAGAAGCCAAAAAAAAAATCTGAACAATCTTTAAACAAATTTCTGAAGAGAAGAAAAGATCATACGAGGAATTGTTGTAGCTCGCTCTAATACCATGTAAGATTCAGATAAGTTCAATGGAAGAGAATTGAGAAAAGCTCTCAATCAGATTTTTTATTAACAAAAAAATGAATACACAATAGAGCTTTTTATACTTTGTTAAAACAACTAACTAAACTAAAGAGGAAAATTTTGTTTAGCCTAATTAACTAACAACCTCAATAGTAAAAGTAAAAGTAAAAACAATTATACTAAATAAATAACCGAGAACTACTTTATTTACAAGTTTGACACTAAACCAACTATGAGTAACTCTTTTCTCATGTCCTAACTCTATTCAAAGCTTTCCATATTTGAACAGAGCTTCCACTTTAGATAAGGAACAATTATCCTGATTGATATAATTTGATTATAATATGTCATATATGAATTAATTAAATTATATATAAATCAATAAATCTCATCTTGAAATTATTTAATAATTATGTGGTATGTTTAGAGATACAAATATTTAAGATAAAAGTGATGAGACAAGTAACATGACACTAAAAAAAATCTAAATAAAAATTTTATCTTAATTCCAAATAATCACCTAACTGAAGATAAAGAATAGAGTATACTCTGAAAAATTTTGGTATATTCCAAGACTTATAGCTTGGAAAGGGATCTAATAGCAATAAATTTTGATATTAGAGTTCAAATTAGACTTGGGTTCTTGTAGAAGAGAGACGAGTGATTGTGAATGCGGCATCAAATCTTAACCCTTATAAAGGCCAAGTCATTTGTAGAGACTGGTTGTTGGCATAGATATCTATTTATACAACATAGAGGTGGATTTAATTATAGTTAATATTGAGATTAGAGTTCATAATTAGACACGTCTTACTTTAATTTTTCCATTAAATATTTAGGTAAAAAAATGTCCAACATATTTAACCATTTCAACGTTTTGGAATGTTATGTTTGTTAGTTGGGGGATTCCTTAGGTATGGTTTATATGTAGTTATCATTTTCATCGAACGTCTAAATCCCACTTGAACGTATTCTTTCTTTCTTTGTGTTCCATTTCCTGTTTTTAAGGCTTTTGTCAATAAAAGGAGTTTAAATTGGGATAGCTTATGGACCATGTTGGGCCAACAGCATTCGATGGGCACCGTTTTCGACGTGCCTTTTTAACCTGCCATTGCCCCAAACCAAACCAAGCTACTCCAGACATAGGATAGAGTTGGTGAGCAGGCTGGGCCGAAAAAGCCAGGTCCACAAAGACCCCATTTTCTTCAAGAAACTAACTAGTTCGTGCTTGCTAGATGTAGTTCCCTTTAGTAGCCCAATTGTTTTCAAGTAAACACCAAGTACCCACCCTCAAACGCCCTCTTCGCCCGTTACAGCAAGAAATGAAACAGCGAGAAGTAATTTGGAATAGATCTCAAGCGATTTCTAAGTCGTCTTCATTGTAGGTACTCAACGTTAAAGCAAGGGATGGAAAGAGTATAGTGATTTTAGTTGGAAGAATCCCTAAATAAGATTATACTAGTATGTTTACTTTGTAGTAAATCATACAACAAAATCTTTTGTGATTTTTTATTTTCTAATGCAACTTTAGATTGAGAGAAAAGTTAAGAGACGAGATAAAACCGACATTAATGGGGCCATTTAATTCTCTTTAATATAATATGTTCTTGTACAAGCTGGTAATTCTTAGAGATTGTTGTATCAACTTCAGTACATGGATAAATTTAAGGAGTGGGGAAGCATCTTCAGGGGGGCATGATATATGATATAGTTGCTTTTCTATAGACTATTAGGCAGATAATTATCAGAGGTTATGGAGGAGAGAGAATATATAAGTGAGAGGTAAGTCAAGTTAAAAGCGGTCCAGGACATTAGTTTAGGTTTTCGTTTCGACCCTTTATGCTCAATACAGCAATTCTCTTGGCATGAGTTACATCCTTGAGGATTCCTAAACTGAATGAAAATCTTTTGCTGCCAGTTCATGCTCCCTTGTCTCTCTTTTTGCCGCGCAAACTAGATCTTGTCATGTCGTACGTGCCAAAAGAGTGGAGAGTCCCTTCGATTTTACTTTTAAATTGTTTTGATTTAATTAGAGAGAAAATATGATAATTTATACATATTTTTAATTGGTTAAACTTTGAATTTTTGAATTTTGATTGATTAAATTTAGATTTTATTTTTAATTTATTTTAGAGATAAATTGGATGACTAAAATGTGAATTTTAATTAACCAAATTTAAATGTTATCTCAATTTATTTAAAGATAGATAAATGACTTATAAGTAAATTTTGATTCATTCAATTATATGTTTTGAGATAATTAGTTAAGAAATTAATTATATAACTAATTTAAATAGCGTCATCAAGTTTATATGATGATACATGATTGTCTTTTGAAAAATTTTCAAATTTGCTAATTTCGAAGGATACATGACATCTTGTCTTGAGATAAAAGTAGTGTTCCCATTCCAATTTTCTGCACATCAAAATAATCCATGTATTACAAATTTTCGATTAGGTGCTTGCTTGATTCGGTATTTTTTTTTAATTTTTTTATTTTTTAAAAGTAGAAGTTAGATTAAATGAATTTTTGAAAAACTTTTCATAAAATAGCTTTTTTAAAAAAATCAAAATAAAAAAAGAAAAGCTTCAGAAAAAACTCCATAATGAGCTTTTTTTTCTCTTTTGTTAAAAATACATTAATTTTTTAAAATTTTTTTATTTTAAAAATATCAACATCTATTAAAAATAATCTTAACATTTATTTTTATAAGTTAAAATAATCCCAATAGGAAAATAACTTAAAGTAACCCTAAACCCTAATTACTTAATTATAACACATTACATTACTTAGTTACTTAACTTATTAATTCACACCTTAATTAATTTAAATATTTTTAAATGAAAAAGTATCACTAATTTAATTAATTGCTTAATAACTAAAACATTTTTCTTTTGTTTAGTTAAATTCTTTAATTAATTTGCATTTAATTATTACCATTTCCTTTATATAAAAATTATCAACAACAGATTATTTAACACCCAAAACCCAAATCAACAGCTTATTCCTTAAAGAAAAACACACAATCTTCACCAATAGATTAATTACTAAACTCAACTAAACTAAACTCAACATATTAATTGCATTAGTCAACTCATCTCAACAGCAACAATAGATTACTTAGGCAATCTTCGCCAACAGTTTATTAAACAAATTAATTATATTAATTACTAAATTTTCAACAACCTCCACAATACTAAACAACAAACATTAAACCGAACTTAATACCCTAAACAATCAACTGTTAAATGGCAAAAAGCTTATCGTATGGTGTAAAAGAGTAACCGGTTGGAGCTTCCATGGGCAAAGAAATTAAAGGGTTGAACTTCAAATCAAAGGGGTTGGTGAGCTCAAATGGGCTTCTTCAGGGAGAAATCAACTGACGAATAAGTTGACCCCTTCGCCGACGTTGGTTCGATGAAGAGCTGGCGTTGGGGTGGGGACGCAAGCGAAAGAGAGGCAAAGCGTTAAAGAGTTAGGGGAAAAGAGGGAAAAGAAAGGAACAGGCTTCTTCAAGGAAAAATCAACTAGAGGATGGGCTGACCTTTCTGTCAATGTCGATCCAGTGAAGAGTGTCGGTTAAAGGTGGCATTGGGGTAGGGAGTAGGGAGACAAGCACAAGAGGCAAAAGGTCAAAGAGTTGGGGGGAAAAAGTGAATAAAGAAATGAAAGGACAAAACCTACTTGGGATTTTAATTTAGTTTACCGATGAAATTACTAATGAAAAATATTGTCGATAAATCTTTTTTAAATGCAAACGAAAATTTTGTTAACAATTCTGTTAGTTAGTTATCAAACTATAAAGTAGTCTCACCTCTGTAGTTATTGACAAAAATGTCATTGGCTAACTGAATGGTCCATCAACAAATTCAATCGATTAATTGCATTAGTAAAGAAATTACCAATGGAATACCTTGGTCGGCGATCTTGGCGTGCCTTTCAGTCATTTCGCGTCGTTGTATTGGCAACAGAATAGCTATGGAAAATTTTCTATCAAAATTTTTGTCGATATTCCGTAAGTAATGTTACAAAGACAATTACATCAGTATTTCATCGATAATTATCAACAAAATTTACCAATAGAAATTTGTATTTTTTTGGTAGTGCATTGAACACTTAATATTTCTCATTCTCTAAAAAGCAAGAAGGGTCATTAACCCACCGAACAACATTAGAAGAATCAGACTCTATAGTAAATGCATGAGTGTTGACCCAAGAGGAAGCAACATATAAGAGGAAGGCTTCCTTAATAGCAAAAATCTCAACAAAATTAGAATCAACAACACCCACAAATTTGGAGAAAGGAATCTTGATGTTACCATTATTATCACACAAAGCTCCACCAATCCTAGCATCCCTAGACATCCTCTAGTAGCTTCATCCATATTAAATTTCATACATCCACTAGGAGGCTTGATCTATTCAATCATTGGTTTATTAATCTTTAATACCATGGAAGCGTTAGCACAAGAGGGGTCTCCAAGAACATACATAATAGAAGAATTCTCAAGAGGCCATTTGGCCTTAGCCCACCAACACATTCTGAGCTTAATAATATCAAAAATTTGGAAAATATCAAAGAACTTCCTATTGAAAATAAGATCATTTTTAAAGAGCCAAATAGTCCATATTATAGCATAAAAAGTCATGAACCAAATAAGACAACACCTTTTCTTTTAAATAAGGTCATTCTAGAAAAGAAAAGATTTGTCATGTTGCTACGAAGAACCAAATTTAAGTCCCAAAATTCAATCCACAAGTTCCATATTCTCTAAGAGTCATAACACCTTAAAAAGAGCTGACCCACTGTCTCAATGTCGTTGTTGAAGATTATGCACAATGCTACATTCTTGCTAATGACACTTCTCTTTAAAAGCTCTCCTCTAACCTTTTTCCACATGTGTTGATTATCACTAGTATTACTAACAACCAATCTTCAAAAAGATTTGGCAGCGTAGAGACCATTAAGACTCTCTCTTGAAATGACCTTATTCAACATCTCTTGGTCAAAATAAACATTGCTTAAGATCTTCATTAATTGTTGCATCTCTCTCTTCATCAAAAAGGTTCTTTCTTAGAGGAATATCCCAATGTCAAACATCGTTAAACCATGAACCAAAATCAAGTAAGGAACTGGTTTTGTTAGAAGCAAAGTAAAAATTCACGAAAAAGCAGCACAAAGAAAGATATTATTAATCCAAATATCTTGTCAAAATTTAATACAATCACCTTTAACTAGAAGAAATCTAATACATGCTCTCATTAAATCTGAAAAGTCACCATTATCCAAAAATGGGCTTACGACATTTCTCTGTACAAATGACATTCTTCTTTAATTACAACAAGAAGGCAACAAACAATTAGCATTCATACTATTTCTTTCAGTAATAATATGTTTCCAAAAAGAATTTCTCTCTTCACCAAAACGCCAAATCCATTTCTAAGAAGAGAACAATCCTTGACATGAAGATCCACAAGTCGCAAACCTCCATTCTCTTTAATAATATAGATTAAGTCCCAATCAACATAATGAATTTTACAATTCAAACTATGACCACACTAGAGAAACCTTCTTTGAATTCTATCAAGTTCCTCTTTAATACCAGCAGGTAACAAGTAATCAAAATAGAGATATATAAAAGACTGAAAGACTAGAAAGAACTGATTTAATGAGAATCAATCTCCCACCAATAGAGAAAAGTTTACCTTTCCCACTAGCTCTTTTCAAATTTATCTACAGTGAGTCTCCAGATAGCTTTTGAGCCAAGATTAACACCGTGGGATAGCATTAAATAAGTGGTAAGGAGAGAGCCCAAATTACATGAAATTCTATGCGCCTAATCTTGAAACACATGATCCTGAACGACGCGGATTCCATAAAAGGAGCTTTTATTAGAATTTGTTTGAAGAGCTTATTTGGCATAGTTTTTTTTTTAACTTAAAATTATTATGAAACTCTTATAAAAAATAATAACTTTTAAAATTAAGCTAAAACTGTTTCGTAAACTGTTTGACAAAATAAATTATATAAGTTCTAATTTCGATTAAAATCACCATAAAAGATATTCATACCATCTTCAATTACCTAATAAGCGATAACGTAATGCTTCAAGTTTATATATAAGTTTAAATGTTAAAATCAAAGAAATCAATAAAAAAATAAAATAACTTTCAAATTTGTATAGTAGCAATAATATTAAATTTTTGTTGATCTACCAAGTAATCGGACCCTGATGCTTTAATTCCCAAAAAAGAAGAGAAAAGAGGAAATGATGTATCTAATATTAAAATCTTTTTTGGTGAAAAAAAGAAAAAACCTTTAAATAGTATTTGAATGCAGTTTTGAATATTAGATTTTTTTTCTCTTAATCTTTGTAAGAATAAAAAAATTCTAAATTTTGATATTCTGTTGTTGGGTCTTCTACTTTTTTTAGTAGTTTTTGTAGAGAGAGGTAGAGGATAGGAAAATTATGATTTATGTTAAAAAATGGTAATTTACAGGGGGAAGGAGAGGATAAAGAGATTGATTGAGAGAGACATATTTCCTGAAAAATGGATGTGTTTTTAAAAGAAGAGAAGAGAAAGCTCTTCCTTGGAGCTTTTTTTAAGCTCTTATTTTTTAAAATTTTGTTCTTTAAAAATTTTCTTTAAGTTTTTTTTTAAGAGCTTCTCAAAAATCACGTTTGGCCTGACTTTTTCTTTTAAGATGTAGATATGCTGAAAAAAAAAAATCAAGCCAAACAGGCACTAAGACCAGATATGAACTAAATGCCATGGAAAATTCCCTTGAAATGAAGTAAGATGTCAATGACAAGTTCACAAAATAATATGGTGTCATCTTGCTTGATGTTCTTGATTAGCTTGTGAACTCAAAGACAATCAAATCACTCATAAACATATCTACTGAAACCCTACTTAGTTGCTTTATCAAGAAAAGCTTCTTCCAGATTGCTAGCTCAAGTTATTTCGGAAATCCTCTTATTCTTGGCTTTGTTTGATAACTTCCCTCCTTGCTTGCCATTGTCAATTTCTTGCCTGTTGTTTAGCTTCTTTCTATCTACAAGTTTTTTTTTTTGTTCCCAGTTACAATTTTATTGGCTTCTTATGCAATCTTTCTTGATTCTTTTCTTGCTACAGTTTCCTTGACTTACTGCAATCTTTCTTAGTTCTTTTCCATTACTGGAATTATTCTGGATTTCTTTTCTTGTCACCGCAAGCAAAATGGTGATTAGCAAATCGATTGCGCTACTACCGCCATCAGGCAAAGGTTCTTAACTCTGGCTGGCAATTTTATTTTGTTTGCTTGTCAGTTGATGGATTCCAATCAGGGTTAAAGATGATCACCTTGTGTGCACCGGCTAAATCTGTTTAAAAATTTGAGTCAAGGATACATTTATTATGATAACCAAAGTTGGTGGTTTAGTAACAGATCTAGCCTGTGCACACACAGATTTAATTAGCTTTTGTGCACCAGCTAAAATTGGTTGATTTTTTAAAACTTAAATCTTTATCATTCTCATCAGCTTAAACAGATAGCACGGTTGTTTAATGCAAATTAAATTAGTAGAACATGTACCATTGACTATTTGCCTTACATCTTGATAGAAATTGTTCTTTTCCCTCGCCAGGAAGGCGGAGCAATTGGGTTAATTTGAGTGTGAGCATATCGTATATATAATTTATTGCTGTTTTTTTTTTCTTCTCTTTCTCTTCCAAGCAATCTCAGTATATATAATTTATTGCTTTATATATTGCGTAACAAAATTGGGGTTGGATAAAACAAAAAGATTGAAGAACCTTTAATGTTTTATTTAAAATATAGATACATATGAATCTCAAATTAAAACATATATTAAAAAGTCCTAATCAAAAGATGATTTTCTTTAACTAGATTCGGGGCAATGTTAAAAGAGGAAGAATCAAACTTAAACTTCAATCTTAAAGCTAACAACTATTTAATTAGCAAAATTGGAGTTTTGCTGAAAGAAATATTTATTTGTGTAAATTACTCATTTAATCACTCAACTTTTCAAGAATTTTTGTTTTGGGTACCCAACTTTGAAAAATTACATTTCAGTAACTAATGTTTTGGTCACTTAATTGTTAGAAACTAATGATTGTTTGACATATATCAATTGACATTGAGTACATGAAATGTTCATATCAACTGATTTTGATCAGCTGTTACATCCATATCAAAACATCTTGATCATATGGTAGATGAGTTGATATGAACATGCCAATTGACTAAAGTCAGTTGATGTGTTAGACTTGATTAATTAAAGCATTAAGTTTAGGTATAATATCTAAAAATCCTTTTGAACTATTTTAAAAAAATTCAAATAAACCTTTATACTTTTATTGCATTTAATAAAATCTTTATATTTTTATTTTGAATCAAATAGACCTTTTTACTTTTATTGTTAGTCAAATAAACTCTTATAATTAATGATTTAAACCCTTATAATTAAGGATTGGCTTAATCAAAATACAATTTATCATTTTATATCACGTGACACTAATATTGCATGCTAACATGTTGTAATTGATGATGATATAACATATTGACATATCATAATTGATAATAATGTGGCATGCTAATATAGTATGATAATATGGTTATATTGCATTTTTAATTTTCACATCAGCGTCATGTCAATACCATGTAGATTGAAAATGACAAGTAACATTTTGATTAATGACAAGTAATCAATCATTAGTTATAAGAGCTTATTTGACTCAAAATAAAAATATAGGAGCTTGATTGAATGTAATAAAAAAATAAAAATTTATTTAAATTTTCTTAAATAGTTGATAGACCTCTTTGAACAACAAGCTTTAACTTAATTTAATCTACATTGGAGATCACATGTATTTTTCAAAATTGATCATCAAAATACAAATTTTTGAAAAGTTAAGTGATCAAATTAGTAATTTATTTCACATATTTTGACAAATAAAATTTTGAAAAATAATCAAAAGGGCAGATGTAAGAGGAAAGTCTGCCTCCATTTATATGGTTTAATAGTCCCATAAACATTGGTAAATATGAATTGGAAACATGGCATATTTAGATGAATAAAACAAACCACAGCTTTCATTTGTGTCTCATTTCTTAAGTACTTTGGTAAATTTGAGATTTAAGGGATAGGAATGTATATAAGCTTAAATAAGAGAGCAATCCCAGGAAAAAAATTGGATGAGAACTTAAACCTATTTCAATTGCGAAACTAGTGAAATTTTGCCGACCGACCTTGTTAAAGTCTTATCAAAGCCTGAAAGCCTTATAATTGAGAGCATCAAGGGCCAGAGCTCTTGGTTGAACCGATGAAGCACTTACCTTGTTCAATAACGGCAAGCAAACAAGATAAATGGCATGAATTTTCATGTCAAGTACATTTTGAATGGTATGAATTCATGTTTTTATTTCAAAAGGCATATCTGTTAGGTAGAGAAAGATATTTATTTATAAATTTATATTCACCTTGAAGATTTGAGTTTGCTGATATTATTTATCACAAGTCCATGTTTTTTATCCTAAAGACATCCTTGTCAGATAAAAGAAAGTCTTTACTTATAAACCCAAGACCTATCTGACCTTTTATTAATATAGGATCCATATCATCCTCTCACATTGAATTGTGCAATGCTCTCATTGCACTAACTTTTTTAGCTCTCATTGCATTGACTATTTTACTCATAGAGCAGAGAGATTGCACATTGGTTTGAGTTTACTTTGACCTTAGTATCTCTTATAAGAGTCTCACATTAATAAAGTTTGAATCTACTCTGATATTACGAATTTATATTTTCAACTTAAAAAATATAACTATTAAGTAAAATAAGATCTTTATTTATAAAATCGAAACTCATCACATTTCTTAATAATTACTAGATGTTGCAAAATTGTCTCCATGCATCACGAGTTGGAAGAACATGACCCTAATCAATCACCTTTATGTTATTTTCCTATTTTTAGACCACTTCGCCCTTGGCTTCTTGCCTACCGTTAATTCGTACTTTTGTTTGAATCTTTGGGTAATTTCAAAACAATTAACGTGGCATCATGCATGTTGTACCTCTTCAAGCAAGTTGATGTTCTTCTCCTGTCCTTTTCCCCACTTGAAAATTAACCCACCGAAACTTTTAACGGTTGGCACAAGGTTTTGGAGGCAGCAATGTTGGACCATTGGTCCAAGCCTTCTAGGTAGTAGGAGGTGATTTTTAAGCTTTAATGCATTAATCAGCCATTACATTTTACTTGACGGAGTCAAGAAGTTATCAAGAAGATATCTATATATTTTTGCTACCTAGTAGTAATTACTTCATGGTTTTATAGCTTAACATTAGCTTATGAAGACTTTTTATTAACCTAATAGCTAGGAATAGGATTAAACAATTGCATGTCAATAAAAAACTTTAATTGCCTATTATTATCTTTAATTTGCTTTGTAAGTATCAAAAAGGAAAAACGGTTTTGCAATGTTACAAGCAAGGGCAGTAGAGAATTCAAGTCCAACTCATCTAGTTGAAGCACTATTACAACAAATTCTTTCTTTAATTACATTTTTTTAGGTAACCTATCTTTTTATATAATGATATCCTAAAAAATTTAATTATTTAAATTTTTTGTTGCATTTTTTTCATATTTAATAGTAATATAAAGAATGCAGTGTCTGTTAGTGTATACAATATTTATAATTATATTTTATTTATAATGTTATTAAACATTTATACAATTTAGTCAAATTTATAAAAATATTGTAAAAAGTATAAAAAATATCATTATAAATATTTTTAAATAACATATTTTAGAAATATTCATCTTTAAATCAAATTTGTTGTAGTGTTCCCTATCTAGTCCAAACAAAAACGCCTTGATGCGACTGAAAACAAGAAGGAAGGAATACAAACAGTTAATCTATATGCAAACATAATTCAAAGCAAATGACGTAATGGATTAAAATTAAATAAGAATCTGACCCCAAAGCATTACAAATATGGAAACAAAACGTTTGGATAAGGATTGATTCATCACAAAAAAAAAAAATCATTTTTCTTTTCTAACGAGCGTGAGTTGATTCAGTTATCCTATCCCTTTTTGTGTTTTTATTCGCCAACTTGGTAAGTTGGGTTTGCATATAGCATATTGCATGCACTTTCTGAATATATATTTGTATCCTACTATTTGGGTGATTGTTGACTCATTGGATTTATTTGGTTAGCTCCAATTGGTAAGCCGCCCTTAATGAATACCGATACCACCGAAAGTTTGCACCCATAGTTTGGCAGCTCATATTATCCAAATTGCTACTGATAGACCTTGTGCCTTTAGCACTTAGGAGCGTCGTGAGCAGTGTTATTTTTCTCCTTTTTTTTTTAGGTCATAAATCATAGGAGAGTTTTGTATTTTATTTTTTATTATATTTAAATAAGTTTTAAAATTTTTATTTTATATTAAACAAGTCCTTCAATTTGAATAAAAATATAATTAATTTAATATCAATTATTATTTTCTATTCACGTGACACATAATTTGATTAGCTGACGTAGTCATATGACAAAACCAAAATCTAAATTAACTAATCGTCGATTGGTATCGAAATTATAAAAAAAAATATTTTTGATTTATCTATCATTTTTCTATTTCTTTTAATTGGAGTAGTTCTCTAAAAACCCTATTTTTTTTTTAAATCTAAAAACAAATGAAGATCTAAAAATCTTATATTTTTAAGAAAAATATTGTAACTTAATAAATATACGTACTTATCTTTGGATGGAGCAAAAAAGTAGCAATAGTAATTTTCTTGAGCTCACACAAGAGGTTCAAATTTAACATTGCCGTGTTGTTTAAGTAATCAACTTTTTAGAACCGATGCTCCGCCTTATTATCCTCACGTACTTACATTCGGTTAAAGTAAGAAGGAAGTAGTAATAGTAATTCTCTTGAACTCACACAAGAGGCTTAAAATTCAATGTTACCCTTCAATTTAAGTAGACAACTATTGAGAGCTCACGCTCTCCTTCTCGACGTTGCGTACTTATTTTCGGTCAAAGCAAGATAGTAGTAATAGTAAGGCACAAATTTTTTTTTTTTTTTGTCTTCAAAGATAAAGCATTTTAAAAAATAATTTTTTTAATTTTAATTATTTTTAATTAAAAAAAAATATTTTTAAACAAAATTACTTTCAATGAATCTCTTCATATTCAAGTACTCTCAAATTTTCTCTTATGCCATTCCTCTATTTTGCTCCCTATTTTTCTGTGCTTTTTTTTTTTTCTCTCATCATCCAACTTTCTCTAATTTTACCACAAGTATTATCATTCTATCTATCTCTCATCATCTCATTATATGATCAAAGAGCATGACATGAAAATAACAATATACTTTTGTATTTATTGGTTTGCATTCACAAAACACTTTCTCTATCTATGTCTCGTCATCTCATCGTTGATCTACAAACTAAAAAGTATGATATAATGTGTAACAACGGGTTTCAGAGTTTATGAATGTTAAGTTTTTTCAATAATTCAATTCTAATAGAATATGCCTTAACGTGAAACAAACAGATTTATGCTCTGACGTGTAACATCAGTAGGAAGAAGGAAGCTTTAATGTGTAATATATAATGTTGAAGCTTTGACTTTAACATGTAATATCCGGTACTGAATCTTTTTTATGATTATAGGAAATGTAACAAATAAAATAACTTAAAAGCTAATGATCTAAATTTGAAGATTTTGATAGTATCTTTTTATCCAAATCCATTTCATCCCAACCATTTCACCGCAGTAGTAATGTTAACGTTGAATAATTTTTTAATACATTTTCCTTTGCATGTCAAATTCTTTTTTTATTTTAAACTTTATCTCTATTGTGAAGGTGTTTAACTCCAAGTGTTTATAACTTATTGAAATACAAAGATAGAGATTAAATTACATTTATAAGTGTTGTTATTTTAGGTCAGGTTAATAAAAAATGTTGTTATAGTTGAAAAAAAAATTGTTACTCACTTTAACTCCAAGAATTTATGTTGTAGTAAGATACAAAAAAGTTACATATTTAAAAAATGTTATTATTACACATCATGTTCAAACAAATTAAGCAACATCAAAACTTCAGCACTAGACGTTACACATCAATACCAAGCTTTAACATTAAATGTTAAATGCCAAGGTTAAAGCTTCACCATCAGATGTTGCATGGTAAGGTCAAAGTTTCACCACAAGATGTTACATGTCGTCAAAGCTTTACCACTAGATGTTATATGCAAAGGTTAAGGCTTCAGTACCATATATTACATACTAAAGCTTCCTCTTCCTACTAATTTTTTTTATATATATAATTGGGGGAGGGTGAATTCAAACTCCGCTCTTTAGGTAGGGAGATAATGCACCAACTAATGAGCCAAATGCTCGAATACCTCTTCTTATTGATGTTATATACCAAGACATAAATCACTTTGTTACACACTAAGATATGTTTTACCAAATTTGAATCACTGAAAAAACTTAATATTTAAAAACCCATTATTACTCACCATGTTATGCTTTTTGATATAGATTGATGATGAGATGGCGAGAAATAGACAAAGTGAGAGTTTTATGAATGTAAATCAATAAACCCAAAAATATATTATTACCTTTCATATCGTACTTTTTGATATATAAATTGATGACTAGATGACTAGAGATAAATAAAAAAATAATGGTAGTGGTAAAATTAAAAAAAGTTAGATGAGAAGAAAGAAAAATGGATAGCACAGTAAAATGGGAAGTAAAGGAGATGAATGGCGAGAGAGAAAAGTTAAAAGTATTTAATTTGTTTAAAATGATTTTAAAGGTATTTTTATCATTTTATGATTAAAATTAGTTAAAATTAATTAACTTTATATTAAAAATTATTTCTGAAATGGACAATATAGTTATTTCTTACAATTTCCTCTAACAGTAATTTTCTTAGTATCCCTCAAATGGACAATGAAATTATTTTTGACAATTTTCTCAATAAAAGTTTTTTTAGTATTCCTATTAACGTAAATAAAAAAAGAGTTCACCTTTTTCCAAAAAAGTGTACAGAAGTTGGGCTACAAGTAAATTCACCTCCCGGGCTTAACAGGATATACATTCAGGATAACTGGCGGCTGATGGAATAATAAAAGCCAGCCAGGTTTACCATTTTCACTCGTCGAAGCCGAAAATCGAAGACAAAGAAATCCATACCCATCAAACTCATCAACTAGGAACCTTCCTCTACCATTCTCTTTCCTTCTTCTCTCGCTTCTCGCCCATAAATCCCCTGCCGACCAGTCTCTCTTTCTCCTTTCTCCCATACCCTTCCTTAGTTTCTTTCTCTATCTTTCATGGATGACTACACAGACTTACCTAGGAAACACATTAATTATGCTCTTAATGGCAAAGTAATGCTCTGCACAGGTATCGTTCTCTTCGTAGCATTACTTATCATACTCTGCTTCCACAACTACACTCGTATCTTCTTCCGCAACCGCCGTCTCCGTTACATCCGCCGTCGTGCTCAGCACTTGTTCCCCATTTCCACTGCTACTTCGACCACGGTTGCATCCAAAGGTTTGGATCCTTCTGTCATTAAAACGATCCCTACTTTTATTTACTCCGCAAAAGCCAATCATTTCCCTCCACTTGAATGCGCCGTTTGCTTGGCCGAGTTCGAGAACGACGAGGAAGCCCGCGTTTTGCCTAAGTGTAATCACACCTTCCACGTTGATTGCATCGACATGTGGTTTTATAGTCACTCTAACTGTCCACTCTGCAGAGCTCCGGTCCAAGCTGATATTCTGGTCAATCCACCTAAAACATTAGACCAGACGGTTTTTCCAGTGGCTGCAGCTGGTTCAGAGCCTCCAAGAGAAGATATTGAAATGAATAGCTCTTCCGCCGCTACTTCGTCGTCTTCATCTTCGCCGTTGTCATTCAAGCCGGAGAGTTGCCCCATGAAAACATCGGACCTAGGGGGGCTGGGAATTCTTGTAGAGGTCACCACTGGAGAAGACAGATTAACGGGTGTTGCGGATGTGGGTTCGGGCTCGGTTACGGGTAATCGGATTCTGAGTCTGAAGAGGATTTGGGTAGGACAGGAGTAGTATAATCTAAAAAAAATTGTCCTCAACAATGGCATATTCCGGTGTCTCTTGCAAGAGAGGAAAGAAACAAGACTCGCCGTCAGAAAAGACGCAGTTCTTGAAGACACCTGGCGTTTTGCTTTTGTAAACGTGGCAATTATTGCACGGTTTGAGTAGCTCTAGCTGTAAATCTGTACACTTTTGTTCGATGTGCCTCCGCAGTTCAATCTGGGCTGAAAATGAAGGGACTGCTTTGACTGAAAAGTAACAAATCTAAAGAGTGATTTTTCAGATGTAACGCTAACTAGTTCCAGTAATTTCGAAATATAATTAAAAAGTAAAACATAAAGTTTAAAGATTAAAGTTTTATTTAAAGCTAATTATAACAAAATGTAAGATTTTGACTTATAACAACATTTTTATTTGTTGTACGAAACTTTAGACGAATTAAGATGCTAACTAGTTCCAATTGTCAACCCAAGTTTCACTATGAGATGCGCAACGAAACACCTTTTAGTAGCAAAGTGACCGATTATTGATTAGTCATAAAGGAATACTATACATGCTTGCTTAATTTCTCTCCTTATTGGGTATATTAATTTTTTATATAAGATCCATTTATTATTATTATTAATAGATTAGTACTTTTGAAAAGTCAACTCACAAGAAAATTTAGGCCCATCTTAAATCCTAGAGTAACCTTTTTATTTTTGTGGATAGATTTAGCCATTTAGGTTCACTTTTCTAGATATTTTATACTCCCATATTATTACATGTGCAAACGAGTCAGAGGTGAGTTGTTACAGATTCAAGTTTAAGTTCGTCCCTATCAATAAATTCGAGATTGAATTTTATTTTATTTTTATTAGAGTTCAATTCGAAAAATAATCTGAGTTGTTCGAGTTTAACTTGATCTAGGTTAATCATTATTAATTTATATAGTAAATTTTGGAACTCAATTCAAATTCAAGTTTGAAATAAAAATTTAAAATAGATAAAACAAATATTATATTTTACTTAAATATGTATATCTATATTATTAAAATTTTAAAAAATTTATGAATCACTCGAAATTGAATATTACAAAATTGAACTCGACTGAGCTTTTATCAAACGAAAGCATTGACTTTGACTATTGATTAGAGAAGATTGAGTAACTCGTGAACAATAACTTTGAGCCGTGCACACTCACATATTGAAATATTTTTTTATGTATTTATTATATAATAAAGAGAACTGAGAAATTATTAAAAAGGCTTTTCTATAACTAGCAAGTGGGCATAGACACCCCTATTTTTTCAAAGTTTACTTTGCAGACACGCACATCAAAAATTGAAAGATAAAACATAAATATTTGAGAGAGAGAAATGTGAAAGAGGCAAACTTTTGTGTTGAAGTCGTACTAGGATTAAGGTGGTTTTGACATTTAAATCTTTTTAGACTAATAGTATTACTTTGACATGTATTGTTATGACTTTTGCGTGAAGGCCAGAAAGGTAAGTTCAATATCTGAGATGAAGAAGTAAGAAGACATTAATTATATAGGGATAGACATTAAAATCCTTTGTTCATTAATTTTTTTATTGATTTTTATTGGTGTCATTTGACTTTTGACACTAAACTTGACATTTAATTTTTAAATATTAATATAAATATCAATTATTATGAAAACAACAAACTAAAAGTGATCACAAGTCATTAAAAGAAATTATAATTTATATTTATAGAAAAAGAAATCAAGTTATACTAGTATAATTTACACATTTCGTATCTTTTTACCCTTTTTTACGACTTATATATCTTGTTATTAGTTATGACCCTAAGTCACCCAGACTCCATTATCCAAAGAAATTCCTCTGTTTCATTAGTTAAGTTACATGCTGATTTTATAATATTATTTTAAAAAAAGATTAAAGATTTATTAAAAGAAGATGTGTAATTGAAGGGTAAATTTTAAATGTTCTCTTTAATCACTCTAAAAAGACACTTTAATAATTTATTTTGAAGTAATATTTTTAATCATTTGACTATTAACATTGTTAATCAATACTTTAAAAAAATTGAACTCAATATCACATAAATGTTTAAAGGCACAAATAGCTTTTATATACATTTTTTTCAATTTAAGCATATTATTTTTGAAAAAAAAAATCTACTCATCCTCTTCCAAAAATCTTGATAAGAAAAAAATCTGATGATCTTAGTGTAGGTTTTTTTTTGTGTGCAGGATTCAATTCTTGTAATTTTTAAAATCTGATGAAATTTTTTATGTTGGTGTAAAGAGGCCTTGTTGATATTACAGAAAATTTAAAAGTCTATGTAATAGGTGATCTTATTAATTAGTGGTATTGTATATGCTGTTATTATGTTTAAGTTTGACAATCATTTAATTGTGATGGTGTTGGTATTTTGTATTGACACCAATAGTAAGGGGGGTTGCATGTTGTGCAAAACTTGTAACGACACTTTGTAACTTCGTCCCATAAGAATACAATAATTAAAAAAAAATTAAAGTTGTGAGAAAAAGAAAAAGAAAAAAATAACAAAATGCAAAGAGAGAAGAGAAAATTCTTCAATTACATGAAGAAAAAAGGAATTCAAAAATAGGTATTGATTATTACAAAATTTTTTAGGTGGATCGAAATAAAAAAGATGAAAATTTGAAGAAAGCATATCAAATTTTTTTATTTTTTTTATGAAGGTTTTTGAAAGAGAAACGAGATAATATGTTTTTTTATAAAAGAAAGTATTTGTGTTTAAAATATTTATGTAGTATTAGATTGATTTTTTAACAGTTGATTAAGAATATTAACAGTGGATAAAAATTTATTTTAAAATAAAAAAATCAAAATATTCTTTTAAAATAATTGGAAGGGGGTTTTTGAATTTTACCTTATAATTGAAATCGTAAAAGCTATTTGCCTATAGACGGAGTTTTTTCTTTTCTGGATGGGGTGGGCCGGTATGGAGTTGGGTTGGTTTTATGGCATTGAAATGCTGGCCTAGAGTTTAGCCTAACAGCACGCGAGGAAAGCCCAATATGTGTGGGCTATCGTAACTGTTTTAACAAAGTTTTTTTTTCCTTTTTCTTAATATATAGTTGTTTGCCATTTTCTTTGAGAGAGTAAGATTAGGCATGCATATACATACAAGGCATCAATTAATAATAGGGATATACAGAGAATTGTGGAGGTAAGGAAAACATAATACTCTGTAAACTGACTACCTGCTTCACTATGATTTCTTACAAGGATATGCCTCAACAACAATATCAACGAGGGCAATCAGCATTTTGACAACAGCTCCAACTAGGACAGTATATAAATAAAAGGAGCAATTCTTTGCTAACATGCCCCGGGCCGAAAACACATCCAAGTGGTTCAAACGATCATAGGATGAAGGCCCTTCTAGTTGAGAATTCTTTCTCACATTTCTGTGCCTGTTGATGCTATCTTCTTGTTTCGCTGGATGCTCTGTATAAGCAATCTGATGCAGATGCAGCATTGCTACCATGCTAACAGTGAATAAAGCTGTATCGCTTAGTATCCCACCCATATGGTCAAATTTTAGGCATTGCTTAGCAAAGTTGAAACTAGAAACAACAACTTTGGTTAGCATATTAGAGCGCTTCCCTCCGTGTGACACAAGATTCTCCCCAGGCCAGATGGACTAACTGGTGTACTGTAAAGGTTTTCAGGTGAAACAAAACGGCTAACATCATGTGCATCTCGCACAAAAGCTAGAGCTTCATCAATTACTTTTTACTTCTTACGATGGTGCTCAGCCAATCTCAATGCAAGAATTTTCCGGCTTTGTTCTAATCCTGCAATGGCAGCATCTCTCTCAGCCCGATGCTGTGTGTGTACTGTCTGGAAAATTTCGAGCTGGTCTTCGAGATTCTCGAAAGCGGTTCTGATAGTATTGAGACTGTTGGCCTCTTGAATGGCGGAGTCACCATCGTCGATTCGAAAGTCCTTCACCAACACGAACCCGTTCCGGTTACCGTCGCCGACGACGTCGTTGTTGTTTGATTTTCCGAGGGCTTTCATGGAGTTAAGGAAGTGAGCTCGAGAAATCGAGTGAATGGCGTCGCTGAGCTTGTTGCGTAAGTCTCAGCTTTTCTCCTGAACTGCCTCGATTTCCTCGGTCACCATATCCCATTTCATTTCTATAGTAGTATGCCATTTTAGCAACAGATTTAGACAAGATTTCGAGCTTTTCAAGCATCACTGGGTCAATCCATCCAAAAAAGCGTAGCACTGCTGACGCTTTAAGGCAATGAGGCAATCCCCTAAGTTACTAGTCTAAATCGATTTTCGGTTTTGTGTAGAAAATAGCGACTGGGTTGTAGTGCGATAAGTCTTATTTGACTCCTTGTCCTTTTTGTTTTGAATGGGAGTCTTTGCATTGTTATAGGAAGTTGATCCCATTAGCAACCTGGGATAAATTGCTCGTGTTTCTTTTTCCTTTCACAGGTAACAGTTTTGATAGGGGTTTCTTGTCCCCTGGTATGAGTTACTTGCTCACTACCCCAGGGCTGGTAGACTTTGTAAAGGAATTTACAGTAATGAAATCTTATTCTTCCCTTTCCAAAAAAAAAAAGAAAAAATCATGTCTAAAATAGGGCATATAAAACCAGTATTTTCAATTTGTTAAACCTTCATGGATGTGAAGCCAGTGAACTTAGCGTGTTGTACGCGTTTATTCAACCTCAGAAACAACTTCATTTACGAGTGGCTAAGCGCATCTGTCTTGGGTTAGCGGTCGTATGCTCTTTCCTGAATCTGTTTAACATCCCACCATTTTTAGACAGAGTGTTGTACGAAGGTAGGTACTAAACATTGTTTTGAATAACAAGTTTCCATCCCACATTTTTTTCATTCATCGTTTAAAGCGCCATCTAAGATCACGATTCCTTCCAAAAATTCCAAAGTCCGGAGCAGAAAGCCAGAAACTAGAGGAGAAAACTATGAAGCCCATCACCAATAGTGTTGCCTTGCTTTTTTCTTTCTCCCTTTGCCTCTCCTTCTTGCCCTTACTAAATGCTGCTGATCAAAACAATTTAATTGCTGAAGCCTGTCAAAAGGCGAGATACAAGGATCTCTGTATCTCAAGCCTTGAGGCTGAACATGCCAGCCAAGACGCTGACCTAGCTGCCCTTGCCTTGATAGCAGTCAAGGTCGCTTCCAACAATGGCTCAGACACATCCGTCTACATCAAGAAGATACTCGATGGCTCAAATTTGGAACCTACCGTCGAGCAGAACTTCCAGGATTGCTCGGAAAATTACTTATCCACGACGCAGCAGCTTGATGACTCCCTGGCAGCCCTGGTATCAAAGGATTACAAAGATGCGCAAGTCTGGTTGGAAGCTGCCATTACCGATGCAACCACTTGTGAGTCTGGGCTCAAGCAAAGCCCCGGTAACGAATTGGAGCTGTTTAGTAGGAACAACATTTTTCTCAAACTTTGTAGCAATGCCTTGGACATCGTCAATCTTTTGGCTACAAAGTGATGTAACCCCAAGCTTCATTTGCTGCTATCAAGTTTGTACTACTTTTATTAGCTCATAATAATTTCTGTAATCAAATTAACGGTGCTAAAAGTCTGGTGCATCAATTAAGGTGTTGCCTTGCTAGCAAGTTTCATGTAATTGTGGAAATGAGAGGTCAATGCTATTGCAAGGATATAATTAAGCGATCAAAATACCGGTTCTTGGAGCTGAAGACGATTGGATATCGTTGCTTGCTCTTGGACCCTGTACCAATATTATTGTAATTATTTAGGTGAAAACTACTAACGGTAAGTTTTGCTGTGTATTTAAACATTCTGTGGCATATATTGGCATCATCCAAGAACAGAACAAAATAGTTAATGTATAATTGCGTTAAGTTTTCTAATTAATTTGATCTTAAATTTATATCTCTTCTTCAGAGGCATGGTAGAATGGACAAAAAAAAAAAGGAAAATTGGAAAATATATATTTTTTTCTTATCATTGGAATGCTTGGTAGGAAAGATGGAAGATCATGGGATGAAAAAGTAATTCTGTCCATTGCTTGGTCTAATTGAAAAAAGAAGGGAAAAAAATGAAAATCATTTTTTTTTGTAAGTTAAGGTTAAAAGAAACAATTTAAAAAATTATCGACAATCTTGTTAATATGTTACACTTGACTCAGTGCAGTTCTCTTTCAATTCTTTAATATTTTCAATTTGAAATAATTTGGTTTTATGAATAAGGATGAAAAATGATAAGCTCTCTTAACTTGTTTCCTCTTACTTTTCTCTATAACCAAACACTAATAAAAATAATTTTCTTTCAAATTTTCCCCCATCCCCTTCCATCCTCCCATCTTAATCAGAGGCAAATTAAGATGATAAGAATCTTTACTAAGAACGGAGAGAAACCACTGCCTGCAGGAGGCTAGCTTGCTATTGGCCAAGACAGATCCAAAACAATTTTCTTGATAATAATAAATATTAGGTTACAGAGTACTTTTCTAACATTTGGTTAGCCATTTGGTGGCGAACCTATATATATCGAACATGGAATAGTCCTATAAAGCTTATCGACCAATATGGGGATCGAAAATTTATTTTTAATTCCTAAAGAAAGATGGGGAACAAACACGTTGTCGCGTCCATTTAAAATGAAATTTCTTCTTTTGTCAGTGACCTTAAAATGCATATTACGTTTTCTAATAAATCCTTGAACTTGTTCCTTCCAAAGTAAGTTGTAATACCAATTATTTGTTCAAAAACGAACAAAAGAAAAAAAAAAAAGAACCAATTATAGATGATTGGAATGGATAACTAACACAGGTCTGCAGGGGAAACTCTATCTAATGACCTGGACAATTTTAATGTTGGTTGGAGTTCCTCCAAGGAACTTCCTTTTTGGTGCCTGGTGGATTTATCTAGGAAACTTGTCATTTTCCAATTTGAAGATATTTGGGTAGTCGCTTATTTTATTTTTTTGAAAATTTTTGTTTTAGTCATTCAATTTTAAAAAAATCATGTTTTGATCACTAATATTTATAAAAATTAATATTTTAATCATTTAATTGTTAAGAACTATTGATTATCCAATGTGACTTTTCAAGTTAGTCAACCTTAATTATGATAGGTCCATGCTATCTCATTTGTCATGTTACGATACATCTTGCACGTGGCATGTCCACATCAGGTGATCAAAATTAACTGTTTTTAAAAATTCATGTCAAATATCGATTAAATTTTAGTGATTGAGTGATCAAAATATTAATTTTTATAAATGTTGATGATCTTATCGTAATTTTTTAAAGCCAAATAATCAAAATAAAAACTCTCAAAAAAACTAAAGAAATTAATAATTGATCAAAATATTAATGTTTTAGTATGTAATCCACACTCCTCTTCATTGCATGTCGAGGAGCCCATTTTTTAACAACTTTTTCTAAAGGAAGCGACAATTACACGCTCTTTGATTATTAATTAAGAGTTGGACACGACAACAGGGTCCTTTCAATTAATTAATCCGGTTATTCACCAACAAACTTCAATATATAATCATAGAGTCTTAAAATTTCACAAATAGTTAGGTTTATGTTATGCTTCCAATTAGCCTTAAGTACAGAAATTGCCATCAATTGGCATATTCGATGAAATTATAAACATATATGTGAGAAAAAAATACTTCTCATATGGAGTTTTTGTCTTTTAAATATTAGTAATTTCCCCCAGTCAGTTATAGGCAACCATCCAACTAGCTCGCAGTTTAGTGGCCAGCACAAACATTTCAGTGTTCTTGTCCTGTTCAATCAACGTGGGAAGACGTTAGATATAGCATGAATGAGTAGGTGAATAGCCTTATTGCTTTTTTCAATTAAGAATTCGAAGTATAAATATCAATTAACATTCAATATCGACAAATACCGAGCTGTAAACTTGAATAGGTCAGGTATTTTCGCGCTTATTACATCAGAAAAACAATGACCCAACAAAAAAAATGAAAGAACGTAACTTCATCTGTTGATTAGTTGCTCATAATAAGCTTGCAGTGTAAGGTACTCCCGAATTTGGTAACCAGTCGTCTCCCAACAAGAAGCCAGACACGGTAAAATTAGCAGCATCGGTAGAATTAATCACACGGTAACCAGACCACGTGACCCTACTGGAAGTGTTTGATCCAGGTCCTCTGTTGTCATACTCGGCATAGTATAATGTACTCAGGGCAAAAGTTCCATTCCATTCCTTCCAACCAGCAGGATGTATCAAACTTCCCATGTAATTCTGCATGTATACAGTCCTCGAATACTCTTTCCAAGGTCTCCCTAGATACGTTTGAAAGGTGGTATTGCTCGAGGCCAGATCATCAGCAGCCACGATATTGCAGTCATGAATCGATGTGCCTGTGTTCTGGTTAGGATCGGTTCGGCCCTGTGCAGTGATGGCATTAAATTGTCCACTCATTGGGAGTCGAGGATATATGTTGCAGTTCTGGAAAACAACGGCTGCGTTTCCAAATATAAAATCAACAGTGCCGTAGATGTCACATTCTCTATAAAACTGCCTTAGGGAATGAGTATACAAAGTATCCTGGAATCCTTCGAAACTGCAGCTATAGAATGCGGACAAATCAGCCCCATTTCGAACTGCTACGGCCTGATGCTTGATTGCTCCGGCTGTGTTCTGAAAAGTTATGTTTACCGCAACAAAATTTGGAGCCACAACGGCTGTAATATTAAACAAATTTTGTCAGATTAATTAGGCTCATATTTGTCAGACAGGAAGATGTGAAAATTTGTGCAGTTCACTTGTAGTTATTTAAATGGTTCTTGAATTAAAACTTACCAAAAGTTGCGGAGTTAAATGTTGTCCATCCATCAACAACGCTACGGTTTCCGGTGATAATTGTCTGATTGATACCATCCCCGACCATCATCAAGTATTTTTTGTTCTTAGCGATGGAAATGTACTCTTGGTAAACACCGGCAGTGATGTAAATCAAGAAGTAACCATTTATACCATTGGTGTTGTTTGGAGCTGCAGATATAGCATCGTTAATGCTAGTGAAATTTCCGCTTCCGTCCTGACTCACCGTCACAATGTTACTCACCAAGACCTCATCAGCATCAGTCGTCTGAAGAAGCTTTCTTCTGCTTACGGTCTCATAAATTGATCGTGCACGGCTCGACATTTTCAGAAGCAAACGCCCATGTTTGAATGCTAGCTGCTTGCTACTAGGCTGCCATGCGGCCTTTCTCTTCCTCTTAGGAACCCATCCCTTTGTAAAAAGAGCCAGAGACACACTGTAGAGTTTTGTGTCATTTGTCATAGGAACCGCGAGGCCGTTCCTTATGCTCCAAGCTGAAGCAGTAGATTGTATACCGTCCAAACAGGTCTGCTGGTTAGTTAAAATAGCACTAAGCAAGGTTTGTATGTCCTCAGCTTCCACGGGGGACAGAATTTTACTAGTGGCACTGACAGTTTTGAAGGAGCTCAACAGAAAATCAATGTTCAGGCCAGCTAGAAAGCGGCAATCCTCTAAAGCACGAATTGCAGATGTTGATAACGAGGATTGGTATTTTGTTAGATAATTATCAACAAGTTTGAGGAATTTTTGAGACTGTGACAGAGATTTGCGAACAGAGAAGCGACCATAGTTGTAGACATTGGTGGTTTGATTAGGGAGGACAGATCTGCAATAGGAAGGGTCTGGGGTGGACTTGCAAATGGTTCCTGGTGAGACAGGATCAGATGGGGGAGCATCTGCAAGAGAAGGAGAGATGAATAAAGGGAGAAGAATGAAGAGAGATATTGTAAGAAGAGAGCAGAGCATGGAAGCCATAGCTTTTTCTTTAACAAAGGAGAGCTGATCAGCTGATTTGGGAGGATTTGTGTTAGTGGATTGGGTTTATATAATGGGGAGAAAGTAGGTAGATTCTACCTCAAGCATGGTATATAGTAAAACACTGTCTCTTTTGTATGGGAATTTTAGAGGGTAAACCATTAATTCATTTACAAATTGAAGTCAACTGCTAAGACTTTATTAAAAACGCGTCGTCCTCCTCGAGCATGATGTCCTCAATTCTAATCCACCATCGGGGAAGCCAAGCTAGCTGTTACGCGAGTTTTCAATATACCTACTACCAAAACATCTAATTTTATTCTTGGTGCGGGAATTGTCCTACTTTGCCTAATTCCATTGGAATTTTCCATCGGTGCCTGCTTGGTCGTGCAAAATGTTTATGAGCTTTAGCCTAATCTTTCACCACTAACCCTATGTGTTGATGAAAACCAAATATAACAAAGTTAAAACTAATTGAAGATGGATATTATATCACCAAAATTGGGTAGGTAGCTAGTGATGTTGAGGAGTTTGTTTTATTGTATTAAGCATCCAACTTAATAGATAGAAAGATTCAACTTAAATATAAAATCATTAAAAATATAATTAATATAGTATATATATATAACATCACTCGATATCTCTTCTCACGTGTAGAGTAAGTAATAATAATCTAAATAAATAAGTCTATAAATTCTTTTTCACATAAAAAGTCGAAATGAATGAATCTACAAATTATGATAATCATTCAGTTTAAATTAATTAACAAATGAAGAAATCCAACTTGAAATAAAATCATTAAAATTCCAAAAACTTTAAGTGATGTAACATAAGATCATTCATCACGGTGAACCATAAAACAAGCGCCCGGCCACCTTGGCCACGTTTCATCATTTAATGACTCTAATTCCCAATGGTCTTAAAGCTAAAATGCTTTCAATTTTAGGTGATTTGGTGATCTCAATTCTCATTCGCGACTGATGCATGCAAAGTCTCAAAAGTACGTCAACCTTAGCCCAAACATTTTGTCGAGATGTCCTAAAGTTCTCACCCTTTTTGCCCAAGAATTGGGTTAGGTAATTGACGGTGGATTTGGGATTGGATTTGCCAGCCATGACAGTTTGGTTTCTTGTAAAATAACAAGCTAGAACACCCTAGTCAACACGCTCAAAAAGACGGTAGTCTTACATATGTTTTGGATTTAACCATCAAAGTCATGAAAACTAATGTGTGCTGAAGTGCTCATTGGTTGATGGCCAGAAAAAGCAAAAACTAAAAAGAAATCCAATTCGTATATATCATCAGCCAAGTCAAACAAGTAAAAACGTAACATCCATTGACTTATGATCTCACTTTCTTTAAACGTAAATTAAGTAATGTATTTGCAATATCATGAGCCGCCACTAGGTTATCACGTACCTATTGTTATCCTGGGAGCTAGAATTGATAATTAACCCAGCCTCAACACCCAGCTTTCCATAAAAGGTAGATTTATAGTGTATGTTACAGATGTCAGTGGCGTTTGCTATGTTAGTAGTTAATTACTTAGTAGAGATAAAATACTGCAAGTATCCTCTAGATTTGACTAGAATACGCGTTGCAGACTGCAGAATAAAGTGTTGCCCATTTAAAAAATGAAGCTGTAATGAGAAAGTCAACGCCAAGTTGCCAAACCCTTCCATAGACCTTAACCAAGCAGGCCTTCCAATGCGTTTAAATTTTAAGACTATTACAAGTGGGTTTTGCATAAATGAAAAAACAGATCGGAACTCGCATGCCTAATACTCGTTGAAACACGTTGGAGTTCTGTGCGGAAACATGGGCTGCAGAATTAATGAAGCTTCCGCAACCTACATTTAGATATTTATCAATGCTTCAACTTGTTTCCAAATAAAGTGATCCCAATTAGTAATAATTAAGGAAGCACATTTTCCATATAAGACAAGAAGAAAGCTTAAGTATGGAAAGATTAATGAGAAATTTAATATATGACAGTGTTAAAGGAATTTGGATCAGCATTAAAACGTCAAGATCTTAAATTATACTTACTTTTTTTCCGGAGGGAGAAAGTTTGAATTCAAACTTGTGTGACTTAAAGGCATTAACTCATTATTTTTATTTTGAGGAATACTATTAATCCATTATTTAAATTATAAGAAAAGTTGGTGCATTTGGGAGTTTTAAATTTTGGAACACCCAAACAGGCTGGCGGTGCTTTAGTTTCAAGGTTAGAGGATTTCGAGTGTCGCTGCCATTGGCAGAGTCGGCGCTTGGGTAAAGCCGCTTAAATAACTGCTCTAGATCTCACATTTAGAGAGATATGATATTTTTATATTAACAATATAATTAATTATATTTAAAATATATAATAATTAAAATAATTAATAAAATATTTAAATATTCTCTCATATCTAATAAATATTTATTTTCTTTCACTTTCACATCCTTATTAATTATGAATTAATTATTTCATTTTTTTTCAAAAATATGTAAGAAATCTGTTATACTATTATCTTTATAAAGTTGTAAACCTCATTTATGATTTGCTATAAGTATTCAATAATTAAGCATTATTGTTCTAATTTTTATAGACTTTTTTACATTAATTTAGAATTTATTTTATTTTGTTATTTTTTTATTTTATGTGATAATTAATTTATTTAAATTAAAAATTTTAATTGTTAATTTTATGCTAAATACCTAAATAAACCCCTGCACTATGTCAAAAAAATTAATTCAGCCCCTATCCTTTATTATGTTTAAATAACCCACTAATTTTTATTTCGAGTCAAATAAGCCATTGAATTTTTATTTCAGATCAAATAAGCCACTCTCTCTAACCATTGACTGACTTCTATTAATCAATGATATATGTGATACTTTTATATCATTTTTTAAATTCTAATCCATAATATTTAATGTCATATCATCTACCACGTAATAGATCACATAATATAAAAGTGTCACATGTATCGTTGATTCTATTAATCAACGGTTGATAAAGAGGCTTATCTAATTTACAATAAAAATTCAAGAATTTATTTGAACGTAATAAAAATATAAGAGCCGAATTGATTTTTTTATATAGTTCAAGAATTTATTTAGATATTTAACTTTAATTTTATATCAATTATTTAAAAATATAAAATAATTATAATAATTAAATATTTTTGGTACTTTATAATAAATATTTAAATATATCAAATTAAAAATATAAATTTAATTATTCAAAATTTTTAATTTTAATAAAAAAGATATCATTATAATATTTTACTTTTAAGTTTTTTAAATTATTAAACGGTCGTAGTCGGTCGTGGCGGTTGATCTCCAGTTCTGTATCCAATCACACCGACTTACTGTACAGTTACAATTCTTTACTTGTTTATGCGTTTCAAGTAAAGTATTTTTCCCTTTTGTCCGCACGTAGAATATCACAGCTGGAAAATGACGCACAAAAAAATGATAAATGGAAAATGTCACTTTCTTGAAGTCGTATGGTCCATTTAATCTACTGCTTCAATTCTAGGTTTTGACCTTTGGGTAATAACGAAAAAAAATTACTGTACTTCTAATCATGAGGATGAGAAAGATAATTAGTCAATCGTACAAAACTTAGTTTGGAACTCCACCAGTTGGGTTATTATACTCATCTTTGACTGGATTACGGTGGGGGCATGATGGGGCCCTCGCCCCCATTAGCTATTGTAAATCCCATAATTTACCGTGTTTTTTCACTCACAATGAAAAGTAAAGTTCTATTTTCGTTCCTCCAGAATTTGGGCCCCTACATTGATATATTTCTTTGTCAATTTTTTACTATTATTTATCTCTTTAATTTTTTATCTAGATTATAAGCATTATTATCTTTTATTTTTTAAAATAAAAAATTGACCTTTTTCTGTCAATGTGATTTTTATATTGATATTTATTATTTTTAACTAGTTTTAGTTTTATTTTATTATATATATATTTATATATATATATATATTATATCTTTCGGTCCCACAATAAAAAAATTTCTAGCTTCATCTTGTCAACCTAACATGATATAAAGAAGCTCTAAGATACCTTGCAAGAGTGAGTAGTGAAATTGTTGAGATTTTAATGGTGTGCACCAGTTGGGTTATCCATTTAAATTTGTGAATTCAGCTTGTTATTTTTATTATATATGTATATATATATATATATATCAAAATTAGAATCCAACAAAAATCTAAAATTGACAATAAGATAATATGTTTCAAAAATATTCGACTGCAGTCGTACTTATAAGATAACGCACAGCTCTTACTTACCCAAAAAATATTGCACCTTAACCCTCTTGGTTCCAGACATTAATTAATAATTAAAGGACCGGATACTACCTACCCTAGATGTGTGCATGAGGCTTAATGTTATAATTAACAATGAATGAAATTATGAAAGGAAATACAATTCTTTTATTTAAAAAAATTTGCCAAAAATATTTTGATGATTAGAAATTGGAATTTCTGCTTTGACAATTGCAAGTTCAAATAAGGATCTAAAGGATTATACTCGCACAAATGAGATCCTAGCTAATTCTTGTTTGGTAATTCTAGTACTAATTATTTGAGTCAAACTTTGAAGAAAATCAATTTATACATTAATTGCTGGATATTTTAAATTTTATAAGCATGTCTACAAAGTTATCACATATCGATTAAATTATAATTAAAATAATTATTAATTATATAAATTAAAAATCTTGCCGAGCCGTATGAAAAACAATCCAAAGGCCATCATCGGCAATCTTCACCCATTAAAATTGAAAGTATTTATTTATGGGTTGGGCCAGGCTTCTAGCTTATAAGTTTGCCATTAGCTTACTGAATCCAAGCCAGGTCCAACCAAAGAAATGTTAGAAACGTAGCCGTGTTGGAATACGTAGAACCATAAAATGCCAAGTCCAGCCCAACCCAATTTGAAAAGTCCACAAACACTTAAAAAGACTCTTGGCTCAGTTGGCTGGCCGCCCAGCCAGTGAACATATGCGTCTTATCTGCGAACACATTTTGGTAATAGGGATGAGAAGCACTGTTCTAGAAATAGTTACTGTCTGAATAGGTGGTTAAAAAATGAAAAGAATCTTTTGCTAGCGAAGGGGAACTTGAGAATGGCATGGGCATGTGATGGCCAATTACTATTTTTGCCGCTCTATTATTGCCTGAGAACCAACGTGCACATAAATGCATGTTTAATGAAATCTGCATAATAGCACAATAGAGTAATGTAATTTCAATTTCTTAATGTTTTTCAGGACATTTTATTTTGCTCATAGTTTTTCCTTTACGTCCTAGAACAGTAAAAACCCCGCCCGCCAAGTCTATTTTGTTCTTTGATCAAGGAAATTAATGTGACTGCTCGTCTGCAAGAAATCAATATAAATGACCAACCGTAACCTCGGGAATTTCCAGTGCTGTCATCTGTCAATGCCAAGCCACTGCCATAGAACTAAACTGCTTAACTATTGAATGACTTCATTCCCACGTGAAACATTGTAATTAGAAAACAGAAATAACCATCTCCATTTACCAAACTATAAATTAAAAATGAAGGATCCTTAATTTGATGATGATAGACTTTTATTCAATTAACAAAGAAAGTTCAAAGAGTCCTCTAATTACATAGTCACAAAAGGAAAAAAAAAACACAGATTTTCGGTGCCTAATTTCATGTTTATGATCTGATTTAATTTTTGAAATGTACAATCAATCATATATATATATATATATATATATATATAAAAGCAGTGATGACTGTTCCCTTATCGGAACTTGAAGTCACATGTGTGAATCAAACGTTTTTTACATAGAAGTGTCGCCTATTTTCTGTCAAAGCATGGCTTTTGGCATACGTACCAACTCCCTTTTGTCATGTGCATTGTTGCAAATTTCGACTTTTCTGGCAACATTTCAATCTCGTGCCTCGTTTATTTCGGAGTTATTTGTCTCTCATGCTTTGTTTCTTTATAATTTGAAAGATTTGACCCCTGATGTACGTTGATGTAGCGGTAACGTTAAAGGGTCTGGATATACCGACAGGAATTGTGTCGTGGTGAATATGCTAGTTAGGGTGCTGAGAATTACTTTGCATTTAAATTACACAGAGAGCTTCTATAAATTGATTCTTTGTATCAATTCGACAAATGTAAAACGTATCAAACTCCCTTTTTTTATTGAAGAAGCTTCCTCTAATTTCTCAAGTTATTAAAACCTATTCATTATTATAGAAAAGGTAATAATGCGACAGATTTAACCGTCACATAAGATTTTAATTCGTAATTTACTCATGATGTTGTTAGAGAAAAGATTTTATGAAACCATTTACTGAACCAAACTCCTTTTTCATCGTCAAATTGATTATATTCTGATATTGTGTAAGATTAACTTCCTTGAAATGGTCTGCTTCCACTATTCTGCTAGGGGAATGTTTTGAATAATTTAATTATAAGGGAAACTGTGTCCTAATTATAGATTGCACTCGTGATATGTCCAGCTCAGCCTTCTCATTCTATTAGGTAAGGTACAAGTAACAACCATTGAACTTTAAGCGTTTTGTGCTCCTTCTTTCACAACATGTTCATCGAATTTCATCATTGCGAATTGTGACACGGGTACAGTGTATATTTCATAGAAGAAAGTAATTGTAGGCCACAAGTTTGCCATGAACATTGTGCTCCTGCTTGACTTTCATGATTATGGTTCACATTCTGCATATTCAAGACAAAGATTCACCGCAAGCTATCTGTCCTTAAAAAGTTCTACTCTACAGGTTTTAATTTCTAAACAACAT
>NW_018397258.1:5178963-5197163 GCF_002168275.2 Theobroma umbraticum | reverse complement strand
GCTTAGCTTATATTTTCGCACCTCCCACGAGGTATTACCCTTATTAATTAGTCTCATTGCTCGTAGTGGCTACAAGCAGACAATGTTCAATGCTTTTCAATAGAAATGGAATAGAATAGACATGCAGCAGTATTCCGAAAGTAGAGGTACACTACTTGCCAATATCATTCAAGTCATTCACACATAATGATAAAGCAACACGGGGGAGCTCATCCAGGGTGGTCCTGCTGCTGTTTTAAATTTTTAATTTTATGATGAGTGCAATCTCTATCATTTTTGCTTCATTTGCTTATCTTTTCAATTTTTGTCATTTTAAGTAAAAAGTATTGAAAATTATTTTTAAAAAATAATAATGCGAGTTATTAGGGATTATAACAGTACGGTATATTCTAAATATGCTTTTCTAAATCAATAATTGATTGTTTACCTTAGTAAAATCTTCTCATAATGTTCTTCAAAAGAATCTCGGAGAAAATCAATGCTTCTGCTTCTAAGAGAAAGCCTAAAAGTGAGGAGAAAATGTATAACATCTTTCTTCTTTTTTTTACCTAAAAAAATAAGACACCCAAATTATACAGTTGCATACATAACTAGACGTTGGCTCTATAATTTTTAAAAAGAAACTTTTGTAGACAGCCTAGCTTATTAAATGCCCTTAACATTAGTGCTTCTATAGGGGAAACAAACAAAAAAAAATACAAGGAGAGAGCCCAAAAATTGCAATGAGGGCTCATAGACCATGAAGTATGAACAGGGCGCATGCATCAGCGAGTGAGTCACTGCGTGCTGATTCAGATAGACGTTTCACTGCCGTTGCTTTCAATTTTGATTACATCCACTGGTCTGTGTTGTGTCGGTAGATTGGGTTAGGACACGCATCTCCCGATGGCCGTGCATCCCGGATAAAATTGAAGCGCGTTAATTACTGATTTTGTCGGGGAGAAGGAGTTTTGTCTTCACCCGCTTTTTACTTAGAACATCATCCATTATTCGGTTCTTTATTGCTGTTAATAATCATGTCATGATAATCCCTTAAAACTTTGCTGAAAGACTTTGAAAAAATTTCAACCAACTCCACAGTTGGCCACATGCTAAGTGGGCCTGCTATCATTGATTTGCTCATCTACCCTTTTTAGTTGCTTTAATCATTGATACGGTTCTTGCGACTAATCAAACGTCGACTCTCTTTTTCGTCCTTCAGCTGTGGTGGGGAACGGATTCATAGCCAAGGATATAACATTTGAAAACTCAGCAGGGCCGAGCAAACACCAGGCGGTGGCTTTAAGGAGTGGGTCAGACCTCTCTGCATTTTACAAGTGCAGCTTTGTTGGCTACCAGGACACTCTCTACGCCCATTCCCTCAGGCAATTCTACCGCGACTGTGACATATACGGGACAATTGATTTCGTCTTTGGAAACGCCGCTGCGGTTTTCCAAGAATGCAATTTATATGCTCGTAAACCTAATCCAAACCAAAAGAACATTTTCACAGCTCAAGGGAGAGAAGACCCTAACCAGAACACTGGGATTTCAATTTTGAACAGTAAGATTGCCGCTGCTGCCGATTTGATCCCGGTCAAATCATCGTTCAAGACGTACTTGGGGCGTCCCTGGAAAGAGTATTCCAGGACAGTTATTCTGCGATCATACATTGATGATTCGGTGGATCCTGCTGGGTGGTTAGAATGGAATGCTACATTTGCTTTGAGCACCCTTTATTATGGGGAGTATTTGAACAGAGGCCCGGGGTCGAATACGAGTGCAAGGGTTACTTGGCCTGGTTATAGGGTCATCAACAGCTCGACTGAGGCAAGTCAGTTCACGGTTGGGACATTTATACAAGGAAATGAGTGGTTAAATTCCACTAATATTCCATTCTCTCTCGATTTGAGTTGAAACTTGAAAGCCAAATGTCACTAATTACTTTCTTTTTTCTTTTTTGGTAATTTGATTTTGTCCTGGTTTGATCAAGTAGCCGAACCGCATTTTGATCAGCTACCATCACAAGTCAAATTGCTTTTTTACTAGAATTAATAAAAAGCTTTATTAATTCATTTGAGAATTACAGTTATTGTTATATGCAATATTTCAAATTTAAATCCATCCGACCGGTGAAGCGTTAGTTTAGGGTGAAAGTTGCCCCACTTTGCTCTAAATTTTGAAATTGGGCTCAAAACTAATGAACCTGTTGAACTGGTCTCTTTGATAGCATCCTTATAGATATATGAGATTGGCTCGAACAATTTAAACTCAGGTGCCATCTTTGGTGACTGAGACTCAACGTGCAGCCCAAATTCTATCTCTCTCCCCCTCTCACAATTTCTATAATTTAAATTCATTATATGGCAAAATGGTAAACCAAAAACGTATCTTTTTTCATCTGTAACCTCAGATGACAATATTATTATTTAGTTCAACGAACCAAAGCCTTAGTTAAATAGGGTCATCATTTTTATTATAAAATTTACAAAAAATAATTAAAATTCTGTTTTTTCTTTTTCCTTCTCTGTTCTTTTGTTTTGTCCCTTGCGGGTCATGGACTAGGCCGACATGGACAAAGGTTAAATCCGGGCTTTTCAGCCCCTTTTTATCCTCCCTACTAGTGGTTAGGGATGAGTATTAATCGATTCAAATAAAAATAATCATTGAAATTAATTGAATTCAGATTAATTTTTTAAATTATGATATTAATCGATTAGAAAAGGTACTCTATTCAACTATTTCGGTGAGTTGGGTTGATTTTGATTATTTTTTATAAGAGTTCAATAAATATAGATTTCAAAATTTTAATCAAATTGATCAAATGCTTATCTCTCTCCATTTCTTTCTTCCTTTTTGTGTCCTTACTCTCTCTAAAATACCCTCAAAATCTTAAAATTTTTGTAACACCCCCAAAAATTTTCATTCCATTTATATCTTAACAAAGTGTTAGTGTCATGAACTTCATGTTAAAAAGATATGTGATCTGTTTTGGACTTATAAATAAAAATTTCTTCTATTTATTTGATATATTTTTTAAGTTAAAAGCATTGATCCGTAACAAAGTAGTATCAAAATTTATCAATTTGTAATTGATAGAAATGCACTTCTCTTTCAGTAATTTGGCGCAGCGAGGACTGAAGAGTTATTGATTACGGTAGGGCATGCTTCCCCAACTCAAATAGGATTGCCCAAAGTGTAGAGACAGTGACGCCCAATTCACCGCAAAGACCGGAAATCAGGGGATGCAAGATACTTGTGTAGGAAATAATGAACCCCCGGCCCAGCCACCCCAGACCCAGAGAGTTCAGAAAATAGCAATCATGAGACTGCTGGCAGTTGCAAAATTGCAACATGCATGCTTTTGTCAGGTAAAAGTGAAGAGACTGTATTTGAGAGAGTTTTATAATAGGAGGCTGACTGCCTGAGCTCCCCTCGGACCTGTTAAACATTGGTCTATCTTTATCTCAATGATAACCCTGAATCAAATTTATTGTAGGGAAATTAAGCCTAAATTAGAAATGCACTTTGTATGTGATAGAAGTTAATCTGTTAGCACAAATCACCAACTCAAGTAATAACAAGTTGGCTACTAAATTAGTAGTAGTATAATATATCAAAATTTCATCCTAGACAGGAATTATTAAAGACACGAAGTTTATGTTTATACCGAATAGAATAGTAGTAGTATAATCTACTGCGAACTACAACTTTTAAAAAGAGAATGTATTTGACTAAAGTAGTAGCAGTTGGGGAGAACAGCCCCATTCCACCCAATGACAAAAGCAGAAGGCATACTAAAGCGAAGCTTTCGCCGATGTAATAATAGTTTTGACTTGGAAGTCCTTGGTCCTTACGTTTCATGCAAATGTTAGGTGTAGCTCGTCATAAACTAAGCTGCATTTGCCCTACGTCTTTCACATTTCAATTTCAACTTTGTCTAATGACAGTAATGCTTGTGTCAGCTTTTCAGTCGCAGTTTGACGACTGATTAGTCTCTTCCCCCCCCAATCTATCTTCACTTTTACAGAGAGGCGCATGGAAGATGGGAACATGAGTTCTTGCTTTTGCATGTGTGAGGATTTCAGAAGAGCACATGACGACTGGGTCGTGTTTTGCCCATCCTTTTCTCACCAAAATTATTTAAATTCCTTCAATACTGTTTCTCTGGTTTCTCCGTTTTCCCATTTATTCATTTTGCTTTTTTCTTTATAATGAAGCTTTAGTTAGTTGATAAGATTAGAGTTTGAGAATAATTTCCTGTTAATCCAACATGCATGTCTCCTTACTTTGCGATTAAACTTAATTCCATTATTTCGCAGGTTAATATATATTGGCTATCAGTGGAGTTCTGTAGCAATAACATAAGGTAGCTCGATCTGTCTGACCATAGTCTTTTGCTAGCTGCTTTTTCATTTTGTTTTCGCTCCTTTTGCATCGAACGCTTGCTGACCATTTTGCTGGGCAACATGACATGGGTCCTTTCTGCTTCTCTTTACCTGATTCATTGAGCGGAAAATTAAAGGCAAACATCCCTCAAGTCCCAATCCTTTTCTGATTGGCAGCAAATTAAGGGAATGCCCACCTAAATAATGCGGTAGCGCATATGGAATACAAAAAAAAAAGAGGTCCAATCACCAAAAGAAAATTCCGAAAAAAATAATTCTCTGCCACATGGAGAAACACACTTTTGCATAGTATGATATAGATTGATGAATAGTACCATAGTATATTATTGTAGGAGTCCGGCCTTTCATCATATTTTCTCATGATTTATTTGATTCTTTACACTTTTTTCTTTCCTTTTGGCTTATAGCCTTTAATCATTCGAGGCACCAAAGACATATGAAACCAAATTGGGAGAAACAAGATGGTACGGGCACTTAGAGATTGGTGGATGGGGGTGGATCTACCGGTACGAGACAATTTTCATGTGCATTTGGAGATGAGTTCTAGAAGTTCCCTCGGGCTTATCTTGAATTCCTGCTTCAAGCACATCATCGCAAAGTACAACTTCTGCATGGGTCTTCATCGACGCTTTTGTGGCTAACTCATTGAACCCAAAGATTTACACAAATTAACCATTTTGATCATTCTTCATTCACCAACTTTCTCCGACATTAGGGTCGAGTCTTCAACGTCGACACCCATCACCTCCCCATTTTTATGTGTTGAACATCTTTCTCTAACAAACTGAGTTTCATTTTTATTCCTCGGTTGGCTTCCTCTAAACTTTGTTCCAACACTATGAGAGCCTGGTTACATTACACCCTATCACCCTGGCTGTAAAAGATTACACCGTCTCCGATTTCATATAATTTTAAGTGAAAAATTGAATTACATAATGCATTGCATGTTTCTTAGCACTATTAAGTAGTTATTGGGGATGCCCTCAAAATCTTTGCAGATATGATTTCTTTACTTTGCATTCATGTGAACTTACCACCGATAAAGGGGAAACTTTTTGCTTTACTTTTCTGTCATTCTGTTACATATTAGCATGAAGTTTTGTTACATACTTCTTTACAGCAGTAAATCTTCTGTTTTTCTCTTCTTTACTTTAGTGTTAAATCACGTCCCTTCTTCACTTGTGCTGGTTCTATATTTTAGGTGTGTATAATTGAATCACCCTAATGAATCATTATTCACTGGGAGATGGGGAAAAAGCACATTTTTCTAAGTGAAAAGTTGGAAGTATTACGAGCACGACTGCTTTTAGGCTTTACACGTTTCAATATTTCTTTGAATTATTAACTACAATCGAACATTTGGCTTAGATTTATCTGCAAATCTGCTCCAGTGAGGAATGTGAAAATAAATATTTGGACAACATGCTTTCCAGTTTTTCCTTTGTTTAACTTATTCTTCTTTAAACATCCTCTGCAGACTTGCAGTTAAAATCGTGGAAAAAATGATCCTGACTTCACTCACATGACATGTCCTAACACCATTGGACATTTTTCCCCCGAACATGTTAACTGAATATTAATGTAATCAAAACACCCATGTGACCACGGGAATTTCTGTTATTAATACTCTCCTGTCTGACTGCGTGTCCTTGATTTTGGGCAATGGAACCTTGAATTGAAAAGGCTATCTTCATTTCAATAAAGTAATGCTTGAAAAACATAGTGGAAACGAGAAAAATTTATGAGCCAACGCCAAGCACCTGTTACAGGATGTGCACTTAATTATTGTTTTAACTTGTACTATAGCTTTTAATTTACTAAGTTGTAATAGGTCACCTTAAAAAAATAAAAAAAAAGAGAATGCAGCGGTAACTTGTAACCAAGCAAGGAGGTGACGGAGGCGGCTTTTACTATATAAATAACGAAGGGGGTGTAGTCTGCCCTCAACTGCGGCTTGCAGGTTGGTTGTTGGTTGGTTAGTTGGTTGGGGTTGTGTACTTTTGGGGCAGCCTAAAAAAAATGGGTCTCTCACCTTCCCCCTTCTCTCTGATAGTCCTGCTTGCTTGTTTCGCTGGTTCTGTCCTGCAGGGTGATGGTTTTCCTTTCCATCACAACAGCCCTTTTCACCACCACCACCACCCTCGTTTTGCCAAGCACAACTACAGAGATGCTCTTACCAAATCAATCATCTTTTTTGAAGGTCAGAGGTCAGGGAGGCTTCCTTCTAACCAGAGGATTACTTGGAGGAGGGATTCTGGCCTCTCAGATGGTGCAGCCATGCATGTAAATATACAGAACCATGCTCTCATATTTTTTTGTATAGTTTGTTTATTTCACGTTTTTCTCGGTTTCTCCTTCATATTGGGTTATCATGCGTCCTCATTTGAGTGTGAAATTTGAAAATGTAGGTTGATTTGGTTGGAGGATACTATGATGCTGGGGACAATGTGAAGTTCGGGTTCCCCATGGCCTTCACCACCACCATGCTCTCGTGGAGTGTAATTGAATTTGGTGGGTTGATGAAAGGAGAGATACAAAATGCCAAACAAGCCATTCGTTGGGCTACTGATTACCTGCTCAAAGCAACTGCACATCCAGGCACCATTTATGTTCAGGTATATCCTTCTTATCCCTGGAACTCTTCAAATTATGTGCTTTATTTTCTGTAGAAACAGAGGAGATAATATTAGCTCGGCTTTTTTTTGTAGGTTGGTGATGCAAACAAGGACCATTCTTGCTGGGAAAGACCAGAAGACATGGACACTCCAAGGAGTGTTTTCAAAATAGACAAAAACACCCCTGGTTCTGATGTAGCAGGAGAAACTGCTGCCGCACTTGCGGCTGCCTCATTGGTCTTTAGAAGAATTGACCCCGCTTACTCCAAGCTTTTGGTCACGAGGGCTATCAGGGTAAAATTCTTATTTTTGCTAAACAAATATGTAAATTATCCCTGCTCTGTTCAAAATTTCCTCAGAAATATGAAAGTTTATGTTGTTTCTGAATTCTGAGTAATAGGTGTTTGAGTTTGCTGATAAGTACAGAGGGGCCTACAGCAACGGGCTGAAGAGAGCTGTGTGCCCATTCTATTGCTCTTACTCTGGTTATCAGGTGCATTAATGTTGCTAAACTTTTGCTATTCAAGCGTTGATTACATGGGATACTGTGAGAATATCTCAATCTAATCTATTTCCCTTGGTCTATTTAATAATGTTAGGATGAACTGTTGTGGGGTGCTGCTTGGCTGCACAGAGCCACCAAGAACCCAATCTACCTAAAGTATATTCAAGTCAATGGGCAGATCCTTGGAGCTGCGGAGTTTGACAACACCTTTGGATGGGATAACAAACATGTTGGAGCAAGAATTCTTCTCTCTAAGGTTTCATTTCCTTTCTTTGTTCTCGTTTCTGCATGCTGATTAGGTTCATCCATTAAAACGATTCAGCTTGTCCTTGCTTTTGCAGGCATTTCTTGTTCAAAGACTGCAATCTCTCCATGAATACAAGGGCCACGCAGATAATTTTATTTGCTCTCTCATACCAGGAGCCCCATTTTCTTCAGCTCAATACACCCCAGGTTCCTCTCCAGCCTCTCGATAAATTTTAAATGTTTAAAAGCTTTGTAAACGGCTGGTTTTTAATTTTTTTTTTCTGTTGTTTCTTTGTTATAAACAGGTGGGCTTCTGTTTAAGATGAATGATAGCAACATGCAGTATGTGACCTCTTCTTCATTCCTGCTCCTAACCTACGCTAAGTACTTAACTTCTGCCCACCAGGTTGTTAACTGCGGTGGCACCACGGTTACCCCAAAAAGGCTCCGAATCATTGCCAAGAAACAGGTAATTGCAATGGACAAAACCAAAAGCAAGAAATTTCTGTTTGTTTGGATTTCATTTCTACTTTCAAGGTTCTTTTATACGTTTAACCAACTTCTTTATGAAATATGTTATCATAAGGTGGACTATCTGCTGGGAGATAACCCCTTGAAGATGTCCTACATGGTGGGATACGGTCCAAGGTACCCGCAAAGGATTCACCACAGGGGCTCATCACTACCGTCCGTTGCAAAGCACCCAGCCAAGATCCAATGCTCCGCAGGCTTTAATTTCATGAACTCCCAATCCCCCAACCCCAACGTTCTGGTAGGTGCAGTCATCGGTGGGCCAGACCAACATGACAGGTTCCCAGATCAACGGTCAGATTATGAGCAGTCAGAACCAGCAACGTACATCAATGCACCCCTTGTAGGAGCGTTAGCTTACCTTGCTCACTCTTTCGGCCAGCTTTAGGGGGGCCCTACCAGGAACTTAACAGAATTAGCTATTTAGGTGTTTGTAATGTTTTCATTTTTACTTAATATTGAAAATGTCGAAGTTCTACCAATATTCCTCTGGAAAAGGAAGTGCACGAGGCTAATGTGGTCGAGACCTAAGGCTCGAGCCCCAAACCTTGGAGCACAAATGTCAAGGATGGACAGCCTTGTGGGCCTTTTTTTTTCTTTTCTAATATACGTTATTATTATTATCGTTACCAGTTTATAGCCTCTGGTGAGAGTGCATATGGCGTGCCAAGAACGGCGTTTTATTGTAATGGCTAGCTCAAGCTAAGGATTCTGGGCTCCTAATTAGGATATATTTAGGCCGTTTTGAAACTTGTAATATGTCTACTAGCGTTTATCTTGCGAGAGTTCAATATTTTCCCTCCTCTCCCTATGTCGTGGATTTGGTTTTATGTCTATGATGTGGGCCGGGACCATTAAATTCGGGATTCGAAACAAAATGTCTTGAAACCAATAATAAATAAGAGACAAAACAACCGCAAGCTGGAGCCGAATACTAATTAACAATAACTAATTAACAGTGCCCAGCGGATAATGTTGAATATTTTTACCGTTGTAGCTTTAATGGGAAACGAGCATTTGACCGTTGAAAATGTGTGGCAGAGGCTATAGGAACGAAGGGAGATCAAGAAAGAAGATTTTGCCCGGCATGTGACATTGTTAGGGACGTGCGTCGTGGTCGAAAAAGCTGGTGTTTCACAGAGGTTGCTGTCAGGAGTGTCAGGGCTGGGCTTAAGTCTACAGTATAAACCCCAAAAAGAAAGTTGCAACTAGTTGGATAGTGGGAACCAAGCCCTAAAAAGACATTCCACAAAATGCTTCTAATTTTGTAGGGCTCCTCTCTTGGAGTTCATTTTTTAGTTTGGAACTGACCAAGACCAGGTAACTGGATGACATTAATAAACAACATAGAGAAGTACTGCACTAAATCCACACAAAGGAGAGAGGACTCATAAACAAGAATCCTAGGGGCAGACAAGCCAATACAGTAGTATTATTACCATTTATTTACAACAGCCAACATTCGAGACATAGCCAAAGTTAAAACACAAAAGCTCCATAGGCAGGAGACTCGTAAATATTTACCTTCCAACCAGTAGATAAATATATTCCGCACCCTTACAATCAACCAAAACCTTATTTAGTTATTTACATACTAACATTATCCTGTGAAGTCATTGTTGCGAGGGTCACCCAGACCCAGTTTGTGGAGCAGCTGGTGATTAAGCTTAATCATCACTGGCCAAAGGTACAGACTTTACCTGAAAAGAATATAAGCATGCTTAAATTCTGTACAGAGTGCTTAGTCGAAATTCAAACGCAGAACTAAGCACCATTATAGTCTTTATAACAACATTCTGGGCATTTTAAGGATATCTGATACTAGACATTTGGCAAGCTGAAATCAAACAATAAATGTCCCTTCCTTTCCAGAATTCTGACCAAGGATATCAGATACTGGACATTAAGACTGGGTGTTTTAAGAATATCTGCTACTGGACATATAACAAGTTGCGATTAAACAATAATGCCCCTTCATTTCAGAAATTGTTACCAAGGGACACACAAAGCAAAACAGTAAAAATGGTGGGTAATATAAAAAAAGAGCAGAACCAGTGATTGATAATAATGATGAAGCCCAGGCAAACCATGTTTTCTTTCCTTCTTATACTCTACTTAATAAGAATGCTCTCCTCATGTCAAAAGTGTGAAAATCAAGGAATTAGGAATGTAGTCCCAACATCACTCCACCAATAATTCTAATGATGGATCAAAGTGCACTTACCAAATCACGAAACTTGAGAATGTAGAACATTTCAAGATATCTTCGGGTCTCACGCCTCTCAAGTTTTGAGACATACTTCCAGAAACTATATACCCCAGCCAATGTCATCAGCCTTTCAGAATAAATTTTCCATGTATACCTACAATTTCAAAATCTTTGCTTGAGCTCCACATGATGGTAGAGACAATGGAAGTACAGATGAAAATTAGAAGAAACAAACCTTTCATAAATTCTTTTAAGCCCTCCATCAGATATTTTAGTCCAGTGGCTTGGATCCTCCTTGCAACGTTGAAAGAAATCGGCCAGGAGCTCAGCAGTCTGATCAGGGTGATATGGATCAATATGGAACCCTGATGCACCATTTTCAATAATCTCTGCAGGACCACCGTGGCATGTGGCAAATGTGGGAAGGCCACAAGTCATGGCTTCCACCACTGTAAGTCCAAAGGCTTCATAGAAGGCGGGCTGAAATAAATGAGAAAGGGTAAACCTTTTAGAAAGCACAAGGGGTTGTAATACAACAGAACCATATCACTATACAAGGGCACATACCTGTACAAAAATACCTTTTGTGTCGGCTATGTAGCGATAGAGCTCACCATTGCGTGCTCGATTTGTTTGGGCTGCTATCCAACGAAATTGACCATCCAATTGATACTTTTTCATAAGGCCATGCATTTTTTCGATTTCTGCTATCTCCTCTCTGTCTTTTGACATATTTACATCAATGTAACCAGCAACAACAACAAGGTTTGCCAATGCCCTCAGCTTCTTATTCTTACAATAACACTCTACCAATCCAGTCATGTTTTTGACTCGATCCAGCCTAGCCATGGAAAAGATTATGGGCTTTGACCGATCACTCAAAGTACCACTGCATATGAAAGACAAAACTTGCATTACAAACTTGGCAAACCAACAATATTTTACCATGACTTATGTTGCTATTGCAACAAGGTAAATTCTCCGCAACTTTGTATTCATTACTTGAAAAATCTCACAATTGCATTATATTGTAACTGTAGGAGCCGAATTTTCCATTCAATGTCCGCTACTAAGATTCTTGGTAGTAGATATCTTAAAAAGTAATTTAATATTCTTGGCAACCATCATTCTTGACTATATTCAATAAATAGCAGGGTTTGTTTGACTCAAATAAGAAAAGAAAAAAGGGAAGGAAAATTTACAAGTGCTTAAGTAATTAGTTCAGCCTTTATGCAACTTAACAATTTTAACTTTACTTTTCTTGTCTTCTATCCTATATACAAAGAATAAAAGTAAGTTTTGGGTTGGAATTTTGGTAAAACATCAGTCTCATTTGAGCAGCAATTCTAGTGCTAGTAGTCATTGTCTGCCAGCAATGAGAAGATCTAAAATTTAAAACTGCAAGCATATGATTTATGTACATCAAATGGAAAATTTCCTGTCATTCTGGCTTGTGTTTGTAAAAGAAAATCGATTGGGCCTTGTTCCTTCATGTCACCATCTAAAGAAACTTCTGACAATATTCACAGGATTATGATCGTCCAATAAATATAATGTTACCCTAGAACAAGCAGATCACGAGATTACTGATTTAAAAATTATGCTCTTCTAGACATTAAAATATAAGGTACAGCAGAAAAAGACTGAAGAAACTCACATGTGTTCATCAGTCTGCTGAGGATCATACAACAATTCTTCTATTGAGCCATGCAGAGCCGTAAGTCTTTTTTCCTTATCAGAGTATGGGAAATAAATGCACATATCTGCCCCGGGAGAAACAATATTGAACTTTGGATCAAAAACATCAATGCCATGAACTACTCGATACAGCCCTGGAAGAGTAAAAGCAGCGTGGCTCTCGTACTGACCAACAGTGTTCTTCCTGGTGCAAAGAAATTGACATAATGCAAAAGGCATCATTTAATTCATATTGCATAAGCCATTACAGAGACTCCAATTCAACGGTTATATATGTTTAAGCAGACAATCCATCTCCTTACTATAGGAAAACAGGCAGAATTAAAGATATTAAGATCAACACATTAAGATAAAACAACAATAATTACAACATGGCCATACTAAAATAAAAGGTGCTAACAGTAATCCTGTAAATAAATAGCATAAACCAAAGTTAATCGAGAAACTTACGTTCCTGCAATCTCTTGGTACGTGCTGGTGATAATAAAATCTGCGTTATTCATGGCTATCAAGTCAGCAGTGAACTGACAAGAGAAGTGATATTTCTCATCGAACTTTTTCCAATATATATCTGAATCTGGATATTTTGTTTTTTCCAATGCATGCGCAATAGTGCACTGCAAAAAGTGTAATTTAGGCAAGTGCAATCAGACTGCTAGAAGATACAGTAACAATGATTTCAGAAAAAGTAAAAAGAAAGGGTGGAGGGGGAGGGAGTTGGGAGAGAGGAGAGACAAACCTGTGTAACACCCATTTTATAGGCCAACAAAGATGCAACAAGGTTCCCATCACTGTAGTTTCCTATAATAAAATCTGGAATACCCTGCAACTCTGCTGCAATTTCACTTGCTACATCCTGATTATATATACAACCAGGAAACCATGTTATGAAAGATTTTAAAGAAAGCAAGATAGAAACAAATATAAAAATATAAAGACAATGAACTTCTAAAATACAATGTGATTATTAAAAAACTTCATCATTTATTTTCTTCCAAAATAATAAGCAAGAGCCTTCGACAATTTGCAAGTCAAAATGATTTTACCTCAGCAAAAGTCTCCAGATAAGGCCATACATCAAATCTTGATATCCATTTACGAAGAATTCCTTTTTCTGATCTAAAAGGAACTCGCAGAATATGAGTATGTTCTGTCCCACTGACTCTTTCCAGCCGCTGATTGCAGGTGGTTCCCTTTGCATCAGGTATTAACCTGGTCACCTTGAACAACCAGGAAAAATATGTCAAATTTACACAAGCAAATAGAAATATTGTAAATTGAAATAAACCAATCTTGATTAGATGTAGGTATACTTACAATAAGAATTCTGGGAGTAATATCAAGTCCTTGCCTGTGTATCCTAAGAAGCATTTCATTCTCTAAGGCACGCACTTGGTCCAATATATAAACAACCTGCACATTACATAGGAAAAATGGAAATCTTAAAGATGATAAATCCATATAAATTATTCAACATATTATAAATAAGCAGTAGTCATGCACATCAAAAGGAAGATCAAAGATTTAATTCCTTGATGAACAAAAATCTAAAACCATTTCAATGCTTTCAGCATTCACAACAAACCTGTCCACCAGTGTCAGGCAAACCTAAAACATTTGCTTGCCCAAAGTATCCATGTGGAGACAGAATGACGACATTAAACACCATAGGTACTCTCCCAAGGAATGTCTCTAATGTAGAGGGATCAGGAGCCTGAAGGATGTCCAAGAGAAGATGCATCATCTCCAGAACATGTACTGCAGTATCTCCCCAACCTCTCTCAAAACCCATTCCTTGTAATCTGCATTCATGCAACAAGGAAAAGCAGAGATGTCAACAATTTTAGTGCTCTTCTAAGACTACTTGAAACAAATACACACACACACACACATGTATATGTTTGCATATATATCCAGGAAGAACAGAAACTTACACATATTCAAACTCAGAATAGGGTGCATCAGGTGGAAGCTTAGAAAGATGATCTTCTGCCTTTGCCAGAGCAGCTTGAAGTCGGGGTATGCTTTGTATCCGATCATTCAACATCAATGCCTACATACAGACCTTTACTTATTCATCTTGCTATAAGCTTTTCATTACAAAATAAATACTCCCACATGTTCCTCTCCATATCCATTAAACCCTTACCAAGTGAACCACAAGCCACATAATATTTTTTCTAAAAATTGAAGGAACATAAGACATGAATCACAGAACCGCAAAAATAGTAAATGCCAAGGGTAACATATGAGGATAATAGATGTATGATATAGACAAACCAAATAACTAAGAGTGAAAATGATTTAACCCATTTGACAAACACTTACATGTCCTTTATATTTGTGTGCTCTCAGGAAATTAAGTAACGGCTCCAAACAGTCTTTGTTACGGAACATGTTTGAAGAAAGGTGACGGTTGAGGAATTGAACACCATTGCCAATGGATGAAGAACGGTTGGGCCGAGGAAAGGATGCATTGAATGGCTCAAAATCAAGCTCAAGCACAAAATACTTGTTATCCCTATGAAATGCGTAAAGATACAAAAACCAAAAATTAACAATGACATGCTCAATGATTTATGAGCTAGGAAATATAACCATATAATTTGATGTCAAAGAAACAACAAAGACAAATTACAAAGAACAGAAAAGATGCTTACTCCCCATCTGCAAGCGCTTCTTTGAAGCGAAGATATTCAGAAACACTCAGTTGCTCCACGCTGAGTTCATGAACATTGACTCGTACGAATTCCCAAACACCAGGCCTTGGACGAACTGCTATAGCCACATATGGGGGCAGAACTATGGCCTCCTATATTCACCAAAACAATGAAAACTAAAAATTTAGTATATCAAAATAAGTATAACTTAAAATTCAAGACCCCAAACTCCATTTGACTGAGATCAAAACCTTAGTATAAACAGTGACAGTAAGGCGTGAACATTAAATAGAATTACCAATGAAGTTCAATTTATACGGACTCTATTAAAGACACAGCAATCGAGGTAAGTAAAGAACATAAAACACCACAAAATTCGACTGTAAATTGATTTATCGTATATTTAGGATACGAGAATAAAAAGGAAATAAAAATTGAACAGCAACTAAATTTTAAGCATCGAAAAAATTGTTTATGGTAAATAATGAATTTTTTTATTGAATCACTGCCTCATGAATTGCGAAGGAAAAATAAATAAATATCTAAAAGGTGTTTTTTCTTGTTAAATATAATATAATAAGAGAGAGAGAGAGAGAAAGAGAGGAAAATGACCTGTGCAGATTTAAGGACTTCGCTAAAGGGACCATCACTAAGCCTCTGCCTTGCTTGATCGTCACCTATAATATTATCCAGCTCATCGATCAATGTATGAGGTTGCAGTATGCCTTTGCCCTGTGCCACATACCTTCAAATTCCACAACCCTAAACTTCAGTAACATTTTTCTTTTCCTTCACAATTTTCTCAGAAACCAAACAGATACTACTAAAAATTCAAAAAACCGAAAAAGGTGAAGAGAACAGGCCAATATAGTGGAGAGGAGAACCTGGAGAGAAGAGAGACGAGCTCATTACGATGCGCGGAAAGCGTGTCTTCCACGCGCTCCCTGATGCTTGGAATTCGACCGAGCTTAGGATTCGCCATGATCAAACTTTCCGAAGCTCTACGTTTACGACGGAAATAATTTGACAAAACGTGAAAGAAATAGAAGAGAAATGGAATTCTGATAAGAAATCAATGACTTGAGTGAACTTTGCAGAAGGCGGGGGCGGTTACATATATAGCTAAGCAAGAGGAAGTGGCGGACAAGGCGGATTGTTACAAAAGAAAAACTCGTGCTTTTTTTTTCTGTGAGGGCGACATTTTTTCGCAATAAACCAACCAAGCCCTCTTGACAACCATGACAGCAAAGTAATGGCTACTGCAACAGAAAGTGTTATTTTATTGCACGTTCATTAGAATTATGACACGTCGACAATTAAGGATAACTAAATAATAAGTAATTTGCCATATCATCAAGTCGAATAAGTGGATCTAGAAAAAGATATGCTTTATACGTAATATTTTTGGAGACCATAAAACTAATCCCTCCCTAATGTCTAATTATGATAGGATTAGATAATAAAGACAATTTATTCAGGGGGTAATTAATAACCAATAATCTTAATTTACTTTAATAACAAATATTTCATGGTCAAAGTTCAAACTACTATCGTCGGACTTAATTATTGAACATAAGTGTAAAAGGTTTTACTATGCTCCTATTGCTAGTAGTTAGTATTTTTTTCCCGAGGAAATAAAATCAGATAACGTCATGATGGAGTTTAATAAAGGGCTAAGATCTCGCAGCTTATCACATCCGAATGTCGTCATTAAAAACATGTTAAAGAGGCTCTTCCTATTATTAATTAATTAATTCTCAATACAATCAAAATATTTTTGTTTAATTAAAATATTTACTAATTTGTTAATGTCTTAATTTTTAGTTATCATCATGAAACATAATACTATCGTCCATATACTTAAACAAATATAAATATATATAATAAATAATGCTTTTTTCAGTACTTTTTAACTTTTAAGCGCTCCTAGGAAAAAGAAATCAGCTGGCCATCAATGGTTTTGCGGTGGATCTGTCATAGGAAGTACAAGTGTTTGCCAAAAACAAAAATGAAAGTACAAGTTCGTCGTAGACATTTCATAGGACATTGAATGCACAGATCCATGTCTACAAAGTTTAGAGTGTCATATAAGCATAACCAGCGAATTCAACTTATTTTGAATTTTAAAAGAGAAATATTAAAATGAAATAAATTTTAATATGATTGAAAGTATAATTAATATATATATGAATGTACATTATAATATGATTTAAGAAAATCAAATCAAATCAAACAGTCAACTTAGACATAAAAAATATAATTTGATTTCAATTTTTAAATTTGATTATATATATGTAAATAGATTAAATTATATTAAGATTAAAATTTAACGAGTTATTAGCCTATAAATAATCTTTCTCTTTATTTATAAATAAACACTTGAATAAGAACTATCTTAATTTATTAATATTTTTATGGTTTTTATTTTAATTTTAATTTTATAATATGTTTTCAGCATGATTCTTTAATTTTGCTTTTATGATTTTTCTTTCAATTTATATTTCACCATTCTCTAATCACTCTCTAAGCTTAAAAGAATTTTAATGATTGGTATTTGATTTTGGGTTTTAGCAAATCAAGTGACTTAATACCTCTTTGGTATTTTTATTTTTTAAAACTTAATATGAATTTTTCTATCATATAGTATTTATCATATTTTGTTCCTTGATTTATTAAGTCAAGTTGAGCATGAAAATATGAAATATGTTTTATTTCGAATTTTATGTTTTCTGTGGTTGAACAAAATAATAAACTATTAATGAAAAATCATACACTTCGTCCATTCTTTGAAGTAAATGCGGCATAATTTAATTATTATGGTTATAGATGTGAAAGAGTTCGTCATAATAATTGCAATCATGGTGGTTATACTAATCACTACTCTAAGAATATATTTCCCACTAGAGATGGATGGATAGATAAATATATACATAGATGGATACCTTTATTTATTAGAAATGGATGAACAATGAAGAGATATTAAAAAAAAACAAAAGTGAACAAAATAAAAGGAATGTAGAAAATGTCTATCATCAATGTGGTATGAAAAATCATTGATAACATACTTATCATATCTTAAAATATCTTGTTGAAATTTTTCGACATAAATTTTGTTCAAGATGATTTTAACCATGACTAGGGGTGGAGCGTCCCTTTGCATGGCCACCCCAATTTTTTTGAAATTTTAATATGTTATATATATTTTTTAATTATTTTTAAAATAATTTTTTATTAAATAATTAATATAATTAACAAAATATTAAAATGACTTTACAAACTCTATTCAATTTTACTCAAATTTTTAATTTTTTTTTTAATTTTTAAGTTTCTTCACCCATCTTTCCCTCT
>NW_018397258.1:5177811-5178856 GCF_002168275.2 Theobroma umbraticum | reverse complement strand
GAAATTATAAAAAGGTAAAGTTTTTATTTAATTTTTTCTATTTATATTATTATTTATGTTTTTTAATTATATTTTATTTGCTCATATATTTTGAGTTTCTATAGCTTTTTTTTAAAATTATACGAATCATCAACCATTTTTTTTTGTTATATAGGTTATATCTCCTATTTGTCATTGTTTTTTTTTTCTGTTATGTGGATTTTATTTTTAATGATTTTAATTTTTAAAAATTAAAAAATATTATATATATAATTCTCAAATATAAGTTCTAGTGTTGCATTATTGGTTGTTGTTTAAAATTTCACTAATATATTATTTTTATCAATTCTAATTATATAAGAAAAAATTATCTCAAGTATATGTTTTTAATGTGTTTTATATTTTATATTTAGTTGAAAGGAAATTATCTTAAATATAAGAAAAAATTATTAATTTTGTATATCATATTTAACTATTTCTATTTTATGCATTATAGTTTAATATTTGGTGTTATAAACTTAAATATAATAAAATAAAAATATTGATGTTGATTGCATTAACTTTTTAGTTGATTATATTGAGAAAGATAAGATATCGAAACAAAATAAATGATAAGTTTCTTACAAATAATTTAATTGTTCATATTAAAAAAGATATTGCCATCGTCAAACAAAACTTTTCTAAAGCACCATTATAAGTTTTTTTTCTTTTTGTTTCTTTTGATTTACATGTTATATAAAATTATTGTCTATTATAAATATTTTGATTATTAATGGTTAAGTTCAATATATTAGTTTTAAAAATTTTTAACTTTATTCTTCTTAATCTTTGGCCTTCTCAATAAAAATTGGCTAACTCTGCCCCTGACCATGATTAAATTAATATAACACATAGGATGTTGTTGATTTTTTTTCCACCTTAGAGAAATTGATCATTTGATTGATAATGAAAACATCTAAGCATGAAATTTCTTAATAGTTTGTTAGTATTTGAGTATAACTTTGTTATAAATATGTTTTTATATGTTCTCATTATATTTAAATGATATATTCTTATTATATGTTTT
>NW_018397258.1:5109990-5177711 GCF_002168275.2 Theobroma umbraticum | reverse complement strand
GTTTTTATATGTTCTCATTATATTTAAATGATATATTCTTATTATATGTTTTAACAATTCTATATTTAATGTTCTCTTATGTTAACTTTACGTTTTTTATTGTATATATCTTATTTTATTAAAAATAAATATTGATATTCATTTAATAGTACAAGATTAAATGAAGATTCCGAAAGAGCAATATTTTATTACCTAGACAAACGAAATTCATAATAGAGGATACATTATTTTATACTAAGTTTTCAAAAAAAATTATTAAGTTTTAAAGATATTCGTCTGAATGGATATAATATTAAGACAACGAACAAAATAGATGATGAATACCTCTATATTGCATCTATTATATCGAGTAAGAAATGTATATTGAAAAAAATTACCTGTTTTATCCTTTGGTTTGTATTACATAAAAATTAAAATGATTAAAACTCATATTATAATAAATAAGAAATTTATTCATAATTTTAATGTTTGGCATGATCGATTGGGTTATCTAGGATCAATAATGATGTGAAAAATTATTAAAAATTCATATGATCATTTATTGAAAAATTAGAAAATTTTTCAATATGATGAATTTTCATTTGTTGTTTGTTATTAAAGACAAATTAATTATAAGACCACCATCAGCTAAACTTGAGACCAAATTTTTTATTTTTTTAAACGTATTTAGGATGTTATATATAGACTCATACATCCACTATGTGGACTATTTAGATATTTTATGATTTTAAATGATGCATCAACTAGATGTGTACTTATTATTAACTTGCAATTTAGCATTTGCAAGATTGCTTGCCTAATCATTTGCTTGCGAGCTCATTTTTCCGATTATGCAATCAAAACTATTTGTCTTGCGATACTGGTGAATTTACATCTCAAGCCTTTAATGAACATTTCATATAAATTGGATTAACTGTTGAATAGCCTGTTGCTTATATCCACATACAAAATGATCTAGCAAAATTGTTTATTAATACTTCTAACTAATTGCATATAGTAGCACTTGTACGTATCATACTAACGAGTTATCATAAATTCTACCCTACACAAATGGTTTGTGATCAGAAACCAAATATTTTTCATCTAAAAACATTTTATATGTGCAGTATATGTTCCAATTGCTCCACCACATCGCACAAAGATGGGTTCTTAAATGAGGTTAGGAATATATGTTAGATATAAACCTTCATCTATAATTAAATATATAGAATCATTAACAGAAAATTTATTCAAGACAACATTTATTGATTCTCATTTTGATGAAACAAATTTTCTAATATTAAGGAAAGAAAATAAGCAACTGGAAAAAAGAAATTTCTTGAAATATGCTATCATTTTTTATCATCGAATAAATTAATGTGAATTGGAAGCTCAAAAAATAATTCATTTACAAAAATATAACAAATCGATTGCCAAATGTATTTGCTGACTTAACGAGAATAACAAAATGTCATATGACAGCTACAAATGCTCATATTCTATTGATGCCCTAATAGGACAAGGCACGCTGGAGGTGTGAGAAACTAATCGGTTCTAAAAATAAAATCTTCGAAAAAGAAAATGAAGAAATATACAAGATGGTCAAAAAGAGGAAATAAAAAGTCCAGAAAAGACTCTTAATACAATTGAATAAATTTTAAAAGAAATTCAGGTATTTAAAATAATTGAAAATGAACAAATCTCAATAAATTATGTCATAGAGGGAAAAGATGAAACGAGAATGAAGTAAACGTGAACGATATTTTTACATATAATATAATGCTCAATATTATGAAAAAAAATGATGATTTTGAACCTACATCTTTTTAAAAATGTAGACAAAAAAATGATTGGCTAATGTAGAAAGACACAATTAAAGTGGAATTGGCAAAACATGAAGTTTTTGGACTTGTAGCCCATATACTAAATGGTGTAAAACCAATAAGACTTAAATAGGTATTTGTATAAAAACGAAATGAGAGAAATGAGATTGTGAGATATAAAGTATAACTTATCATACAATGTATTACCCAAGAACCTAATATTAATTATAAAGAAAGATATTCTTTAGTAGTGAATACAATTACGTTTTTATATTTAGTTAGTTTGAGAATATATGAAAAGATTGAAATTCTTCTAATAAATGTAGTTACAGCTTATTTATATGGCTCAATTGATATCAATATCTATGTGAAAATCCTTAAAAGATTTAAGTTGCTTGAAGTATTTACCCAATTCTCGATAAATTTATTTGATCAAATTAAAGAAACATGTATATAGATTAAAGTAATCCATATGCATATGGTATAATCATCTTAGTGAATATTTGTTAAAAAACTGTTATAAAAATAGTTTTGTATGTCTATGTGTTTTATAAAAAGATTCCAATATGAATTTATCTTGATTGCTATTTATATTGATAACTTGAATATTATTGAAACTCTTAAAGAGTTATCAAAAGCCGTAGGTTATTTAAAGAAAGAATTTGATATGAAAGACCTTAAAAATATAAAATTTTATTTGGATCTTTAGATTAAACACCTAACAAATGAAATTTTTTTTCAATTAATTAAATTATATAACAAAAGCGTTAAAATGATTTTATATGGATAAAGAACATCTATTGAGTTTACTAACGATTATAAAGTCACTAGATGTGAAAATGGACTATTTTCGATCTCATGAAGATGATAAAGAATTTTTAAGTCTTGAAGTACCACATCTTAATGTAATGAGAGTACTAATATATCTTGCTAGTTATACACAACCTGATATATCATTTGTTGTGAATTTATTAGCTAGATATAGTTATTTTCTAACGCAATAACATTAAAATAGAATTAAACATATACTTTAATATCTCTGATGAGCAATGGACATGAGCTTATATTATTCAAATGTCTTAAAATCAAATTTAATTAGTTATGCAGATGTAGAATATTTATATGATCCACACAAATCACGATATTAGCTAGCTTATTTATTCAAATATGGAGGTACAACTATTTCATAGTATTTTGTAAAACAAACTATAGTTGCTACTTCCTCTAAATATATAAAAATTTTAGTAATTCATAAGGGATGTTATGAAGGTGTCTGGTTAAGATTTATAATTCAACCTATTTAAAAAACGTGTGAATTGTCAACTAAGAAGGAAATTCCAACAATGTTATATGAAAATAATATTACTTACATAATACAGTTAAAGAAAGGAAACATTAAAGACGACAAAACAAAACATATTCATCATAATTCTTTTTCACTCATAATCTTAAAAAAAAAAAAAATATTAGTGATTGGCAAATTTGTTCACGTGATAATTTAACAGATTTATTCACCAAAGCATTTCCTTCTACAACGTTTGAAAAGCTAGTATAAAATATTGGAATGCACAATTTTAAAGATCTTAGATAATACAGTCATAAAAAAGTAAAATACACATTGTAATCTTTTCCTTCATCAAAGCTTTTTCCCTTAGATTTTTCTTGGTAGAGCTTTTAATGATATAGTATTTCAAAAGTATATTATTGAAAAGAATTATGTACTTTTTTCCTTTACTCGAATTTTTTTTCATGAGATTTTTTTTCTAATAAGATTTTAATGAGACATATTTTTAATATAACGAATATTCAAGGACAGTGTTATAAATATATATGTGAATGTTTATTATATTATTCAAAAAGTTCACATTAAGTCAAACAGCGTAACAAGCTAAACACTAGAAGTATAATTTGATTGAAATTTTTAAATTTGATTATGTATATCTAGATTTGTAAATTAGATTAAAATTAAGATTTAAAGATTATTAGCCACTCTTTTACTTTATTTGTAAATACACATTTGAATAAAAATTTTTTATTTTATTAATTTTTTTTCATGATTGTTTTTTTAATTTATATTTCATAATAGGAAAGATATTAATTCTTAAAATGTAATTCAATATCAAATGAGAAAAGAAATTAGGTGAAATAATAAATATGAGGCAAATTAACACAACTCTTTTGAAAATACATTATGTTATGTCTCTATCCAACCACAATACACTGGACAGCTTATGACCCCGCTTTGGTCCACCACCGGGAAGCCATCAGTGGCCAGCTGATTTCTAAAGACTAAAGCCTATCTTATCTTCGCAAAACCTTGTTCTTTTGAATCGTTAAGTGAGGCTGCGAGGGTCACGCGCACAAAACGTTAACCTTTTGAAAAGTGGTCCTATCCTCCAATCTTTTGTTATTTGTTCGATCATCCTTATCCAACCGGGGCCCCAATGATCGTGTACTCTGATGCCCATTAGATTACATTATCTTTAGTAATTAGTAATATTCAAAGTCCAAGCGAGATCGGAAAATTAATGGGCAATTCTGCAAAAAACGCAGTTAAATTTACTCTCACTCTTTAATTTTCATTATGATTCGATGGTCGAGATTTGGAATGCCACTCATGGTTATCAATGTAAATATAGGTGGATTATTCTTTGTTCTTTGTTAATACTGATGGCTCTTCTTTATATACTAGTGAGTTATTTTACGTTTCTTCCTTTTTTTGTTTCCTCGCTATTAAATTTGGTACCCACTCTCAAGTCTCAATGGACAACGTGGAGCCCACAGGGAGTTGGATGCAATGGGATTTTTGGTATGGAGAGTAACGACACACGTGTCCTGGGATGCTAGGACTGGCAGTATTCCAGTCTTACAAAAATGTCACTTCCAACCCCTGGTCCTAACTCCTAGTCTTTCCAAGATTTCTTAAATTGTCAACATTATGGATAATCATCGAAGGAAGCAGGAGGAGTAGTCCGATTAATTACTCCATTTCTTTTTCAAATTGATGAAAAATGACTCGGCACATGCATTGTCTCGGGCAAGGAACGGTAAAAGGGCACCTTGGCAACTCAGGTCTGCCTCAAACATCATTGAGGTTTGTTCGCGGAAAATCTAATTCGTCCAATTCTCTAGAATTCCCAGAGAGGCTAATTCGTGAGCAGACAATTTGGCAAAAATGGGTGTCAACAGACCTCAAAATTTAGGTGGCTGGTGTTGATGGTTTATTGCTGCGATTATTTGCTGGTTCTATTCTTCTAACTTTCCGATCCTCTGGTCGTTTCTGGAGGATGCTTTAAAGTTTAGGTGGAAGCTCGTGATGGGTTGAGCTCGTTTGTTCTTTTGAGTTGGGTTGTCAGTTTTGGGATGGAACCTTGCATTTTCTATGCTCATTTCAGTGGGTCGATGAAGGATATCTTTGTTGATATCTCTATGCATAGCCGACTACGAAAAAACTAAAGGATGATGGATCACTGGATTGCAATAATTACGAGGAATCCTAGGAAAATCATGACAGAATTACTATTTTGGATCGTGATTTGCTTTAAAGTTGATGATAGATCACGAGGATCCAAAGTGTCCACAGGATTTGCTCCAGGATTCGTTATTAATCATTAATAGCATGTTATATCTAGAGAAACTGATAAAGCTAGGGTGTTTTAATAGTTTGGTCACGAATTATTGATTGACCTCGTTTCTGTTAAATATTCTTTAATTAAATCGCGCTAATTAAGGTAAAGATTGGCGATTGGTCACAAGTTCAAATCACTTTTGTTTTAAATATGGATAAAGTTTGGGTAAGGACCCCAAAGGACACGTTAAAGACAAGCCGCTCGTCAAGGCGGCCTACAACTCCGCATCTGTCATCTCCGAGTTCTGATGCATCATGGAAATTAACTAGGCAAAACAAACTGCTGCTGCTCAAGTCCTCAAGAAAATGAAGTATTTCTGCTACAATGGCCCTAATTACTACATTTGACAACTACATGATTTTTTATGGTTATAGTTTAGGTATATAATATTTAAAAAAATTTTAAACTATTTAAATTTTTTTTATATTTTTATTTTAAATTAAATAAATTTTTTTATTAGTGATTAATTTAGTTAAATTTTTTTTATTATTTTATAATACTTGATGTTATCATAATATATTAATATATTATAATTAATGATGATATAATATGTTCACATATCATAATTGATACGATGTAATATGTTAATTTAGCATTACGAGATAAATATGCGATATTTTTTATTCTCTATTTTAACGTTAATGTTTATGTGAATATAAAAACAAAGAGTGATATTTTAATTAATGATAATTAATTATTTATTTATTATAAAAAATTTTTAATTTAAAATAAAAATACATTAACTGAATTAAATATAATAAAAAATAAAAATGATTTTTTAATAATTAAACATTACATTTATAATTTAAGGTAAAAATTAAAGAAATTTAAAAATTGGAATTACAAACACTTGTGGGCTGGGCTAGTTCACGGTCCACGTTCATTAACCCCGCATCCAGTATTCCAGTCCAAAGAAACAAAATTCGCCGTCGGCGTTTACAGTATAATCCTAGTACAGTTGTAGCTCGTCAACTACAAACTTTGAATTAAATGGGCATTCAAAAATTGATGGTATTCTCTTTCATATCCCTATCCTGCACTCCAGGTGTTCTTATCCATATTCTACCTTCTACCACAAACTTTTCCCGGCGAGCCAAAACTATTGGATGAAATCCGAATAAAGAGGCAAGGGTGGGACTGGAATCTAATCAGTACATTCTTGTACAACTTGTTCCTGATCCCTTGTTCTTTGTTCTCTCCTCCAAGTTCTTAATTGGCTTCCTGACACCAGAAGCATCGACAATGTTAGTGTTTTTACAACAATTATTTAGTTCAGATAGGAAGAGATAAGTTCCCGAGGAATCCTGCTGACTATTGACTGACTTAACCATAAAGTCACAAACATAGCTAGAGATGGACTCGAATTTTCATTTGCAGCACCACGTGAAGGGCCACCGAAAGTAAGTTAGGCTTCTTTATACGAATTTGAAAATGAAGATTCCAAGAAGAAGAATGCTATAAAAGGGTCGTGCTTCTTTGGCCTTATACATAGCGTAGCCAAGACAACATTTCTACTTAAGCAGAGAGAGCAAATTGAGTAAAATGGCATCTCCGAGTGACCTTGAAAGAATTGGGATTGAAGCCTTTGCTTTGCTGGAGGAAGGCCTTGGAAGAAAAACTAGGCCTCCTCTTAACCAAAGCTCCCAGCATCATTTCCAACCCCGTCACCTTCAGCCTGCAGGTGTTCTAGGTGCTGACACTAGTGATGACATGGATTGTTACCGTGCAGCCAAAATTTTTCATGGAGAGGTGGTCGTAGAGCATCGTGGCCACAAGAAACCCACACATACACTAATTCGTCATAAGCTTTATTAGTCTCTCTTTTTATTTTTTTTAATGAACTTTGTGTTGGTTTCAAATCTACTTACAGATTAAAATGTCTTGGCTTTATGATGCCATTTCTACTATGATTACCAATTTGATTACCTTGTAATTATCTGTTATCTGCAAATTAAAAAGTCTCTAATATCATTATATATGAAATCCTTTTAAATATAGATGGTAGGTCTTTCAGATTAGTTACTGTTTTAACATCCCGAGAGTTCATTTTTGCAAGTGCGCCCTGCAACATAAAGTCTACCTCCATATTCTATCATAGGGAGGGTTCCTGATTTTTTGTATTCCATATTCTTGAGATGATAATTTATTATTTTGATTCCGATTTATTTCAAAATTTATTAATTGAGTTAAGGTTTATATTTGATGCATTAATAATATATTGTTAATCATAAAATGTCATATTATTAATAAATAAATTAAAAACTTTTTAGCTACCTAAACATGAATGTCAATAATTTATAATATTTAATGACATAAAAGTTACAATCATTTTCTTTCTCTCTCAACTCTCTCACCGAGTCTCTTAAACTCCTCTCTTCTTCTTCATATGCATTTTTGTTCCTGTGGTGGTACCAAGCAGGCATATGGATTATTTAATAATTAAAAATACTGTTTGAATTAGTGTCACCAGTTAATAAAAATTTATTCTCATATATAAAATATTGTTTGAATTAGTGTTACCGGTTAATAAAAATTTATTTAATAATTAATAATATTTATGTAAAAATTAGTAGTATTAGAGTTTGCGAACTTAAGTAATAGAGAGTTTTTTTATTTTCTTTTTATATGGGTGTGAAATAAATAAATTAAATAATTAATATAATCTTATTTTATATGTTAATTTTAATTATGTTATTAGGCTTTTATGTAATTTCATCAACAACCCAAATTCAGTGAGTAGTTAGTTTGAATATTAGCTAGTAAAGATACTGGATTTATATGGAGATTAGTTTTATCATGTAGAAAACTACATGTTTTTGTTTCAGTGTTAGAAAAGATTTATTTAATAATTAATAAGTCAAAGAAAAGATGTTTTGAGAAATAAAAGTACGTACCAGTTTTGTTTCCGATGTTTGTGGCTTCTAACATATGCGCAGATTTAGTGGCGCTAAATTCAGCGAAGGTACGTACTATAAACATGGAGAAACCAAAGACCAGGAATTCCACCGCGGTCTAATCTTGTAAGAATTTGCTAAAGATAGTCTGAGCGCCCAAACATTTAACTTCGGAATCTCAGATGGATTCCATTGCGGTGTTTATACACACCAAAAACTGTGGTATTATATATAAGGCGCTGTCGTGTACACGGTTACCATGGCCATTGCTGGAAGATGCAAGGTTAAAACTGTAGTTTTGTTAGGCTTAGCCTTGCTCTCCTGCGTGGCCGAAGGTGCAGTACTTGAGGGTAACCGGGATGGTTTCCGTGTCCGTCGCAATCTTGCTGATGCAGACGCAGACGCTGATGCCACAGTTTTTGATGTTATGACATATGGTGCCAAGGCAGATGGCAAGACCGATAACTTTGAGGTGAGTCTGATCTAGGAGGTGAGGCACGCATCAGCTTGTCTACATGAATTTGAGCAATGGAAGCTAGATATCAGTATTCCATACCCTTACATGCATTGGACCTTCCATTTGAATTGACCGAGCTCCGTATCTACAGAATTAACCTTGAAATATCTTCTCTATGCAGCCGTTCGTTAAAGCTTGGAAGGCAGCATGCAGCGCTAGTGCTCCAGCGACGCTAGTTATCCCGCGAGGAACATATCTGACTGGGCCGGTGGTTTTTCAGGGGCCATGCAAAAGCTCAAATCCTATAGCTGTCAAAATTGAAGGAACCATAAAAGCGACGACAGATATCAGCGAATATCCTACAGCTGAGTGGATCCTGTTCGAGTTAATTGATGGCTTGATCATTACCGGCAATGGAACTATCGATGGGCAGGGCGCCTCTGTATGGGGATACAATGACTGCAGCCACAACTCCGGATGCCAACTTCTTCCAGCGGTAAGCAATACCAGTTAATTAATGTAATTATTCAGCAATAAACATTTTTTAATTCCGTTAGCATCCTTCAAGTACTTTTGGTGATTTAAGAAACTAATACTCCTTGTAACCTTTCCTGAGTTGGCGCAGTCAATTAAATTCCACAGAGTGAACAATTCTGTTGTCAATGGGATCAGTTCCGTCAATGCAAAATCATTCCACATGTTCATCACACACAGTGCCAATATAACAGCGCATGACCTGAATATCACTGCTCCTGCAAAAAGCCCGAATACCGATGGCATTCATATAAGCAGTTCCAGTTTTGTCAATATAACTAACAGCAACATTGGAACCGGTGATGACTGCATTTCCATTGGACAAGGAGCGACCAACATTTCCATCTCCGGCGTTTTTTGTGGTCCAGGACATGGCATAAGGTAACAATTATAGATTACCAAGTAGAATTTATTTCTGAAAATTCTAAATGTTCTTTTTGCTTTTTCTTTCTTCAATTTCGGGCTTGCAATAGTATTGGTAGCCTGGGCAAGTACAAAGACGAGAAGGACGTAAGTGGGATTGTTGTTAAAAATTGCACGCTATCTAACACCACCAATGGTGCGAGGATCAAGACCTGGCCTGGATCACCTCCAAGCCAAGCTTCAAGCATCACTTTCCAAGACATTGTAATGGATATGGTTCAAAATCCCATTATCATAGATCAGAATTACGGTTCCCATAAGAGTGCGGTAATGCACAAACACAATTTGCATTTCTTTCACAAACTTTTACTACTTAAGATCATCTTTATTCTGCAGTGATTTAAGTATTTTAAACTCCTGTTTTGTTATGCGCAGCCATCAAGAGTGAAAGTTAGTCATGTCCATTACAAGAACATCAGGGGCACCTCAAAATCACCGGTTGCCGTCTCTTTGTCATGCAGCTCCGAAGTCCCCTGCCAAGGTGTTCAATTGGTTGACATCGATTTGGCCTATAAGAGCACCCGCAGAAGCATGCAAAATTCAACCCTGTCAGCTTCATGTCTGAATGTGAAAGTTACATCTGGCGGTAAACAGAGTCCGCCAGCTTGTCCCTAATTTCTTCTCCTGGATGCGATACCCATTCATATCACAATATCAAAATTTTTTTACCCTTTCTTTTCCACCTCTCTACAAAGCTTGCCTCCACTGCACGTGCACTTTGAGGAAGCGCCCATTTTTCCATAATTGGGCAGTGGCAGGTGTGCTGGTGTAGGGAAGCTTAACTTGAGACTTTGAACTTCCTGGTGCAGTTAGCCTTGTAATTTATCTAGATAGTTGATTTTAGTTATTATTTATTTTTAAAAAAATTATTTTATAATATAATATTATATAAAAAAATATAAATAATTATTATATATGAAACACTACTTTACACAGAATAATTAAAATAAATACAATACTATTTTATGTGAAATAATTAATACAAGTGTGATACTATTTTGCACATGATAATCATTTCATATGAATAGCAACGAATGTAACTCAAAATAATTGGTAAGGTTCATGAGTTATTTTTATTCTGGGTTGTTTTGAAAAATTTAGCTTGATAACTCATATATGGAAGTAATTAAAAGATTTCCTTAAAACTTTTTCCTAAACTACACTAGTTTCTTCCTCTTATATCATGTACATATTTTGTGTTAACTTATTTTTATATAGCTTTTTATGTACACTTCCTTCATTTACTTTCTACTCAAGAATAAATTTTATTATATTATTATTAACGGTTATAAAATCTATTACTTTAATAATCATATAATAGCTTTCTAATTGTTACTCAACATTACAAACTTAGTAACGATCACCCAATATTAAAAGCCTTCTTAGTAAGGCTATTTATTATATGCATTAAAATTTATTCTTGAGTAATAGTCATTTTTAACATTAAGTGCCCATTTGACTTGATTTATTTTTAATTTATTTACTACTTAAAAGTAGAAGCTAATTCAAACATAATTTTGTGAAAAGTTCTCAAAAAAAGTAATTTTTTTTAAAAAATAAAATCTAAGAAAAAAGAGCTTAAAAAAAAGCTCCGATTAAGAGCTTTCTATTGTCTCTTTTTTTTTAAAAAAAAAAAACATGCCAACTTATTAGGAGAGTTATTTTCCTCAAAAAGATCCACTCTCAAAAAATACTCCCTCCCTCTTTCCCTATCGATCTCCCTCTCTTCTCTCCTTTTTTGCAAATCATCATTCTAGGTTTTTTTTGTTCTTACAAAAATTAAGAAAAAATAAAATCTAAAATTTAAAATTGCATTTAGGTATTATTTTTTCTTTTTTTTCTATTTTATTTTTTATTTTATTTTTTTTATCTTTTTTAGACTTTGAAAACTCTATTTATTAATTGATATTTCTCAGTTTATTGTTTAATATAACAATTATATGACACTTATTTTTTCTTACTTTTTTATGATATATATAATATTTGATGATTATAATTGAAATAATTAATCAAATAAGTCAATGGTTGTTAAGATAAATTAGATGAAAATTGAGATAATATTTGTTGATTATGGTTATTTAAATAATATTATTTATGAAGGTAAACTTTGTTGGTAAGAGCGTCAATAGCTAAATGTGATTTTCCTAAATTATTATTACCATCTTAGACTTTTTTTTTTTTGGGGATTTCCTTTATTGTTAGGGTTAAGGGTTATAGTAGTCGACTACTTTTTTTCTTTCATCTCTTTTTTTATGATTTATTATTAATTATAAACTTTATGTTATATAAAAATCTTTTTAATATTTTTAAAAATTTAATTTAAATAGATAAAAATTATAAGTTAATTTTTTTATTTTGGACAAAGAAATTCGTGATTAATAAAAAATTATTTATTCAATACCCTTTGTGGTAATTTTAATTAAAATTAGAGTTTATATAAGTTGTTTTGCCAAATAGTTTATTTATAAAATAGAGTTTATAAAAAGTAAATTTATTAAACAACTTTAACTTAGTTTTAAAAACTATTATTTTTCATAAAAGCTTTATAATAGTTTTTAAGTTAAAAAAAAGTCAGACCAAATATGCTCTATCTATAGAATGTCACAATTCATTTACAGACTTTGAGTAGACCTCTTTTTTTCCAAAGCTTAAACATTCTCATCCAGAGCTTCTTTTTAAATTCTCTCTTTGGCTCTCTTTTACTTAGAGCATGTTTGGTCTTGCTTTTTTATTAAACTTAAAAGCTATTATAAAATTTTTATAAAAAATAATAATTTTCAAAATTAAGCTAAAGTAATTTGCTAAATTTTATTGTTATAAATTATTTTTTTAGATAAGCTGTTTAGTAAAACAACTACTTTTTAGTTAAAATTAGTAGAAAGGGTATTTAATAAATAACTTTTTATTAATCACGAATTTCTTGGTTCAAAATAAAAAAAATTAACTTTATTTTTTATCTATTTAAAATAAAATTTTGAAAATATAAAAAGGATTTTTATATAACATAGAGTTTATAATTAATAATAAATCATTAAAAAAGAGTTTCACAAATAATTTATAATTAACACATAATTCCTAAGTAATTTTTTATTGAATAATAATAAATAAATAAAATTAAGAGAAAAAATTGAATGAAATAAAAAAAAGAGAGATGAAAGAAAGTAGTGAGTCGACTACTAGAACTTTTAACCCTAACAATGGAGGAGAACTCAAGAAAAAGTAAAAGAAGTCCAAGGTGGTAGTCATAATTCAGTAAAATCATATTTAACTATTGACGTCTTTACCAACAAAGTTCACCTCCATGAGCAATATTATCTCAACAACCATAATCAACAAATATTATCTCAATTTTTATCTAATTTATCTCAATAACTATTGACTTATTTAATTAATTATTTCAATCATAATCATCAAATATTATATACATAATAAAAAAGTTAAAAATAGATAAACATCACATAATTGTCATATCAAACAATAAACAGAGAAATATCAACTAATAAAGAGTGTTTTTAAAGTAAAAAAAATGATAAAAAAATAAGATAAAAATAATAATACCTGAATGTAATTTTGAATTTTAGATTTTTTTTTCTTAATTTTTGTATGAACAAAAAAAACCTTAAAATGATGATTTGCAGAAAAGGAAATCGAGATCGATATGGAGAGAAGGAAGAAGTATTTTGAGAGAGAGGATCTTTTTGGGATAAAATAGCTTTTTTTATAAATGGGTATATTTTTTAAAAAAAAAAAAAGAGAAGAGAAAGCTCTTAATTGGAGTTTTTTTAAAGTTACTTTTTTTCAGATTTTATTTTTTAAAAAAATTATTTTGTTTAAGAACTTTTTACGAAATCTTATTTAGTCCAACTTTTGCTTTTAAACGATAAATAAGTTAAAAATAAATCAAGTCAAATGAAAATTTAATGTTTCTCAACTTCACTCTACCACCCGCTTATTTTTTACCTATTTTCAATCTTACTTTACTACTTATACGATTATCATTCGCTTATTAACCATTTATCTATTTTTTACTTATCTTTAATCATTGCTTTATTATTATTTGTTTTCTTTCACATGTCATGATGCTTAATATTTCAAAAATTATTCTAATCTCCTTCTTTGTCACTTTTCTGATACTTTTTTTGCTATAAAATTGTATTTTATTAAAATAAATAAAAAGCTTTGATATTTCATACGAAGCATTGGGTTTCACTCGCAAAATATCTTGCATCTCTTTTTTTTTTCCCCAAATTTTCATTTTGTAAATATTTGTAGGCGGGATCAAGTTGTAGAGATTTCAACAAACATAAAAAAAAATATAATTTTAAATTCGCAAAATTCTTACTCGATTATTTGGCCTTATGCAATATACACCCTTCTCGCCAGTCGCTCGGAAGCAGAGGAATAGTGGAATTTCTGATTCACCTAAGCTAAAGCCTAGTTTGATCCTCCTTCCCACTTTTCAAAGTTGTAAACTACATGCTAGAACTATTCGGAGGTAACTGAACTCATGTGTGTATAGAAATCTGAGATCTTTAACGTCTTTGGGAAGGACAAATTTAAATTCATACGCTTGTTAACTATTCCTTTTCAGGCTGGGGTCCGGACAAATTGTGAAGAGGCGAATGGTAGAGCCAAATGAAGAAGACACGAGTTTCCGATATATTCAGAGTGAACAGGGCGTTAAAAACAAGAATAACTATGTAGAAGGCTGCCATTGCATTTCAAAATAAATGCAACAGAGGTAGAGATATGCTTTCAGGTTAGAGCTAGCCAAACAAGAAGGAATCCAAACCCAATTACTACTGTTTACCAGTTGGAGTAGTTCACAAAGCCGTGTAACAATGACGACTAGAAAAAGGAGGGAGAGCATGCAGAGAGCGATTGTTGTTTTAGAGGGAGACAAAGTCTCCACCGAGAAGACAGGCATCGCCCCACTATGGAGGGCCTCGAAATATGTGAGTAATACGGATGATGAAATTTTAGTTCTCACCCTTCTCTCCGTGGATCGATCCGGACCATCTTCCAGTAGAGGCTTTCATGGAGATCATCAATGTAATTGTACATGTGAAGAATATTCGTATATCAGATACCTTCGCCAAGAGATCAGCCAAAGGAAGGAGGATTATCGGAGAATTTTCAAGCCTTTCTATGAAAGATGCAAAAGCAATGGAGTAAGTCTTCTAGCTGTTCGTATGACTGCAATTACTGGTGACTGACTTTGACTTGGCTTTGGCAAGTCTTTAAGTTGTTAGGCTTTTCCCTCAATCTATTCTAAGCAAGTCAATTTCCTGGAACGAAAATTAACCGTAAACAAAAGTGGGGAAACAGATTTGTTTTAGTTTTATCCGAGTGATTAGCGTGTCAAACTTCCCTTGATTTTGTGCATTACAATACTTTTAATTTTTATTCTTCACACCAACTTTTCTGTATTGCAGGTGAAGTTTCAGGTAAAGATTGCTGCAGGCTGCCAGCCAATGGATATCATAACCGAAGAGGAAAGCAATGCGGGGGCCACTTGGATTATCATAGATAGGTTATTGCCTCATTCCTTTATTCTTCCTTTTCCAGTTTCTCTTAGTGCTGTCTGGTTCTACAAATTAAATCATGGCTTTGTCTATAGTCATTAGCTGGCTTTGGAGAGATTATACAATGAAGTTTCACAATGTTTCTTCATCCATAGTTAATGAGCCTTAGGAAGTCAAACAATCTGTGAATCTATAAACTGATGTTTGTGAGAAAGCAAGGATTACTCTGGCCCCAGTTGTTAATCCACGCTAGATGTTAATTTTTGTTTATTTCGTGCAGCTCCTTTGCAAGACACTTGACTTTCCGGCTGAGTGGCACTGAATGTGCTGTAACATTGGTTAGTGATGCGGAAGAGACCATAGTTCAAAATCCCTTGATTGCAAGGGATGAGCCAGAAAGCTCAGCGCTCATGGAAGTAACACATAATCCCAAGTCTCCAAAGCTGATAAGGGGATCAACATCACGAGAGGAGCCATCCATTAGTCATTGGCCAAGCACAAGTAGCGAAATTGAACAGGAAAAAATGCGTGAGCCACTTAAAGAAAATGAAACAAAAGGCAATGTTAGCACAAGAGTTTCTGAGGCTAATTTTATGGTAGAAAAGCCAGAGCAGCTAAGCTGGGAAGTGATTGTGCAAATAACAAAACGATTTTCTACAAGGGCTTGGAATAACCAGGACAAGAACTATGGCACCTATACTGGATTTTTTGAGAATCAGTCTGTATTGGTAAAGGAATTTGCGGCATATTCTGGAAGCATTCTTGAAGCAGAAATAAGAGCGGCCTTGTCTATGCACCATAAGAACATAATGAGTCTGACCGGTTACCATCAGAGTGAAAACGGAACAATTTTAATCTTTCCTCTCCTACAAGGAGTGACATTAGACAGATACACTTGGGGTTAGTCCTAGAATCCTACCGTTGTTATTTCCATTACGAATAATTTTCCAAAAGGCTTCATTTTTTAGCAGGCTCCGGAGGAAGGGAGTTGAAATTTCAGGCTAGACTGAAGATTGCCATGGGTATAGCACATGGTGTTCGATACATGCATGAAGAATGTCCACAAGGGCCCGTTGTACACGGTGCTTTGAAAGCCTGCAACATTTTTCTAGGGCGTGATATGCAGCCCAAGGTAAAATATCTTAAAACCAAATCCATTATGAGGATATCACCTTCGTATTCTAATCATGCTGCTCTTTTTCTAAATTCTACTAGATTTCCAGCTTCGGAAAGGCTACCTGGCTTCGTTATGAACAAGTGTCATCAAACTCCAAGAATAGGTATGCATGTGCTTTCAGCAAAGGAAGTCAGATTGCCTCATTATTCCAAGACATTCACTTTTATAACATTCAGATATATTTTGACTGAAGTCCGACATGTATACCTTACTGTCAATCATTAAGGGCAACTTTCTTTTATTGGGTAATTACTTAAAAGCAACTTTTGTTGATAATTAAAGGTGCATCGTCGTGGATCCTTTATGCCATGAATCAATGGCGTTGGTGAAAAGCGATGTCCTATCGTTCGGAGTTCTGCTCTTGAGACTGTTTTGCAGAACGTCAGCCCCTGAGGATGACAAAAGTTTAATTGAGTGGGTTAGTAGTCTATTAACATCAGCTTGATCTGCTCAGAAATTCTTTATTTTTTTTTTCTATATCAGCCTCATCTATGCCATAACATATGGGATTTTGGCAGGCCCGGCCATTGATGCTGAAAAGAAAGTTCCATGAGCTATTGGAGGAAGACTCAGATTTCTCGGACATGCATGGGATTTACAGAGTGATGGCTGCTGCAACTGCATGTACAAGGACTAAGCCAATTTCACGGCCCTACATGACTCAGGTATATTTATGATGGCCACCTTGTTATTGCTGCAGAATCCTTCCTTGATTTAAGCTATAGCCTATAAATGATCACTTGCTTCTTTATCCCCAATCGACAGGTAATCTGCCTTCTTAAAGCAGAGCAGTTTTGCGCTATGCAAACATCTCCATCAGACAGCAGCATGTAAAGAGGAACCAGAAATTCTTTCAAGGTCAGCACCCCAAAAGGAAAAGGCTCAATTGGCTGGCACTTTTTACAAAAATGAAAACCGAGGAAAGCTTCAAACATCTGTTTATCATTGACACTAGGGAAGAAGGACAAGAACTAGAGCAATGTTACTTCCCCCTTTTCCCCTTTTGTATTATGTCCTACTGATCATCGATTTTTCAATGCGAGTGGTTGAATGAATATATACATTATTATCATCTTTCTTGACTTACTATACTTTGTTCATGTAGCGTCAAAAGCAAACTATTCCGACGAGCTCTGATCAAATTAAAAAGGTTAACTGCATTGACTTCTGAGAAAGCTTCACCATCTTCCCCTGTTCTTTGAAGCAAATGAAAGGGAATACCAGCATACAACCAAGAAACATGACCTATTACCGTTGATAACACAGACTACATTTTCTTTTAATTAAGCTTTCATATCCATGGTTCTTTCTATTGATCCTTCGGATGACAGATTTAGTATTGGAATTTTCACCCTCCAAGTTCAAAAAATTATTATGTAATAAAATTATCACCGTCGTACAACTTAAATTTAGTTGTATTGTAAAAAGATTATTAAGAATTTATTGAAAAAATTTTTGAAAATTCATACTAGTATTAATTATTCAATTAATCTTAACATGATTGCTTGAGCAATTTGGCTATATAACTTCCGCACTTCATTCAAACGACTCCTTTGCTAATTTTATTCGCCAAACCCAAACTCCATTAACCATGAAAGAGATAAGTAGTCAATGGTTTCTCACCTCTTTGGCCAAAAAAAAAAAAGGGGGGGGCGGGGAGGTTTCTCACCTTTGATCCGTCCATTACGAACACTCTGTGGATTGATTATTTTGTCCAATTACCAGATCCAAATTAAAAGCCTTGGAAACTTTATACTAGTAATGGCTTAAAATGCTGTTTACTTTTAGGCCCTTAGCCCCGGCCACTATGAAACATTACCTCAACTTAGGCCAAATTCCACAATGCCTGTTGTGCAACTCTATTGCTTTCATCAACACCTATTGTTTCATAGGCAAAACGCATAGTTATTGTGCAAATCTTGTAGACTTAGAAAATGCCTGTTGTTTTCATCATGCTTAAAGAAAACAAACAGTGTTGTTTCCTCGGATGTTCTAAATTTCCGGGAAAAACTATTGAATTCGTTGTGAACAAAGCATCTGGTAGAACCATGAAAAATGCCAACCACTTTGATTCCGCCGCAGAGCCACAACTGAACCTTAGGAAGCATCGAATATGACCCTTTCCCTGCAGGCCGCACCTCCAGTGATCTTGGCATGCCAATGGTTAATAGATGGTTCCGTTACGACACTTTGGATTCCCCAAACACCCGCACATTGGATGAAAGGAAAGACTTTGCAAATAGATCAGGAAGCCACATCTCTTCTTTTCCACTCACATTTTCAGTCAAAATGGAAAATACCATCTTTAGCTCGACTATCACTAGAAGTTGGAAAATTATTAATTTTCTTAATTATAACTCAATTAATGGAATTTACAGATTTGAATTACCATTATACTTATTGTAGTAATAGGCACGCCACTTATTCTAAATTAATTTAAGAAAAGAAAAAAAAATACATTATACTCAAAAAACACTTAAATTATTCAAAAAAATTAAATAAGTTGTTTTTTTATTACGTTTAGTTAATCTCTTATATTTTTATTTTAAATTAAACAAATCCTTATGAGTAATGATCGACTAATTCCTATCAAGGACTAAGTCAGCCAAATTTTGTCTGGGAGCCAAATATAGAAGAATAATGGTTTAAAATTTTAAAAAGCTAATATGTTACATTCAATCAACTATAAAAATACTGATAATAGAATTATGAAACTAAATATAAAATTATAATTTGTAAAATATAAATAGTTAAAAATGATATATAAGATTAATAATTTCTCTTTATATAATTAGAATTATTTAAATACTATATATTTAAGATAATTTAATTTCAACTAAATATAAAACGTAAAGCATATAAAAAAATATACTCAAATTAATTCTTCTTACATAATCAACATTAATTAAAAAAATAATATATTGATAAAATTGTAAGTAATAATGTAACACTATAACTTATATTTAAAAATTATATAATAATTTATTAATTTTTAAATATTAAAATTATAAAAAATAAAATCTACATAACATAAAAAAGAATAACATCAGAAGTAAAAAGTAGATACCATATATTACATAACAAAAAGGAAAGAGAAAGAGTACGGGCAATGGTTTATAGAAATTTGAGAAAGAAAATTATAAAAACCTATAACATATGAACAAGTTGAATAGAAATAAATAAATAAATAAATAAATAAATAAATAAATAAATATAAATATAATAATATAAATTGAAAAAAAATTAAAGTTGAGTGAGATATGTGAAATCATTTTATTATTTTTTATTTACATTAATTATTAAATAAAAATCATTTTGAAGGAGTCATTAATAGAATATATAAAAAATTTAAAAATTTTTAAAAGTTTTGGGGGCCATGTCACATAAGGAGAATCCATCATGATTCCCATTAATGAAAATAATATTTATCATTTCATATTTATATGACACTTATATAGTATTGATGTAGAGAGGAAAAAATATCATATAATCATGTTATTATGTCAAATTAATAAATTACATTATCATTAATTATGATATATTAACATATCATGTTAGTATCATGTGACATACAATGATAAATGATATTTTAATTAAGTTAATAATTTATTATAAAAATTTATGTGACTCAAAATAAAAAAATAAAAATTTATTTAACTCAAAATATAAATCATATGATACAATATATCCTCCTTTGACTTTGACGCACAGTATAAATCTACCATTTATTTGTTAAAAGGAAAAAAAAAGCTGTAATTTTATGATTGAAATTCATAACTGTCAATCATTAAAAAGATCAGAACTCTTAACAAAATAATTTTTTAATAATTAAATAATAAAAAAATTTAAAAATAAACCTTAGGACGCATAAAATATTATCCCTTCTCCGCATACCCCACCCCCGGTGATCTTGGCATACTAATGGTTAATAGATGGTTCCGTCACGACTATTTGGATTCCCCAAACATCCGCGCGTTGGATGAAAGGACAGACAGCGCAAATGGCTCAGGCCGGTGGACCTCTCCTTTTCCACTCACATTTTCAATCAAAATGGAAAATACCATATTTACCTCCACTACCACTAAGGGTGTGCATGGGTCAGTTTCGGGTCGATTTTTAGTCAAAACCGACCAAAAATTTTTGGGATATAACCGACCGAACTGCAATGATATAAGTCAGTTTCGGTCGATTTTTTAGAAAGTCGATTTCGGTCGGTTTCGGTCGATTTTTGATGATGAGATTAATGGGTTGACTTAAGTTGACTTGGGCTAAAATGGGTTGAATTGAACTATGATCTATGGGCTAAAATGGTTAAAGATTAATGGCTAAAATGACTCGTGGGAGACTGGGAGGGGGGGCAGCCCAGGCCGGGAGGGGGGAATCGGGACTCTTGGGAGGGGGGCAGGGGGAATTGGGACTCGTGGGAAGGGGGCCGGCGGGAATCGGTAGGAGTGGAGGGGGGTCGGGGGAATCAAGTCGGGTCCGTCGGGGGGGGGGGGGCTGAGAGCCTGGGAGGGGGGCCGGCGCGCCAGGGGAAATCATTCAAATCAACACAACAATCAGGAGTCGGGGGGGGGGGGGTCGGGGGAAATAGTAGGGGTGGGCCATGGGTAGCCGGGGAGGCTCGATTTTTTCGGTCGGTTCGGGGAAAGGATTCCCCCCGACGATCGAGTCGATCAGCCGACGAGGCCGATCGGCAACAACCGACAGTTGCAAAAACAACCGACGGTTGGCAAAAACAACCATCGGTTACAAAACGACGGCTGCGGTCGGTTGGACGGTTCCAACCGACCGTTGCCCACTCCTAACTACCACTTCAAGTTGGAAAATTATTAATTTTCTTAATTATAACTTAATTAATGGAATTTATGGGTTTTAGTTACCATTGTACTTTCTTCGTTGTAGTAATACACTCACCACTTATTCTAAATTAAATTAAAAAAACATAATATTAAAAAAACACTTAAATTATTTAAAAAATTTTAAATAAGTTCTTATTTTTTATTATGTTTAATCAATATCTTATACTTTTACTTTAAGTAAAATAAACCCTTATGATGAATAATTGATTAATTTTCATCAATGAAAATGATATTTATAATTTTTTATCCACATAATACTAATATAGTGTTGATGTGAAAGTTAAAAAATATTATATAATTATATTATTATGTTTAATTAATATATCATTTTATTATTAATTATGATTTATTAATATATCACATCATCATTAATTATGATATATTAACATATCATATTAATATCACGTTATATAAAAAGAGAAATGATATTTTAACTAAGTTAATCATTAATAATAAAAGTTTGTTTAACTAAAAATAAAAAAATAATAGTTTATTTGATTCAAAATACAGGTATAAGAACTTGAGTGAGTGTAATTAAAATATAAAGATTTATTTAAATTTTCTTACATAATTTTGAGATTTTTTAAAATATTATATTAAAAAATGAATACATATTTTATGTCTTGCCTTTTATAATTTGAAAAAAAAATATAAAATTGTTAAAAAAATTATCCAATATGTACAAAAAATGAATAAATGGTTTATTAGTAAACCAATTAACGATTCAAGTTGAGACTTTGAATTGTCCTTTGCGGTGCTACGCTTTGAATTTCTCTTAAATTCCCTTACCTAATCAGTAAATGCTAAAGCTAGTACTTCCAAGCAATTTCAGAAACCATTTTTTTTTCATATTATATTGATAATATAATTATGATTTTATCTTTATATAGCAAACTTGATCATAAGTTCAGCCAATGAGAAAACCCTGAGAAGGAAAATAATCAAAGTTGAAATGAGAGACATGCAAAATAAAGACTGCGAAAAAGTCTAGTCTATAACCATAAGTCAGTCAATCAGGCAACAATAAGCAATTTTCCATTTCCGTCTTTTAACCAATGAAGAGATTAACATGCAAGGCAGCAGGAAGGCACGTGTTGCTTCCAACTCTCCACTTTTAACGTTATTATCGTGCAAACAAATTTTGATTTGTCAATCTGGTTGAATCTCGCTGCGCCCAATGTATATCTTTCAATCCAACTAATTGCTATAAATTTACGTCTAAACCTGTTTTAATGCAAAACACGAGTTTTTGAATTGATAAACCAATTTTAATTATAAAAGTGTTCATATAAGATATCATGTCTCAATTGATTTTTTGATCATTGATAAAGAGTAAATTTTAATATCTTAAATAATGATATTTAAAAAAAAAGTAAATTAAGATTCTTGTTGAAAGTGACTTCAAGAATGTTATCATTTGGTCATTTGACCATAACTCTGTTCTGTTTTTATCCAACTATATTAAAACGTTCAAAACAAGTTCTAAGGATCTAACCTTCACTCACATTAATAGAAAGGTAAACACTCTAATTGATAGGCTTGCAAAAACTAAAACTATCAGGTTCAATCATTTTTCAATTTTGTTTTAATCTTGTATAAAAAAATAAAAGTGTTTAGTCTTTATTCTGTTCATCTCATTAGTTCACTTTATTGAGTTTGTAAAATTTTGAATTTATGTTGATTTTTTCTTTCTATTATTGTGATTTTTTTGTAAGTCAATTTTTTAAATTGTCTTTGACAGTTTTTTTGTATTACTTTAATTGGCTCTGTTTATGATCACTTGCCATTCAAAAAAAAAAATCATTATCAATAGTTTGAAAAAATCATTAAATATTGAAATTTGGCGATCGTGTAATTGTAATTTCTAGACCTTCCAAGTGGTAAACACAAAAAAAAAGGAAAAGAGAGAAAATATTGCATAGAAAGGGCATAATCGTCAATCAAAATGCATAAAAACGTGGCTTTGCAATATAAATTGTGTACGTGTCGGCTCCATAATTTGATGGCGTAAAATTGCAACGTCATTAACATAGTCCCGAATAAAATTATTTAACTCATGAAAAATTTCACCTAGAAACTACCAAGCCTAAATTAAAAGCTTCCAATAAAACCAGATAATAAAAAATAAAAAAAATGAAAGATAGAAATATCTAAATGGAAGGGTATTTTTGTGTGGCTTCACTATCTCTCATATTTCTCTCTCCGGATTATCTCTTCACCTTCCTTGCTTCAAATCCATCGTTTATTGGTCCAATATCCAGCTCTTAACTGCGCACAAACCAAATTTAAAAGAAAGCGAAAAAAGGAAAAAAAAAAAAAAGCCGTAACGCTTTCTCGAATTCGAAACTCGAAGCCGAATGAGACAATCCTCGAATTTATTTTCTCTCAGCTCTGTTCCGCAAAAACTCTTTCTCTACCTCTGATGTGTTTGATGATTGAGTTGCTGTTTAATGCCTAGCTCGATTCAATGAGATTACTCTGCTGTTGCAAACATGGCCTCTGCTCCTTCCTTATCCGGTGCGTTTCAGTTTTTATTTTTTTTTTCTATTCTCTCCGATTTAACTATGTTTCTTGTTTGGCTACTGATAACGAATGTTGGAAAAATAGCGGAATTTCAGTTCTCCAGTGCTTATTTCCTTCACAAATTTCGACTTAGTTTTAATTTTAACCAGCCGAAAGAGTGAACAATTCATTTTATGCTTTATTTATTTATTCACTTATGTTTCTGCCTTTGTTTGGTTTTTGTTTCATTTGATTGCAGTTTCTGTTGAATGCGTGAATATATGCAAGTTAACGAAAGGGGAAGGAAGTGGAAGGTATGATTGTAGCGTGCTTTCGTGTGCTTGGAAAGCTCCAAGGGTCTTAACTGGATTCCTTGCCAGCACTGCCAATCCTTCTCATTCTTCTTCCTTTGCCTACGCCCGCTATGGAAGTAGAAATCGGATCAAATCTGTGAGTTTATTTTTATTTTTCCCTCTTTGTATATGTTAGATTCGTAGACTCTCAAAGTTTGATAAGATATGTTTTGCACTGCAGATGATGTTAGATTGAATTTATTGCCTATAATGTTTTTTAGTTGATTTGACTTATAATTGATGTTGTGGTTTGAGAATAGGAATTATGATTCTTGTAATTTTCCGTCCAATCTGATTGGAAACTGTTATTTAGGAAGGTTTGTTAGGTTGACAAATATGAAATGTTTTGTTGAGTTTGGATTGACTGTAAGTGGGTGTGTTTCTTCAGTGCTGGGAATCGTTCAAAAGTTCCTTGCTGGTGTATGAATTTAAAATTGGAGTGGGTTGAATTCAGGGATAACACATATCGAAAAAATTGTTAATATTAGGCCAATTAGGTGGAATATTCATCTTTTATTCAAATTATGTTGCTATATTTATGACTTTTGTACAAATCGCATGCATAGGTGATAATGTTAGTGCTGGTTCGTTCTTTTGTTTTCATCAGGCTCTTGATGGAGGAGGATGCTATTCAACAGATGTTTCCGAGTTTGTACTGCTCGGAAAACTCTTCAAGTCAAGCTTGCTTCATGTTGGTTGTAAAAGATGGCAGTTGCATTGTTCTTCATCTGTCTCTTCAGAGGGATCTGATGATGTTTCTCCTGAAAGGTTGTGGGAGGTACAATTGACTGTTTTTTAACCTAGTGTCTATAACAATATTGATTATTCCGCAAGCAAGGCTGTTACCATGATATGTACAAACTTATACTGATTATTGCTATAATTGCATTAGGATCTGAAGCCTACTATATCATACCTTTCACCTAAAGAGTTGGAATTGGTTTACAACGCTCTCAGGGTAAGGCCTTTGATTTGCAAAATATTGTTATCTTGCACTTTCTAAAAAAATATCTCTTTGATATTGTGGTAATACCTAAAAGTTGTTTTTTATTTGGTACAGCTAGCTTTTGAGGCACATGATGGCCAAAAGAGACGAAGTGGAGAGCCTTTTATCATTCATCCAGTTGAAGTTGCACGCATTCTTGGAGAACTTGTGAGTTGTTAGAAGTATGCTCTCATTGGAAACTGTTTTCTGCATTGTGATCTGAAGACTAACTTGACTAAATTATTATTCTAGGAATTGGATTGGGAGTCTATTGCAGCTGGATTGCTACATGACACTGTGGAAGATACAAATGTTGTTACATTTGAAAGAATAGAGGAGGAGTTTGGTCCTACGGTACGCCGCATTGTAGAAGGAGAGACTAAGGTTCTTTGTTTATACTTTAATGGATATTATTACTGCATTTGTCTGTTCTAGCTTGAATGTCATGTTAGACAAATCTCTCTAGTTTGCTTTGGCTTATTTTGGTTTCTTTTATCTTTTTTCCTGATCAGGTATCCAAGTTGGGAAAATTGAAGTATAAGAATGAAAATGATTCAGTAAAAGATGTGAAAGCTGATGACCTACGGCAGATGTTTCTAGCCATGACAGAGGAGGTGATGATTCTCTCTCTCTCTTAATGATGTTTTTATGGAAATTAATGTGTTAACCAAATGTTTCCTTCTTAGGTTCGTGTCATCATTGTTAAATTAGCTGACAGATTGCATAATATGCGCACTCTTTCACACATGCCTCCGCATAAACAGGTTGGTGGTATGAGTTTAACCTTACCTAGTAATAGACCATTTACTTATTCTGTTTAACATTATTGTTTCATTTCAGTCCAGCATTGCAATGGAGACATTGCAGGTCTTTGCTCCTCTAGCAAAGTTGTTGGGAATGTATCAAATCAAGGTACATCCTTATGCTTCTTTCGAAAATACAATTTCCATTTTATGCTCATGGATTCAACATAATTTTTGGTGTTTAAATGATGCTGACAAATCCAGACACTGTAAGCACAAATTTTCCATTCTTTGCTTTTAAAATTCTAAGTTTATTGATCTAGATTTGTTTCCCACTTTTAAACCTTCGCATTTAAACTCCTTAATTAACTTCTTATTTGAAATAGTTGATGTTAATTTTTAGGTGGAATTTATAATATTTTTATGTAATGCTAAGATTTATACAGTAAAACACAATGGCATTGTATTAATAAAGATCAAGCATTTAGTGCCTGTTTGGCCTGGTTTTTTACAGCTTATTTACCTCTTAAAAGCGGAAGTCAAGCCAAATAGGATTTTTGAAAATCTCTTAAAAAAAAATCATCTTTTTTTAAAGAACAAAAAAAAAAAAAAATAAGAGCTGAAAGAAAAGCTCCAAAGAGGAGCTTTCTTTTCTCTTTTTCTAAAAATACACCAGCTTTTCTTTAAATACCCTCTCTCTCAATCAATCTCCCTCTCCTCTCCCTCCCTTTGCAAATCACCTTTCTCTAGCGCAAAATCGCGATTTGCTTTTCTCTACCTCTCTCTACAAAGACTACTAAAAAAACAGAAGACTTAGCAATAGAATAACAAAATTCAGGGTTTTTTTGTTCTTACAAAATTAAGAGAAAAGAAGACCTAGAATTCAAAGCTGTATTCAGGTACTATTTAAAGGTTCTCTCTTTTCTTCACCAAAAAAACTAATATTATTAATACTATACAAATTTGAGAGTTGTTCTGTTTCTTTATGGATTTTTTTTTATTTTAACATTTGAAATCATATATAAACTCGAAACAGACTTGTTCTGCTTTGGTTTATTTGATGATTGAAGATGGTAGGAATACCCTTAATAATAATTTTAACCAAAATTAGAGCTTATATAATTTATTTTGCCAAACAGCATTAGCTTAATTTTAAAAGCTATTATTTTTTATAAGAGCTTCATAATAGCTTTTAAGCTAAAAAAAAGCTAGGACAAACAAGCACTTGGTTATCTCATTTTATATAAATATACTTTATAATTGTTTGCATTTAGGTTTCTTATTCTGTACCATCTAGTAAGATCTATGTATGCTGGTTATGTTGAACATGTATTATGGTGTGTCAAAGCTGCTGATATATGAAGAATTTGATTGCTCATTTGCATTTATTTTCCACAGTTCTATAAAGAGTGATGATAATATATTTCTGTCTTTTATCTTTGTTGTGTCTCAGCTGCTGATACATTACATCCTTTTGCTGGATAATAATCATGTTAACAAATAATCTGATTACTTTTTGCAGTCTGAACTTGAAAATTTATCCTTCATGTACACAAATCCTGAAGATTATGCCAAAGTGAAGAGAAGAGTTTCAGACCTCTATAAAGAACATGAAAAAGAGCTCGTGGAGGTAAACATTGTTCTATTTTACTCAACAGTAATTTAAGTAGAGCTATACAAATATTATCTATGTGATAATTGACATGGTAGTTCAATGTTGATAATCTACTTTATGAAAGTGTGAAGTATTGAGGTTCTTGAACTGATATATATCTGATTAGTTGTGATTTTTTTTTTTTTGGGTACTAGGCAGATAAAATTTTGATGAAAAAGATTGAGAATGATCAATTCCTGGACCTTATGACTCTTAAAACTGAAATTCATGCCGTGTGCAAGGAACCATACAGGTGAAGCCTTGAGTCATTTTTCTGCCCGTTTGTTCATTTCGATTCGGTTCTCTTCCTCATGATACTCATGGCTGGAAGTTTTGAGGATAATATCAAGCTGCGTTTTATGTCGACTATCTATGACTGAATAGGTTTATTAGAAGCAGAGAAGAACAAGATGCAAAATTTCAAGCTGTGCCTTCATATACATATATATATATGCCTTATGGGGATTACATACGAGTAATTGGGTGTGTCGTAGAAATAAGCTACCAATGGGTTTTAAGTTAGTTTTGTGGGGTGACCCAAAGGGGAGAGGAGATGCCATTTGACCCAAAGACAGTTAGATTTAGCAAGACATAAGATATCATTTGAATATCTATATTGAAAATGGTGTTTGAATTCCTGTGGCCTTCCTTACCACTTTATGATGGCTTTTGAAGGCTTGTTTGGCAGGCTTTTGAGTGATAGATTTCCTTATATGTAAGTTTTGTTTTGGATCACAGTATTTACAAATCTGTGCTCAAAGCTAAGGGTTCAATCAGTGAGGTTAACCAAATTGCCCAGGTATGTTCTGACGTTGCCTTGAACCCTCTTGACATCTAAAATGATACTTTTTTAATGGGTTAGTTTGGCTTATTGACACATTGATTCCTGTTGCTTGTAACCAGCTTCGTATGATCATAAAACCAAAGCCATCTGTTGGAGTTGGACCTTTGTGTAGTCCACAGACGGTGAATTTTTGTGCCAATGCAAACTACTTAGTTGTCTTAGAATGCATCTGTACTTATGTAAAAATTGTGTTTGCTCTGTGCAGATTTGCTACCATGTTCTTGGGTTGGTCCACGGTATCTGGACTCCTGTTCCTAGAGCTGTATGTATCCTTCTTTCTCCTCTTTTGGTTTGTCTTTTCAATATTAGATTATTGATATTTTTTTTATAAATATTGGTGTGCTTTTGAACAGATGAAGGACTACATAGCCACACCAAAGCCTAATGGCTATCAAAGTCTTCATACAACTGTAATTCCATTTTTGTATGAAAGCATGTTTCGCCTGGAAGTTCAGGTTCTTGAATTCTCAATGTTCCTTTCAGCCATTTCAGAAACAACTTTTTGCTGAGTTAAATTATTTGAATTGAAATTTTTAATGCCAGAATATCCTTAAGCTCTTTCCAAACAATTTTGAATCTTTTGATGAATATTCAAGTAATAAATTACTGACTCACATATGTTAATAATGTATTAAAAGATGAATGTGCGAGTGATGCTCATTGTAATTTAGTCTGATTTTTATAAATTTGCAACATATTTGATTAAATATTTTTGTCGATTTCTTGCAGATTAGAACTGAAGAGATGGATTTGATAGCTGAGAGGGGCATTGCTGCTCATTATAGTGGTAGAGTCTTTGTTACTGGCCTAGTTGGGCATGCGGTGCCAAATGGTAGAAGTTCAAGAGGGAAGACAGTTTGTCTTAACAATGCAAACATAGCACTCAGGGTATACATAGATTCCTTGATAAATTGTGATGAATCATCCTTGAAGGGATTCCTTGACACCTTTTAAATTCCCCTGACAAGATGGATAAAGCCCTTTCTTTTCTCCAGGTTGGTTGGCTCAATGCTATTAGAGAATGGCAAGAGGAGTTTGTTGGCAACATGAGTTCTAGAGAATTTGTTGATACCATAACCAGGGATCTCTTAGGTAGCCGTATCTTTGTCTTTACCCCAAGGGGAGAGGTAATATAATTCACATACCAAAACTTCTGCTTTATTTTTGCTAAAAAATTTTAAAAATCTGAGTGCTAGTGTTTTGATAAATTCTTTATGTGATGGACAGATTAAAAATTTGCCTAGAGGGGCTACTGTCATTGACTATGCCTACATGATACACACCGACATTGGAAACAAAATGGTGGGCGCAAAGGTATCTTGTATTTTCATGGCATTATTTTCCGATTACGTGTCAGCCTATAACAAAAGGCACAAGTTTAATGCTTGATCTTCTCATTGCAGGTCAATGGAAATCTTGTTTCTCCTATGCATGTACTTGCCAATGCAGAAGTTGTGGAGATTATCACCTATAATGTCAGTATATATTGGCTATTGTCCAATACTTTTCCATTTTGCTGAACTTATAATCAAACATGTTTCCTTCATCATGTTTAAATTGTGGGATAACCTGTATCTCCTATGCATTAAAAAAATATATGTAATATTTGCATTTCTTTTTCTTTGAAAAATCTGAAACTAGCAGTTAGGGCCACCAAATTCAGAGTATTGTTGCATGATTTAGGTCATTCGACCTATTATTGAAGAGATGTGTATTTTCTAGTTTGTCGGTTGTGACAGAATAGAAGAGACATAGTTTAATGGTTGAAGTACTTACAAAAATCTAGTTATTGCTGTTGGCTAATCTTATCTGTGTTCTCATTTTCTGTCTATTTTAAATTCACCAGGTTGCAGTATTGATTTATAGGTTATTTTTGCACAAGCAATAACCCTGTTCTTTTCATAGTTTACAACTTTGCCTCTTGTCCAGGCTCTCTCAAGCAAATCAGCTTTTCAAAGGCATAAGCAGTGGTTGCAACATGCTAAAACACATAGTGCCAGGCACAAAATTATGAAAGTAGGTTGAATTGCATGCAGTATGAATTATCTATATTTTTCTTTCATAATCGTCACTTCGCTGATTGTCTAAATAACTACTTATAATTAGTTCTTGAGGGAGCAAGCTGCCCTATCTGCTGCTGAAATAACAACAGATAGGGTAAATGACTTCATTGCTGACTCTGAAGAGGAGAGTGAATTGGAAGAGCCCTCACATATTTCCCGATGCAGCAAACCTCTATGGCAGAAGATCCTAAGGAATGTTGTGGACTTTTCATCCCCAGGGAGAAGTTGTGAAGATGCCTTGATGGCAAAAAATGGAAGTATTTGGGCCCCTAAGGTCAATGGGAAGCATAACAAACATATGCAGCAGGTGAGTTTGAAGGCCAATGGGGACTTGTTATCACTGGGCAATGGTGCTGCAAATATGATACCTGCAAACATTCCACCACACAAGGAGGTCTTGCCTGGTTTGGAATGTTGGCAAGCCAGTAAAATTGCTTCATGGCACAATCTTGAAGGACATTCTATCCAGTGGTTTTCTGTTGTCTGCATCGACCGCAGAGGTAAATCTTTTGGTAATTATGATAATGATTATTTTAAACTTGCTTTTGATAAGAGGTTTTCCATTATAAGTGGCATGTTGATGCTAGTGGCATACAAATACAAACAATTGGAGGAAGTAGGCTCTTATAGGATTGGCGGGAACTGGGAAAATTAGGTAGGGATCCCAGCAAACTACTCAATAACTGTCCTCTAATGCCGGAGGAACTGTGGATCATCCTACCAAGCTATTTCTATAAACGGTAGTCTTATAGCTGCCTCGTGGATATTCTAACCAGAGCATTTAGATTTAGGATGCCATCATTTTGCAGACTATTCACTTAAATCAAACTGTTTTCATTTTTTTTTCTGGCTAAATGTTTTAATTTGCTAATATGATTTTAGGAATAATGGCTGAGGTCACAACAGCATTGGCAGCGGTAGGCATCACCGTATGCTCCTGTGTGGTGAGTGATTTAAATTCATCTATCATATAGTTTACATCTGATTGTTAAGTCTTTGCTAGTTCCATAACATCTTTACTTGCTATTTTCAGGCTGAGATTGATAGAGGAAGGGGGATGGCTGTAATTTTATTTCATGTTGAAGCCGACCTTGAAATTTTGGTACTGTGTCAGATCTACTTTTAATTCAATTTTGTTTCTCCTCTTCCTTGTTTGCGTTTTTTTCTTTTGCACCTTGTGTCTGTATGTGCACATGTATGAGAGACAGAGAGAGAGAGTTTATACTTTTTAAATGTCATGAGATGAATTCCATACTGATACAAGGAACTGCACGGTTCTTTCTCAGGTTAATGCTTGTTCAAGGGTGGATCTAATACTGGGTGTTCTGGGATGGTCTATTGGTTGCAGCTGGCCAAGCTCAATACAAAATGACCAACTTCTTGAGTGCTAATTCAAAAATGGATCCAATAAATCCAACTAGTTGACCCAGCAGTTGCAAGCTTGGGTATGAAGTTTTGTCCCCCATAGAGCTTAAGACCTACTGTTCTATAGTAATTTTGCCTTTTTAGTCCATAGTCCTCATCTATTTGTTAGATGATCATAACCAAATAAACCAGGAGCGAAGTAAGCTGACTCTGGATCGGGGCACTGTATATAGAAGAAAAGAGATGGTTAGAGTTGAGTATACCCTTGTAAAGATACTTGTACTAAAGGATGAGTATACACTGGAAAACACTTAAACAAGTTTGTAACTGTTTCATATGAATAAACTATTCTCCCTCATCATTTTCATTTCTTAGATTTTTGTTTTGCTTCTTGACATCAGCTGATACTACAGCCCCTGGATAGTGAATTAGCTCAATCTGTAATTTGGGTGAACCAGTTGCATTGTAAATTACCGATTAATGCCGAAGCAGGTTGGATTGGCAGTAGGGGCAAGCCGACGGGATGGGATCTACTTTATATGTGGTGGTGTAATGGTAGTCGACGATGATTAATGAACCCGCACTTTCGTCAATGCCACTATTTCCTTCTGAGTCGTCACCTTTTTTATTCTTTTTTACCTCTGTTAAACTGTCACGTGACCTGGAGTGTAGTACATGTTACAATTTATGGGTATAAGTCTTGTAATCTCATTAGTATGTTGTAGCATTTTTATAAACTTTAACTTCGTGAAGGGCATATCGAATTTATTAAAATTCACAAATAATTCAGTTGAATGAAATGTACAGACTTCCGTTTACTTTTTCTGCCCTTGTTAGTGCTGATTCTTATTTCATGGGAAAAACAAAAGAAACATCGTTAAAGAGGTAATTAGGTTGGAGTAAGCAATTGGCAAGCAGAAGTAGCAGCAGTAGAACCAAACCTAACCAAACCCAAATCTTGCGCTTTGCTGTTGAATGTTCTTTTTGATCATTCTTCTCGACATGCTTCTGAGTTTCTTCCTTTGTACCGTTATTGCTGCCACTTGCGTCCAACATGTTAGCCGAGTAATGATACGCTTCTATCTTGGCTGTCGTGTCTGTCTCCTCCAATTTCTTTACAGATATTCGATGGCTAATAGTCATCTCTTTGGATTCAAGTGATAGTACCCCCATCATCTCTGCTGGCCAAATTGCCTCCATATTCGATTCTGAGGAAGAGCTCCCTGTTCCTTCTGTCGAAAATGATGATTGCAACGGTGAGTCTTCTTCTTCTTCTGTTGAAAATGATGATTCCATTGGTGAATATCCTTCTTCTTCTTCTTCTTCTGTTGAAAATGAAGATAGCATTGGTGAATATTCTTCGTCATCTTCATCTTCTGTTGAAAATGATGATTGCATGAGTGAATATTCTTCTTCTTCTTCTTCTTCCTCCTCTGCTAAAAATGATGATTGCATGACTGAACATTCTTCTTCTTCTTCTGTTGAAAATGATGATTGCATGAGTGAACATTCTTCTTCTTCTTCTTCCTCTGCTGAAAATGATGATTGCATGACTGAACATCCTTCTTCTTCTTCTTCTACTTCCTCTTCCTCCGCTGAAAATGATGATTGCGTGAGTGGATATTCTTCTTCTTCTTCTTCTTCTTCTTCCTCTTCCTCCGCTGAAAATGATGATTGCATGAGTGAATATTCTTCTTCTTCTTCCTCTTCCTCCTCCGCTGTAAATGATGATTGCATGAGTGAATATTCTTCTTCTTCCTCCTCTTCCTCCTCCGCTGAAAATGATTGCATGAGTGAATATTCTTCTTTTTCTTCTTCCTCTTTCTCCTCCGCTGTAAATGATGATTGCTTTGGTGAACATTTCTCTTCTTCTGTTGATGGCACTGATGACAACGATGATTGCAGTGTTGACTTTTCTTCAGCGGTCGGCTTTGCACCTGCATCGACCGCTTCACCTTCTATCTCTATTTCAATGGTTTCCATCACTGAAGAGTCGTCGGTGTCATTCTTGACCACGTTCATTGGTTTATGCAAGGAGGAGTGGTCAATCACTTGACGTGAAAGCTCTTCAATATCACCATAATCATCAGTCATTGCAATGCTTTCTTGCTCTGTATCAGAGATGAGAATCTCTTGGTGACCATTTATAGAATGAGATTCCTTTTGCTGGCAATGCATCGTATTCTCTTCCTGAATAAAACACGTAAGGATATGAAGAACGTAACAAGTTGCAGTATCTGAAATTCGTTAGCTTTGAGTCAGATTAAATGGGCTAAAGAACCCCAAAAAAAAAAAAAAATACAACTTCATATAGAAAAAGAGTTCCAAATGAGGCAAAAAAACATGAGGTTTTTTACCGAGGTCAAATTTTGGGTCGAGACCAATTCGCAAGTTTCAAATTGGGTGATACCAATCGTTGATGTTCCATGGTTTGTGCAACTGCAAATAATGATCCTCCAAATTAAACTATTTACTAAAAGAAACAGGCAAACAGAGTCTAATGATATCCCACGTGCAACTGTTTATTTCATCATAGAATCAAGGGTTGTGAAAGTAGAACTTGGTGGAACTATAGATCTCGGGCTCTAATTTTCCAAGAACATACCTTTAATTCCAGCCAATTCCAATACTAAAGGTCGAATTCTATCACATAAAAATACTAACCATGAATTTTGATGTAGAGTTGGAGAGGAATCCTGAAGGATAAAACGTAGCCCTTGGCTTCCATCTTCTTCTTCCCTGCCACAGTCGGTAACTGCTAAATCGTTGTGTCCTTGTTGCTATCTTTCCTACCTTTCTTGATCATAAAAGAAGCTACCGGCTTGCGATAGCCAAGGCTCCACTCAAGACAACCACCCCTTCTATACCGCTACCACCGGCAGCATTACCCATGCTTAGTTGAAATTTCCTTCTCCTCTGTCCACAACTCCTCTTGTGCTTCTCCATATGTTTTTCTTGACGAGTTTACTCGAAAATTTCTTGTGTTGCGTTCTTGTTCCGTCAGGTTGGCTTTAATCAAAGAAGGCAAAGGGATTCGATTCTTGAAGGGAGGAAGAAAAAGAGAAAGAAAGAAAGGGTGATGGTATGGACCTTGGAAGGAGTGAAGTACAAAATCGGAGCTTGAAGCGGACATTTCTTTGGGTAGATTTATGACTTGGCATTCAGCATCTTAATTTGCTTCGCACCCGTTCTCTCTACGATTCCGTTATTATTTCCACCTCCCAAGACGATACGAACCCAACCCAATGACGCAAATCTAGTCATTATCTCAAAAAAAAAAAAAAAAAAGCACACTGGTACATTAATGCTAGAGATTCATTTTTCTCAAGTGACACTTAATCCTAATCCTAGTTTTGGGGAAAATGGGTTACTTAGTACTTTTATAAAGCTCCATTGTATACTAGCAAAAAAAGGTCTAAGATAAGTACTATCCCTTCTATAATATGTTTTAATTTACGAAACTATAAGTAAAAAATATTAATTATAATCGAATAATTTTCATATATATCACATATTATATTCAAAGGTTTTCTTTTTTTTTTGAAAAACAAGAACCTTTCATTTAAGACAACAGCATCACATTCTAAACCCTTTCAAGGATAATAACCAAAATAATAGTCCGAATCAGAAGTAAGGATCCGCAAAGTCTTGTTAACCATAAACCCCTCATTTACTAATAAGCATAAGCTACCAAAACCATAAAAGAACACATATCTCCACCAAAATTAAACATGCACAGAACACAAGAGCATGTTATGTATTACACCATTCATTTGCCACCATGCTTGGCCTTTTTGTGAGATTCTAGGCCACCCTCAGAGCCGAATGACTTGTTACAAGATCCGCAAGAGAATTGGCCACCAGGCTTCGGACTCTCTGCAGAAGATTTCCCAGCTTGCTTTGATGGGTGAGGTGTTGCTGTGTGACCACCCTTCTTACCATCTGTCTTCGGAGGTGTTGCTGCAGATTTTGTCTTTTTTGCAGAAACAGGGGTAGCAGCTTCTGCAGGTCTCTTCTTGCTTGCCTCTACCTTGTTACGTGTCTCCTCATCCTTATCATCTGAGCTTTCATCCATAGACATCTCATCAGACTCATCTTCATCCTCAGTTTTCTTGTTATTGCTTGGTTCTACTATCTTCACAGCTTGTTTTACAGCATCAGGTTTCCCATCATTAGCCTCAGATGTTTTTACATCTGTCTTAGCTTTTCCATTTTCTGCAGCAGCCACAGGAAGCTCCTCATCCTCGCTACTTTCTTCGTCACTAGACATATCTAATCCATCATCACAAAAGTTTTGTAACCAAGGAAATAGACGCTTCCATTTTTCCAGTTGTGAGAGAGCTCAAACTCTTGGTCAAATACTAAATCAATAGATAATTAAGGGAAAATCTGGTGGGAAAGAGTTTCAACAACGAGTTTCTACCCATCAGCATTTTACATGGAGGGTGACAGATTCTGCTTTGTTCTTTGACTCGCCAAGCGTTGCCTGGGAAAGATGGATGACATGATTGGCACCAGGGTCTGCTTTAATAGGCTTTCCAGCCTTAACTTCAATACCTCAGAACACCATGGATGATGTTGATAGCGGGAGAGAGGGAATAAAGAGAGGCGCCAGGGCTTTGGGAGGAAGGAGAACTAGGGTTCCAGAAAGGGGAAGCCCGAGAGTATAAACGCTTTAAAGAGTGTTCAAAGTAAAAATTAAGTAATCAAATAATATAAAATTAAACTGAACTCACATACTTTACAAATAAATTAGTAGTAATATTTATTTGTTGTCAAATAATTGCGCAATACAGGTCTTTCCTAATACTACTTTCCATGGCTGCTTAGAGTTTGATGAAATTTTTGGTACATGGTATAATTATCAAAGAATTCGATTGCCGAAGCTATTTTCAGAAATTTAACACAATTACCAAAAAAGAAATTAAGTGGTGGAGGTTATAATTTTACGTGAGGTATGATCGTGTTAACAGCGACTAGTTGGATAAGTAAGGGGAAGTGATCGACCTGAATTTAAGTAACTTTGCTCCAACTCAAATATTTAGAAACAATTGTAGTAATTTTTACATTGTTCCCAACAAGTTAAGCAAATTGTCAAACCAAAAGCAGCAAAGTATTCAATTTGTTGTATATTGATATATAGAACCCCAACTCCCAAAAACAATTGACAAATACCGTTTAGTTAACATGCGATCTCAATTATTTCAATATCCATTGGGCGAGATTGATTTAGCGTCTTGCTGTGGAATGAAGAAGAAAGGTCCAACGGTGAACAACTTCATATTCCTGTCATGGAGGAGATGGTAAGAAGCAAGAGGAGCACCACTAATCCCTTGGTTGACATCAGTTGGAACGTTGCAAGCATCCGATGGGGAGAGTTCAAGGAAAGCCTTGCATTCTCTAAGCCTCCTACTATCTTTTAACCTCATAAGGAGACACTGTTGCAATGAAATAACCCTGGCATCTGTTTGCACTACAAGATGGAGAAAGACTCTGTTTCGTACCCATACTTACCACACCCTTGGCATGTTATCCTCGCCACAGCACCTACACCCATGAAAAAGAGATATGAACATATGCCAAACTTCTACGATATTCAGTTCTCTTGCCCCTTTCGCTGTATATATATAGTACCTAGTTAAATATAGTGTCATCCATTAATCTTAGGTTGTTAAACGTCATTTTAATTAATTTAATTTTAGCTTTGTAAAAAGAATTGGGGGTTGGGATGGAAATGACCTTCAAGCGGGGTTAATTGACTGCCTGATCTGCAATAAACAAGCCCTTGAATACCAATCATTGTGGAGAGAAGCTTTTCTTTTTCAAAATATGGCTTCTGAAGTTGGGGTTGGGTTTATATTCACCATCACCACCCAAAGCAACCGCCGGAAGTAACAAAGGAAGCATAAATAAAGTTGCGAAGAAGAAATTCTTAAGAGCCATGTTCGTGTCCTCTCTCAGAGAGAGTTGTTGAATTGAAAACTTGGTGGGGGTACAATGGCTTGGCCTTTTAAAGAGATGGTGCAATATATTGCTATGCATCGTGGCATAAATTATGGAGGTAGGAAAGACTTGGCTGCACGACGTAAAAGAGCAATCATTGGACCTGGATGCCAACCAGATAATCCCATGCCATGCATACATCTAATTATCCAACTGCAACGTGCAAAGCCGGCCAATAATTCGGTATACAAAATATGCTAATTTGGTTTCTTTTTTTCCCTGATTCATTAAGATATGATTCCTCCTCAAAATTTGATAGGGAAATTTGGATGCTTCTCCCCTTCTCGGCTTTTACATCATTCCGTTGACTTTATTGACCAATTAGTCTTAAACTCAGTAAGCCAATATATATATATATTTATTTTGGACGTCATAATTATTCAGCTTCCTTACATGCCTTCCTCGGACAATCCACTACATATCTTCACGAGTGAAACATGACTATGAGGTGAAAATCGTAATTATCAGATACTGAATTATTGAAATATATCATATCGATCTTTATTTAACTTTGTTAGTAATCTTAATCTCTTAAATTAATAATCTCAAATTGCATGGTATTCCTTTTCATAAACATTCATCTATTATTTAATAATCTTATAAATAGTTTCTAAGTAATCTTAATCAATAGTATTCAATAATCTTGTAAGATACAAACTTACTGAAATATTATATACTAATATTAGACACTTGGTAACATAAAGGTTACTCAAATATTTGATATTCAGTTATTGAAAAATAAGATAATTTTATAAATTTTTCAATAACTTAAATCTGAAAAATCATTAATCTCATAATACTAGATTACTTCCATAACTTTTATCTATTATTTAGCAAGATGTGTTTTGTGGGTAACTTTTATGAAAAACATGAACAAATATGATTATTGAAATTTTCAATACTTAGTTACATAAACTAATTATTACATATTTACGCAAACATCATATATTTTTTTAACTCAATCAATAATTAATTAGTATTAAGTATCATCGCATGGTCATGAGCAACAAAAGTTGCAGACCATTAAGAAAGCTGGAACCAAGTTCACGCAGACCGAACTTGCCCAGAAAAAAACCGCTATACAAAAGTCAGAAACACCCTATAGAAGACAATCCACCCCATTTAGCTTAACTCCACACTCCAACTGTGGAGTTTCACATGAACTGACAAGAAAAACAAAGCACCACAACAAAACAAGATATATTCCTTATAAGCAAGGTCATGAGCGCAAGCAATTCCATTCCTGAAACAGAAACAAAAAGAGTCAACTTCGCTTCTACTTCCTTATGCAACAACACTAACTAAATCAGAGATAAGCTACCAGAAGCATTCGGGAAACTCCCCTACTATCCCCGTTGCACCTATTCCTAATATATGAAGACTGCAGTTTTCTATATGGTCGTCTCGTCCCTTACAAAACCAACAGCCAAGCAACCGTAGCAAGTCACAAACAGCCCATAGTAGATCATTTTATCCATATAATCCAAACCACCAGAAATAAGACATCCCCCACTACCACCGAACTCACTAAGAACCAACTTATATTCCACATTGCATTCAACCCTTGTGCTATTGAAATATTATATATATATTTAGTGATATATCGTATATTAATATTAGATATTTAGATATAGGAAATACCTAACTCAATCCCAAAGTGTTCCTATTTTTTGAGAATTTTATTTGTTGGATATAAGATTAGGAGTGTAGTTGAGATAAAAAGCTGTACATTTGGCTTTCAATAAATTTATATGGTTTAGTTTCAAACTAGGAATGTGTTACAAGTCATAACAATTAATAATGAAAAACTCTTTAAGGCTCTGTTATTCACTTTGTAAACCAAGAGGGGTTGATTGGGTTGTGCACTTGTTATGCGCCTTGTAGCTGATATAAAACTCTAGTGAGCTCCGTGGTGCACTTGTTATGCAGCTCTGTTTTTGATTTTTACTCTGTTTATGATCTTCATCCCCAGCCTTATCGACTGAACTCACTGTATAGTTTTTTCAGTGATATTAATGAATTTATCTTCATGGTTGAGAAAAAAAATTAATAATGAAACAACATAATATAGGAAAAGGGAAGAAAAGAAAAGACACAGGAGTAGAAATATAATCATATTCAAAGCTTTATTAATAGAGCAAAGTTCATTACAAATCTCTGGCAGAGGCTGCAAGTCCAGCTAGCCAATAAAATAATCATTAAACAACGAAAATCAGACCCAAAAAAGAGCAACAGAAAAGAACCAACTTAAGTTGCCTTCTCAACTTCAAAATGAAAGATAAAAATGGGGGGAAGGGGGTATTAAAATGGATTGTTTAGTCATGAAGAATTAATTCAATTTTAGTAACCATTAGTGGCTGATTTAGCTTCGGAGGTGTAGAAGAAAGGCCCCACGGAGTACAAATTCATCTTCTTGTTTAGAACACGGAAATTAGAAAGAGGAGCGCCATCAATCCCTTTGTTGTCATTCGTGGGAATATTACAGGTCTTCAATGGAGAGCTCTCGAGATACGCCTTGCAATCTTTAAGCTTCAACTTATCTACGAGACCTGATTGAGACAATGTGGCAAAGAAGTAACCCTTTGCATCAGTTGCTCCGCTGCAAATGGAGAGGGTTTTCTCGACCCCGACCTTATCAACAGCTTTACATGTTATCTTTGCTAAAGCCCCTGCTCATGCAAAGAAATTTGATCAGAAGTGAACCCAATTAGACACAATCTTCTCAAACAAAGTCATAATATACAAAAGGGATTATTAGGAAACCAATTGTCTAAATCGACATACCTTGAATTGGATAATACTGGGAACCTGATTTACAAAAAACAAGCCCTTGAACACCAACGGAGAGAAGATTTTCCTTTTCTTCCGGCTTTGGTTCATAGAACTCTGGTTTTGTGTCATGGTAAGGCTTTTCTTCTCCTTCTGGCTTTGGTTTAGCAACGTATGGTTTTCTGCCATACTCAGGCCTTTCCTTTTCTTCTGGTTTTGGCTTGTAGATGTCTTGCTTTGTGCCATAATTAGGCTTTTCTTTTCCTTCTGGCTTTGGTTTGACGACCTCGGGTTTACTACCATAATCAGGCTTTTCTTTGTCTACCGGCTTGGGCTTGTAATAGTCTGGCTTTGAAGGATTTTCTTCTTCTTCTGGCTTTGCTTGAGGGCTGTCAGCTGGTATTCCATCGAAACCATATTTAGATGAATCATCATTACTATAATCACCAGCGGAAGCAATGACTAGCAGTGACAGTAGAAGCAATGAGAATGCCAAGGAGAGACGGGTGAGAGCCATGATTATTGCTATTAACTCTGCAATGTAATTATAAGAATGGAGACAGAAATACAAATGGATGAATAATAGGGGCTGCGACAATTGTCTTTTATAAGGAAATTGGTCAAACATACGCATACTTGCCAATAATTAAGATCTACAGAAATAAGATAAGCAATTGATTTAGAGATTAGAACTTGGGTGCACGATCGCAACGTGATTTGTAGACTTGGGTACCACTAATTGATGTACTTGAATGCTGCTTTGAGTGCCACCCCAAGACATTGTCTGCTGGCGTACGAAGGTTTTCTTTGATTGCATACATACATAATCGTCTCAATGCTTGGTTGTTTTTCAATGCGACTATCTTTTATTTTGCTCTTTTCATTCACTTGTTTATTTCTTTACTGCTTAATTATAATTTAACTTATTTTATCGTTTATATATATTGTGAAGATAAAGGAGGAGTGAATTAATAATGAGAAATGGAGCCCAGTAGGAGAATAAATTTAGTATGACAGTCTCCCTTAGACTTATGAGTTGAGTGAAATTTGGATAGAGCTTTTAGGAAAAATTATAGTATTTTTACCCAAAAAAAAACATTAGTATCATAGTCTTAGTTATTACCATATTTCTTTAATCTTTGATTAAAAGAAGTATTAGAATTAATTTTCTTTTAATAAAGGACTTTTAAGGTTTAAGTCAAAACTTATTTACTCATCAGGTCATAGTATAATTTAAGATAAAATACCCCTCACCTCTAAAGTTTTAATCAAAATTTTAAGTAGGTTTAATAGTTTTTGAAATTGATACTTCACTTAAAAAATTTATCTTCTGTTAAACGTAAATCTAGCAGTTTGTTAACTGTTAGTGTTTCTATTAATTTGATAACGTGGTAATATTGAAATGATAATTTTATCATTTATTAATTTTAATAATTACTATTATATAATTTTTATTAATTTACTATTATTGTTTTATTAATTAAAAAAAATGAGCACCGACGGTGCTTTCCAAGGGAGGGAGCACGGTGCTCCCTTCTCTTGGGTGCTTCTTTTTCTTGGAGAGCACTGATCGGGTGCTCTTCATTTTTAATTTTTTTTAAATAATAATTATTATTATTTTAATTAGTAAAGAAAAAAGGATAATTTAATCCTTTTATCATCTCTATTAATACTATTAACACTTTTGAGGTAAAGTGTTTATTTCAAAAATCAATAAACCCCATTTAGAATTTTGATTAAAATTTATGGGTGCAAGGGTATTTTTACCCTATAATTTAGGATCATTTTCAACTTCTGTATTCAATCATGTGTCTTTGTAGTTTGAATCTAATCAAATTAACTAATGTTGTTGTCTTGGTTCTTGTGTTATAGACTTGCATTTCCAATTCAAAAAACATGCATGTTAAGTGGATGAAAGCTTTTTTTCTAAACTCAAAACTCACTCCATCTCTTACTGTAACATTTGATCTCACTCAGTTGTGCAATGATACTCAATTGTACAACATTCTCATTATACTAGTTCTTTTATGTATAGAGAAGAGAGACTGTACTTTAGTTTGAATTTATCTCAATTTTAGTATTTCTCATGAGCTTTTATGTCTATAAAAATTTAAATTTGCTTTGATATCACTTGATACAGATTTATGTTTTCAACTCAAAAAATATACTTATTAAGTGAAAAAATATTTTTATTTACAAATTCAAAATTCATTTTATCTCTTACTAATGTAAAATTTGTGATATTTACATACGATTGGTTGTTACCTTAAGATCTATTTTCTCGTGAATTTTAAACTCTTCATTTAAAGAATCAACTAATTAGAACCCTTCATCATCGTCGGGCACATTCCTTAATCTTATCCTAGCCATTAATTATGGTTTTTGTTGTATCATCAATTCGACAGGGTCCAAACTGGGACGATCAACACAAATTAAATCATGACGGCCGATGTGGGCTTGGTAAAGAAGCTCACCATCGAACGCGTTGGGTAACAGCTAAATGTGCTGGAGTACGTTTTGAACTCAAAACCCAATTGAGCTCAAAACAAGTTGGCCCAAATTTCATCTCTTGTCTCTTTTCTTTTTTTTTTTATGAAATTTTTTATTCATCAACAGCATAACCCTAAATTTTACATTCTTCAGAACTTAAGCAATTAAATTTTACATGCACCAACAACATAACCCTAAATATTAGGACTCAATTAATAGTTGTGGATGTTATATTTGTAGAATAATTAAATAATGGTTGAATGTTGAAAAGTAACATATACATAGCCCAGCAGGGAATGGATCTAACCTGACCCAGTAAAATTTTACAAAGAAGAGTTCAGAAATGAACAGAGAATGTAGACTGCAGAGCTGTCATTCTGATATGTCGTCTAAAATTTCAAAAGGCCTGCGTCAGCAAAGCTAACATCTCCCGCCAGTCAACCAAGATTCTTATGCCCACGAATTTGACAAACAATGTTCTCAGCGGTTTCCATACTCATCAGCTAGTTTAGTGTAATAGTATTAGTGACTATACATTAATTATTCATAGCCGAATATCTTAACTATTTGTTTAAGCATTCTTTATTGTCAATTATTTCAAGATCAACCTTCCGTGCTTTGATCTACAATTAGTGGACTAACCAATCTTTGGCAAATATATTAACTTTACTGCCTAACTAATTTAATGCATGCCCAAGTTAATCTATTTTATTACCACTTGTTTAGTTGTACTGCTTTATTTATTCATTTTCTTCAATGCTTGGTATATGTTTACCTCATTTATCCAAAATTTTCAACCGAATGGACTTTCAGGCACGTGTGTCCACTTGGAGATAACAAAATGAGCTTCCCCCACACTTTTGAAACGAACATTTTGTATCTTTGGATAAGTTTTAAGGGGGCAATGACGGTCCTATTAATAAATCTGAAATAAATTTTTAAGGAAAAAAAAAACAAAGAAAGAAAGCTTTTTAACTGTTGGTTTTACGTTAAGCTAAATCATGATTAATTCATAGTGAAAAAACAAACAACAAGAACATCAATTAATTGTGCACCTTGACCATTACAATTTAAGATATACAATGGAACCTGGTCAGAGCATATGGAAGAATATCTTATGAAATCTTTTGAAGGATGACTATCACCTAATGCTGGATAGCTTGGTAAAGATTATGGAAGTTACTTAATCTTTAGCAAAACCTCCCATTTCCTTATTTTTGCCACCTTACCAAAAGTCACAATACTGTTCCAAACCTTTCCAAAATTTCCTATCATGATTCCCTCGTTTTAATGAGACCAACCAAAAATCAAAAGATAATTCTTTAGACTTGGCCGCCATTGGCCAAGCGACGTAAGACCAGGAACATGCCAGCAAAAGAAAAAGAAAGTGTCTTGGTACGCAAGAAAGTCAAATTAAATTTTACTGTACACCCAAGGCAGGCAAAATCACACGAAAGTTCCAATTTCCAACTTGCATTCACTGTCGCCCACCACCGCTCTTTGCCTCTCACTACTTAAACCCCTGCTCTTTCCTCTCCTTTCATTCTTCACTGCGAAATTCTTTTATATTAAACCCGCTTTTTGTTTCTTCAAAATCCTTAAACCCTTCTTTCTTGTGACATCTTCTTCACTACTGCATTTATTGCTCAGATACCGTTAACAATAGTTGCTTTGCTTCTGCTGATTAAGAAATGTGCGGCGGTGCTATCATTGCTGATTTCATCCCCCGCAAGCGTGGCCGCAACGTCACAGCCTCTGACCTCTGGCCTAACCCACCCTTCGCTAAAACCAATGGTTTTAACTCCGAACTGTGTCAACTTGGCCGTGGTGACTCGCTAGCTCACTTCAAAGGACCACAAACCCAGCCCTCCTTAGGTACCATTCCCCTTCTGCATGTGTTTTTATTCAATCTTGATATTCTTTGATTTTGCTTGTGTTCTAATTGTGGAATTTGTTAACAGGTGTTGAGCAAGAGGATAAGAAGCCAAAGAAGCAGAGAAAAAACTTGTACAGGGGCATAAGGCAACGCCCCTGGGGCAAATGGGCAGCAGAGATTCGCGACCCTCGGAAAGGTGTTCGTGTTTGGCTCGGCACTTTCAACACTGCGGAGGAAGCAGCCCGAGCTTACGACAGAGAGGCCCGCAAGATCCGGGGTAAAAAGGCTAAGGTTAATTTCCCCAACGAAGACAACGACTTCTCTATTCAATATAACCAAGATCATTTTAACAACCATGAAATCAATAACCATAACTCAGCGGCTGCGTGGAATCACAACCCCAATTCAAATCCATCTGTTTATCCACAGCCCTGTAATAATTTAGATAATTATGGATTTGGTTATGACCTGAACCAGTTCGGCGGTTATGCTACAGACCCTATTGTTATATCTGGGGAGGAAAATTCAGTGTCTGGTTCAGAAGGGTCCTACTCTTGTAATCCAAATGTGAACAATGGTTGTTTATATGGCCCAGTAAAGGTTGAAGAAGAAGACGAAGAGAAGCGAGAAGAGCCAGTGAACAGGGCTGTGTTGCAAGTTCAAGAAGAAAACCAAGTAGAGAAGCTCTCTGAGGAGCTGATGGCTTATGAAAATTACATGAAGTTTTTTCAGATTCCATATTTGGATGGGCAATCAATGACACAAACTGTTGCTGTTCCGCCTGAGAATGTTATCGGCGAGCTTTGGAGCTTTGACGATGGTGGTGTTCCTGTTACTTCAACCGCTATGTAACCGTTTCTGGGTTTTCTTTCTTTCATTTTTTATTTTTCTCTTTTGCCTTCATCTCTTGTTTTTTTTTTTTTGATCTTTTCAATCTTTTGGGAGGTGTTATGTAAAAAGGATGGTAATTGATTATTTTGGTTGCTACTTTTAAAATGTTGGTTAATTTTGTTAAATTCTGATGCATTATTATCTGCAATTTATATCACGACTCAATCAAATTCGTTCTTTTTACTCTTGTCATTTTATGGAAATATTTTATTCATTTGGTCCCAAAATCAGCCATCAGAGTTGGGTTCGGATAAAACCACAACTTGCCTGGTGTTCTTAATTCTTTTGAAGTCTTTGCTTTTTCCTTTCTTTTACCGATTATTGTGCTTAGCTTCGAAAAGAATACATTCTTATTATGTCTTATGTTGATCTTGTTATTAACTTAATGTACGCTGACAAATGGTAGCAGATAGGATCATGCCATACTGCCTACCAGTTCATTCAATGTCCATAATGTATTACATGCGATAAATAATTTCGGACGTTTGATACTGAACAGAATTACACTTGTGCAATACAAGTAATTTTGTTTAAGAAAAGGGGGAAAAAAAACAGTAGTGTGCAAAAATCAAAAGGAAAAAAAACTTATTAAAAATTATAAATATAGCAAAGCTCTTTACGAGTTTCTGGTGAAAGCTGCAATCTTTAGCCCATGCACCAAGAGAGCATGATTACACAACAAGAAAAATCCATCGAACAAAGAAAAATTAATCAAGACAGAAAACAGATCAATCCCACTTGCCATCTTCAATCCAAAAGCGGAAGACAAAAAGTTTTTAAAAAAAATTAAGCTGTTTAGTAACCATTAGAGGCTGAGTTAGCTTCATCGGTGAGAAGAAGGTCCCACGGAGTAAAGTTCATCCTCTTCTGATTTAGAACTCGGAACCAGAAAGAGGAGCGCCGCTAATGCCTTTGTTGAACTCCCCCGAACATTACAGGTATCCGATGAGGAGCTTTCAAGAAATGCCTTGCACTCTGTGAGCTTCAACTGACTGTCGTCGTCAAGGCCTAAAGGAGACAATGGTGCAAGGAAGAAACCTTTTGCATCGGTTTCTCCGCTGCAAACCGAGTGAGTTTTCTCGTACCCATTCTCGTCAACAGCCAGACATGTTATCCTCACCAAAGCTCCTGTGCTCATGGGAAAAAAAATTGAGCAAAAACATGGTGAATTGAAACTTGAATTAGAGAGGGTCTTAAAAATGTCTGATAATACAATGACACTCTTAAAACAACAACATGGTCTTAATCGTAAATATGCATGCTTAAATTATAATTGTCTGTCAAATATTACCTTGAATTGGATTATAATTAGGACCTGATTTACATAGAACAAGCCCTTGAACACCAATGGGGAGAATTTCAGGATTTAGTGGATGAAAGTCTGGAACCTCTGTGCCGTAGTGATCAGCATTTTCTTCTCCTTCCGCCGTTGGTTTAGCAACGTATTGTTTTCTACCATAAGTAGACTCTTCTTTCTCTTCTGATTTTGGTTTGTAGGAATCTGGCTTTGTGCTGTAATTACGTTTTTCTACCTCCTGTGATGACTCTGGCCTTTTGTTTTCCTCTGGCTGAGGTTTGTAGACGTCTGGCTTAGTGCTATAATCAGGCTTCTCTTCCTCTTCTGACTCTGGCTTTTCTTTTTCTTCTGGCTGCGGTTTGTAGAAGTTCTGTTTAGTGCCATTATCAGGCTTTTCTTCCTTTTCTGACTCTGGCTTTTCTGGCCCTGGTTGGTAAACTGGTTTTCTGCCATAATCAGGCTTTTCTTCCTTTCCTGACTCTGGCTGTTCTGGCTGTGTTTGGTAAACTGGTTTTCTACCATAGTCAGGCTTTTCTGACTCCACCGGCCCTGGCTTTTCCTTCTCTTCTGGCTGTGGTTTGTAGAGGTCTGGTTTTGTACCATACTCAGGCTTTTCTTCTCCTTCTGGCTTTGTACCATAATTATATGCTTGGTTTTTGGATGAATCATAATTGTAGTCATTGGCAGTAGCAATGACAAGCAGTGACAAAAGAAGCAAGGAGCCAGCGAACAAGGGAGCGGTGATAGCCATGTCTAAGACTGTAACTATGTTAATGTAAGCACGAAGTGCATGGGCATTGGGCAACTTTCATTGCCTTTTATACAAGAAGGTTGGTGTCATTTGCCAATGATTAAGAAATAAAATAAACAGTGCTTTGGATGATATGATTGCACGATGGCAGAGCGATTTGCAGACTTGGGTGGCACTAACTAATATTACATGAACGTGGTCATAGACAACTGTATTTTTGATAATCACGTACATAAACCAGTGCTTGGAGCCTTGGACGGACAGTACGTTGGACAATCTTTGATTTGAGTGATTTAGGCAGTTGAATAAAGCAACCCCAGTTTCTTGGCTTGAGATTGACGACCTATTCAATCTCATTTCTTGGAATCAGTATTCATCATACAATGCGTAACAATTTTTGTTTTTCACATGAAATTGTGTGTTTCCACATTTTCTTAATTACAGGCTGTAAGCTAGTGGACAAGTATTCCTTCACTCTTTTTTTACATGAGTTATTATACACATTTTCCTACCATTTTTGGAACCCTTTTTATATATGATCATTTTTATATACTTTTCCTAGGGATACAAAATTATTGCAAACCAACCAGGCAACTGGAGAAGTATTTGAATTCGACGTTACTCAACTTTGTTTACTAAATAGAAAAAATAGTTAAGATTAAAACCCATTATTAAACTGAGGTCTAAATATAATTATCTAAAATTCATAAACTATAAGTATATAATAGGATTTAAATAGTACTATATTTATTATATATCGAATTATATTTATACATATAAATAAATGTTTATATAAATGCCTTCCAAAAAAAATGTTTATATAAACAACATTAATTCTTAATGCAATAATTTAGCATGCAAATACTAAAACTTTATTTCTTTATTTTCACAAATGAATAGATTTTTTACGGTCATTTGAGTTTAAATCTACACACATTAAAAGTTTTTTCAAGAAATAATTGACGACCTAATTGTTGGCCACATGGCATGGTCTATTGAGCCTTTGGACATGGTTGTGATCATTGAAAAAGTCAAGGTTTTTTTATGATTTTTGTGTTTTTGAGGTCATGGTATTTTCGTATTTTCCATATGCCATGGTTTCAAAATTTTCTTCTCTTTCGTGTAGTGTTCTCTTACTTTCTCTTTTGGATAAAGTAAGATTCAATGAGAAACTAGAGTGAGAAAAGAAGAGAGAGGAGAGATAAAGAGTTAAGAGTACGAACAAAGAAAAGAAAAATAACTATAATTTTTAATTTGTGATTTTTTTAATTGATTGAACAGATTCTCTCTTATTTTTTTCTTTTCTTTTATATTTTATTTTCTTTCTCATTGTTTTATCTTTTAATTATTTATTTTATTTATTTTATTTTAATTTATGCATTAATTCAAATTTATGAAATTAGTTTAAAAAATTATAAGAATAAGAAAATAAATAATTGAAAATTAATTCCATAAATTTTTTTGTTTATATTGTTTTTATTATTTGGGTTTTTATTATTTTTTTATAATATTATTGGTTTCAAACAAAAACCAGAAACTTTGATGTAAGTTTCTAATTTGCTTTCTTTTTATCTCATTTGATTTGTTTATTCAAGTTTTTATTATTTAGATTCATTATTATTTTTATTTTTATAATATTATCACTTTCATACAAAAATTAAAAACTTTTTAAGTAAGTTTCTAAATTTTTCTTTTTAAGTAAGTTTCTAAATTTTTCTTTCTTTTTATCACATTTGATTAATTGTGTCATTATACTTCTCTATTATAGACAACAATCTACTTGAACCTTTGTAAGATTGAGTTTAGGGTTTTTTTTTTGTTATTTTTTCACAGTTTTATAGAGGATGGAATGCTTATTGTCATTATTGAAAAGAAGATACACAAAGACCAAATGTTGAGGTCGTTGAAATGTTAGTTATTTATTATGTATTTTATGTGTTCCTAAATTGTATATTGCAGCTTACATTCACAATTCTTAAAATAGATTACCACTTAAACAATTATGTAACTTTTGATCTTTCCTGTATACATTGCAATTGACAAATAGCTTCATGATCATTTATGTAAAATGAGCACTAGAAATATAGATATATTTGAATAAACATTACTTTACCTATATTACAAGAGTGCATCGCATGGGCCTATTCTAATATATTATTGACTTTGAATTTAAAGACCAGTTTGACAGATGTATTAAGTATTAAGGATCAAGTCTAATCTAACTAATTGTAATCTTCAACTTATTATTATATAGGTGGCAATTGTACAAGTTTGAATAAAATTGCCTTAAGGTTTGAGTTATTTTAGATTTAGATCCATTTCAAATTTAGATTATCTAGAGTTCAAATTAGGGGTGAGTCTTCGGTTAAATCGATTAAAGAATACCATTAACAAACTTAAATGACTTTCTTTAAAAAAATTAACAATCAAACTGATTTAACAACTTTAATCAACTTTAAATTAATCGACTTTAATCGGTTAAATTTGTTTTAACCGATTTAATTTTTTAACCTTTTTCTATTTTTTTAATTTATTTAATAATATATTGATAATGTACTTTATGTTACCACATATTACACTACTACTTATAATTTTACTAATATAGTAGTATAATACATTATTAATATATAATTTTTGACTAATTATACTTGTTATACTATATATTGATTAATTAGTGTATTAATAAGTATACTATCTATAGTGTATTAAGATGTATATTATATAATGTATAACTGTAAACAATATATACTATATTAATTTTTACTATATGTAATTATCTACTATATATGTCTACTGTATTGATAGATATTATATATTGTGTGTATCTATATACTAATACAATGTATATTGTATTCATATATTGCTATATATAGTTGATATTTACTTATATAGCATATAAGTATACTAAGAAGTCATATAATATATATACTATACAATAGTATATTGTTATATATAATAGTAAATTTTTATTAACTAATTAGTATATTAATAAATATACTATGTAATATATATAATATATTGTTATATATTATAATATAGTTAAGTATTAATATAAGTTATATTACTATAAAATACTAATATTAATATAAGTTATTTTAGTAATATAAGTTATACTATAGTAACATTAATATATTAGTATATATTAATAAGTTACTATATTCAATTATTAATATTAGTTATATATACTACTAAAGTACATTAATATTAAGAATTTAATATAACTTACTATAGTAATATAAGTTATACGTTTATTAAAAATTTATAAAAAAATAAGTTACTATAGTCTATAGTCTATATAGTATAAATTATACATTGCATATTAATAAATATACTATATATAGTATAAATAGTCTAATATATATTAATAATTTAAGGAAAAAATAAATTAATCTAATAAGTTATATTAATAACTTAAGTTTAGGGTATAGTTTTCATTATAGTTTGCATTAATTTTACATCAATTTTGTATGGTTATATTTATAAATATTCAATAATATTAATGTCTAAATAAAGTGTATTTTATTTTTTATTTTTTGATGATTAAATATAAATCATTTATTCATATACAGGTATAGAAAAAATATGTGAGTTAACACATCTAAGAAAATCCCTCTTGATGATTAAATCTAATCCTTCATTCATATATATGTATTGAAAATCAATGTGAGAGCATGTAATAAAAACCTAAATCTTTTAGTGACTCTAACTGATAAAACTGATTTAACCAAAATTTTTAATTGATTTATTCATATTAACCGGATTAACTGAAACTGAAATAATTGAATTTATAGGTTAATTTAGTTGATTTGGTTTTGACCAAATTTTGCTCGCTCCTAACTCAAATCATCTTGAGTTCAAATCATTTTTTATCTGATCAATTGTCTTGAATTTGGGTGATTCAAATGAATTTTAAGTCTTTTTGAGATTCATATGATTGATAGACATTTTCATAAATTTGAATACAATAAATAATTTCAATTTTTCTTAATAGATGTTATATCAATATTATTGATTAATTTAAAAAATTTAAGATAAAAATAACCTAAAATTTGAAATTTAAAAAATTTGATAAATATTTGTATAAATATAAATGATATTATAATTTTTCTATACTTTACGGTCGCTATTAATATTTTGTGTGCTTTTATTTTTATCTTTTATAACTTTTTAAGAGTATTCAACTTTTCAGATATTTCTTATATATAATTATAGCTTTTGTTTGGACATAAATTAGAAACACCAACATTAGATATGATTATATAGACATGTTCAATCGGAGTGAAAAGCGGATATAATTTAAAAGTGGATCATGCCATATCAATTCAGTCAATGCCCATGTCGGATTTTATGAGATAAATAATTATGGACATTTTGATACTGAACAGCATACTTGTGAAATGCTAGCAATTTTGTTTAGAAAAAGAGAAAAAATAAAACAGTATAGTGTGCAAAAAAGGAAAAAAAATTAATAAATTTTTAATACAGCAAAGCTCTTTACGTGTTTCTGGTAGAGGCTGGCAATCTTTAGCCCATGCACCAAGAAATCAATTACAAAACAAGAAATAATCCATCGAAGAAAGAAAAATTAATGAAGACAGAAAAAAAAAATCAAAACCCCACTTGCCAATCGTTAATCCAAAAACAGAAGATAAACATTAAGCTGTTTAATAACCATTAGAGACTGAGTTAGCTTCATCGGTGAAGAAGAAGGGTCCCACGGAGTAAAGTTTCATCCTCTTCTGATTGAGAACTCGGAAATCAGAAAGAGGAGCGCCGCCAAGGCCTTTGTTGACATCCACCGGAACATTACAGGTCTCCGATGGGGAGCTTTCCAGAAATGCCTTGCACTCTGTGAGCTTCAACTGACTGTGGTCGTCAAGGCCTAAAGGAGACAATGGAGCAAAGAAGTAACCTTTTGCATCGGTTTCTCCTCTGCAAACAGAGTGAGATTTCTCGTACCCATTCTCGTCAACAGCCAGACATGTTATCCGCACCAAAGCTCCTGTGCTCATGGAAAAAAAAATTGAGCAAAACCATGGTGAGTTGAAACTTTAATTACAAACGATCTTAAAAATGTGTCTTAATACAATGACACTATTAAAACAACAACATTGTCTTATTATGCATGCTTAAATTATAATTATCTGTGAATATTACCTTGAATTGGATTATACTTAGGACCTGATTTACATAGAACAAGCCCTTGAACGCCAATGGGGAGAATTTCAGGCTTTAGTGGATACAAGTCTGGAACCTCTATGCCATAATGATCAGCATTTTCTTCTCCTTCCGGCTTTGGTTTAGCAACGTATGGTTTTCCACCATAACTAGACTCTTCTTTTTCTTCTGATTTTGGTTCGTAGGAATCTGGCTTGGCGCTGTAATTTGGTTTTTCTACCTCGTCTGATGACTCTGGCTTTTTGTTTTCTTCTGGCTGTGGTTTGTAGAAGTCTGGCTTAGTGCTATAATCAGGCTTCTCTTCCTCTTCTGACTCTGGCTTTTCTTTTTCTTCTGGCTGCGGTTTGTAGAAGTTCTGTTTAGTGCCATTATCAGGCTTTTCTTCCTTTTCTGACTCTGGCTTTTCTGGCTGTGGTTGGTAAACTGGTTTTCTCCCATAATCAGGCTTTTCTTCCTTTCCTGACTCTGGTTTTTCTGGCTGTGTTTGGTAAATTCGTTTTCTGCCATAATCAGTCTTTTCTGAGTCTACTGGCTTTTCCTTGTCTTCTGGCTGTGGTTTGTAGAGTTCTGGTTTTGTGCCGTGCTCAGGCTTTTCTTCTCCTTCTGGTTTTGTACCATAATTATATGCTTGGTTTTTGGATGAATCATAATTGTAGTCATTGGCAGTGGCGATGACAAGCAGTGACAAAAGAAGCAGCGAGGTAGTGAACAAGGGAGCTGTGACAGCCATGTCTAAGACTGTAAGTATGTTACTGTAAGCACGATGAGAAGAAATACAATAGGGTGAAGTGCATGGGCATTGGGCAACCTTCATTGCCTTTTATATACAAGAAGGTTGGTGTAATTTGCGAAGGATTAAGAAATAAAATAAACAAGGCTTAGGATGATTTGATTGCACGATGACAGAACGATTTGCAGACTTGGGTAGCACTAACTAATATGACATGAACATGGTCATAGACAACTGTAGTTTTCTATAATCACGTACATAAACCAGTGCTTGGAGCCTTGGACAGACAGTACATGGGACAATCTTGGCTTGAGATTGGCGACCTATATAATGTCATTTGTTGGAAATCAGTATTCATCATACACTAAGTGTCAATTTTCATTTTCACATGGAATTTTGTGTTTATGCATTTTATTAATTACAAACTGGAAGCTAGTCAAAAAGTATTCCTTCTCTTTTATATATATATATATATATATATATATATATGTGTGTGTGTATGACGTGACTAGATGAGTTATACACATTTTCTTACCATTTTTGAAACCTTTTTATATATGAACATTTTCGTACATTTTTTTTATAGGGATGCAAAATTATTGCAAACCAACCAGGCAACTCAAGAACTATTTGAATTTGAATTTACTCAACTTTATTTGCTAAATGGAAAAAAGTGTTTAGATTAAGACCCATTATAAAACTGAAGTCTAAATATAATTATTTAAAACTCATAAAGTATAAATATATTATAAGATTTAAATAGTCCCATATTTCTTATATATTAAATTATATTTATACATATATATATATGATTATATAAACAACATTAATTCCTAATTAAATAATTTAGCAGGCAATTATTAAAAATTTATTTCTTTATTTTCATAAAAAAATAGATATTTTCATGCTCAATCGAGTTTAAATATATCATCAGATGAATTTGACTTTGAATTTAAACACCAGTTTGATAGGTGTATTTATGATCAAGTCTAATCTAACTTGTAATCTCCAACTTATTATCTATAGGTGGCAATAGGATGAGTTTGGGTCGAGTAGTCTTCATGTTCGAGTTATTTTAGATTTAGATTTATTTCAAATTTGGATAATTTTAGGTTCATATTGTTTTGGGTTCAAATGATTTTGGTTTTGAATAGTCTCAAGTTCGAGTGATTTCAAATGAATTTTTATGTCATTTTGTGATTTATATAAATTATAGATATTTTATAAATTTGACGACAGAAAATAATTTCTATTTTCACAATAGACGTCAAATCAATATTATTGATTAATTTAACAAATTTAAGATAAAAATATGATAAAATTTTGAAATTGAAAAATATTTGTATAAATATAAATATAAATAATACTATAGTTTTTTTATATTTTATACTAATTACTATTGATATTTTTGCGTACTTTTATTTTTATCCTTTTAAAAACTTTTTAATAGTAGTATTCAACTTTTCAAATATTTCTTCTTATACATAATTATATCTTTTGGTTTGGACATAAATTAGAAACACTAACATTAGATATAATCATATAAAAAATGGTCAATCAGAGTGAATACTGGATATTATTAAAAAAAAGCACCAATTACCACTCACAAAGAATACTAACTTAAAAAATATATATCATTCAACGGTCAATTAATTGACGTACATTAATGCTTAGAAATTATAAAAAGTCCAAAAAATCATGATACTTAAATATAATTGCTATAATACTATTCTAACTTTAATATTTGATCATTTTTGTACTTTGATATTAATCGAGAAGAAAGATACTTTGGTTTTTTAATTAATAATGTAATAAATTTAATTGATCAATTAATTTGCATGACATTAATTAAAGTTTAAAATTCAAACATTCAATCTTGAAAAGGTTGGAGATATTGTTTATATAATTGTACAATAACGATAAATGATATTATTTATTAAATTTTAAAAATTATATTTTAAAAATTAATCATTTTATCATTTACTCATTCACTCATTTAAAAAAATATTTAATTATAGTTTAAATATTTTAAACAAATTTAAATTTTTACAAGTTTTTAATTGGATCAGTTTCAAGATTCCAATAGTTGCAGGTTAAAGTTGCTTCATGTTGAAGTTGTTTCAAGGTCTAAGGGTTTTAAGTTTGGATTCCTTTGATTTCTTATTTTTAATTTTTTCAAATATTTCAGATTAGATTGAATTCTATCTCTGCTATATTTGGTCAATGTACACAAATTCAAATAAATATGTAATAATCAAGTTCAAATTTATTTTATAACAAGTTTATTCGCTTATATTTCAAACGTATAATGAGAATTATGCTATAAAGTTGAGGAAAAGAATTGTAAGTTTGACAAAATTCATGTTAGGGGTCCACAATTGAAAGCCAGCATCACCTCGCTTACGTGACCAGCAAGTCAACCATCATCGGCATGCCCACGAGTTAAGCCATCCGATGTGCTTAGTGGTTTTCCCTCTTCATCAACTTGTTAGTTTAGCACTGGCGACAATTAATTATTCATGGGTGAAATATTGCTTACGGCCACTGTCAGTTTATGCTTGCTGTCTTGTTACTGTCAAGATTAACTGTTCTTGCCGTTGATTTTTAACTAATGGACTCACCAATCTTTGCCTAATGAATTCAAGTGCACATATTTAATTAATTTTATTACGTCTTCTCTATTACTTTATTGACCTCAAAGTGTCAATTGTTTCCCCGCATTTACCCAATTTCAGGTTGAGGCAACATAGTTGCCTAATTTAAACCAAAAGCACTGGTCTATAAGCGTAAGCCTCCGCTGTTTAATTTATAAATACCTAATTTAATCTTTAATAATTCATTAATTAAAAAGAACTAAATGATGATGATGATGATGATAAGTGTATAGAAAAGTAACTAATAAAAAGTCGTAAGCACTTCCTTCTTTCCTTGTTTTTTTTTTTTTTAAAAATTATTTTCTATGCATATGAAACAACTATTTTCATTAGTTCTGGAAGGAATCAATAGCTTCTATAATAAATCTACAAAGGATAGGAACTATGGACCTGATGGTCTAATATATTGATCCAGAATTTTCCTCCGAAAGAAAATTCCAATCTCGAAATGTAAGCAAAGCATGGAACAAAAGCTCATGCAGCCTCCAATTGACATCCATTCCCCAAAGTACTATTAAACTACCACTTGCTTAAATCATTTGCAGCCATCTTACTTTATCTAAACAACTAATCCTTATCCTTTAGAGGTCCAAAGCTTAGACTTCACTCTATTCTCAACTCGATCCCTTGTCGGTCAAATGCCTGTCTCAAATGATGATACGAGGAAAATGTTCATCTAAAACCAGACCTTCGAGTATTTGCTAGTTGATCATCAATAAATAAATAAATATAGCTTTAGCCTTGGTGGCTTAATATGTCTTTGATTTATCAAACAAGAACAAAAATTAAGAATCATCAATCATTCCTCCATTTCTAACGAGATCAGATTTAATAAATAAAGTTTTAAATGAGTGTTGAAAAATATTTTTATAATTATTAATTATATTCTTTTAATGTATTAAAAATCATCACTTTAATTGTCAACTATTTCATTGTACGAAAATGTTACAGTAAATTTTAAACTGTCCGCATGACACTTGTTAACAAAATTCTAGTAATATTAATTGTTTTCAAACTTTTAATTTTGATTATTAAAAGATGAAATTTTATAATGACAAATTTAATAAATGCAATCAGAATTGGTCAGTGGCAATGATTTTGTGAAAGACTGATTAGAATATTTAGAAAACAATATCCTTAGAATAATCAAAATCTCAAATTCAGATCCTTTATTTTTAATATTTTTTCTCATTCTAATACTAAGCATAATGCTTTCAAAATCTCCTAAATTCATTTCTATAATTACATTCAATTAAATTCCTCTATTTTTATTTTAGAGTATATAGATCTTTTTGATTAATAATTAATTAATTATCATTAGTTAAAATATCACTTATCGTTTGTTATATCACATAACATAATATTGATAAAAAAATGAAAACATCACATGATCATATCATCAATTCATATCGACAGACAACATAATCATTTATTATAACATGTTAATATGTTATGACCTGACATAAAATAATATTTGATACTTTAATTAATAATTAATAATTAATTATAAGAGTTTGTTTAAATGAAAATAAAAATACACAAATTGTCTTACATTCAATAAAATATAAAAATTTATTTAAATTTTTTGAATAACTTTTTTTTTTGAATGTTATGCTTGTTAACCTATAATTGTATGTTTAACTTACCTCGATGTCACTTCTCATTTGTTATATCACATAACATAATGTTGATATAAAAAATAAAATCACCACATGATCATATCATCAATTTATATCGACATACCATATAATCATTTATTATAATATGTTAATATGTTATGACGTGACATAAAATAATATTTGATACTTTAATTAATAATTAATTATGAGAGTTTGTTTAAAGGAAAATAAAAATACACAAATCGTATTAAATTCAATAAAATACAAAAAATTATTTAAATTTTTTGAACAATTTTTTTTTTAATGTTATGCTTATAACCTATAATTGTATGTTTAACTTACCTCGATTTCACTTTCTATAAAATTGGGATAAAAAAAAATTGCTCGCCACGCAAGACCCAAGTAACGCTAATAAAATTCCAAAAATAGTGCGTTTTGTACGATGAAATCAAACTTAAAACACTGTACATAAAATGAAAAAGCGACAAAGGGCCGGTAAATCTCAGGAAAGTTCAAAATCCCCGACTTGTATTCACGTCGCGCACCCTCTCTGCTTTTCCACCCACTACTTAAACCCAGCTTCTCCTCTTCTTATCTTCATTCTTCACTTTTTCAAAAATACCTTAAAACCCTTCTTTCTTATTCCTTCGACTTCGAGATTTTCTTAAACCCTTATCTTTTTTTTGAGATTTTCCTAATTACCACTCTTAAGTTTCCCAAAGCAGTCATAACCCTGGTCAAGTAGTTCATTTTTTTTTTGAAGAAATGTGTGGCGGTGCTATCATCGCTGAATTCATCCCTCGGAATCGTGGCCGCCGCGTCACCGCTTCTGACCTCTGGCCTTTCGCTAAAATCAATGGCTTTAGCTCTGATCTGAGTCAACCCAAACCTGATGATTCATTCTCCCACTTCAAAAGACCCCAACCCCAACCATCCTTAGGTACTATTATTTCCTTTCCTGCTTTTGCCCATTGGTTTTCATTTTCATTTCTAAACTTTCATTTACTTGCGGTTTCTGATTGTTGAAATTTGTTTTTAAACAGGTGATGAGCAAGTGGAGAAGAAAGCAAAGAGGCAGAGGAAAAACTTGTACAGAGGCATAAGGCAACGACCCTGGGGCAAATGGGCAGCAGAGATTCGCGACCCCAGGAAAGGTGTTCGTGTTTGGCTCGGCACTTTCAACACCGCCGAAGAAGCAGCCCGAGCTTACGACAGAGAGGCCCGCAAAATCCGGGGCAAGAAGGCCAAAGTTAATTTCCCCAACGAAGATGACGCCTTCTCCACCGAATATAATCTCAAGCACTCCAACAACCATCAAATAAATAATAACCATAACTCAGCTGCTGGCTGGAATCCCAGCCCTAACTCAAATCCCTCTATTTACCAACAGCCCAGTAATAATAATCTCAGCAATTATGGATTCAATTATGACTTGAACCAAATTGGCGGTTATGCAACTGACCGGATTGTTATATCTGGAGAGGAAAATTCAGGGTCTGGATCAGAAGGGGTCAACTCCGGTGATCAGAATGTGAATTTTCGTTACGTCCCAATGAAAGCGGAAGAAGAAGAGAAACGAGAAGCGCCAGTGAATGAGGCCGTGGCGGAAGTTCAAGACGATGATATCGAAGTGCAGAAACTGTCTGAGGAACTCATGGCGTACGAGAATTACATGAAATTCTATCAGATTCCGTATCTGGATGGGCAATCGGCAACCCAAAATGCCGTAGCTCCGCAGGAGAGTGTTGTCGGCGAACTTTGGAGCTTTGACGATGATGGCATTGCTGTACCTGTGACATCATCAACGGCTATGTGAACGACGTGTGTTTACTGGTTTTTTGTTTTTTTTTTAACTTGGTTGATCTTTGGGTGGTGTAAATTGGGTGGGAATCGATGATTTTGGTCATTAGTTCTTACTTTGTTTTCCTTAATGATGTAAGCTTAATTTTGTGAATTAGGACTAGACGAACTTCCATATAATTCTCAAATTTGTTTCTTTGTGTTCAAAATTATGAAATACAATTTTTCTTGAATGTTTTTCACGCCGCTTGTCACCTCATTGATATTGTTAAAGAGGCATTTTACTTGCCCGTCTTTAGACTCAAAATTTTCTGCACGATATGGGATCACAAAAGAACTCTGGATTTTGTCCACATAATGTAAATAAATACAGTTAAAAGAAATTTTCTTTTGATCACTTAACTTATATTTAATAGTTTAACTTCTGGTGTAATAAAAAAAAGAAAATAGAAGATGAGGAAGAATTTTTAGAATGCCAGGAACGCGCATGGGTCCCAAATGTCAAAAGCCAAGCACGAAACGTGTGCGAGTAGGTGGAAGGAGGAGGACGCATCAAAATTGGCAGGGATGTTGGTAAAGTGAAAGGGACAGATAACCAGGCAATCCAAGCTGCGGCGCTGGCTGTTTTGCGGTTACGGTTTTCAGCTTTCAATCTCTGTCTGAAACATTACATCGTGTCCACCTGACAGGCTCGTTTTCGGCTCCCGGTTTGGAGCCCATTGATTGAGCTTTAGAGTCTTGTACTTTTCACCTTCTTCTTCTTCTTCTACCAAAAACGTTTCCTAGTTCGTAGTTGTAGTACGCAAGTGCACATGTACTGCGCCTAAAAATTCATCGCTAAAATATGTAATAGGCCACTAGGGCAGTAGGACATACGTTCATAGTACCAATAACCGCGTGGCTTGCCCACCACGCTTCACATAGCTTCACTACTCCATTTATTTTAATTTTCATTTTCTTAACCTTTTTCATAAATTCAATTCAGTAAAAGTTGTCCACATTCATTCCAAATTAAAAAAGAACAAGGTAAAAGGGTGAAATGGTCAAAAAAAGAGGAAATTCGTCTATTAGCCTATTTTCTAATCCAAAAAAGAAATCTAAAGTTTTACTGTGTATTAGGCGCATGAACATGTCAATATGTAGTTCTGTTCTCTTTTAAGGAATATTTATGTATAGTCTTGGCTGACGTTGCTTAGTAATGTCTTTAATATATAAGTTTAACATAATCCATAAAAGAATTTACCTCTGTATGCATTACTTTTTTCCACAAATTTTATGTGACGGTGAAAGTGAACGCTCTGTTCCATTTTCTAGACTATGAGAAAATTCATTGCCCTTGGACCAGGATCTTGATTTGAGGAAAAAGTCTCCTTGAAGGACAAGGAGTAGATAAATTCTTCTTCTTCTTTTTCCATTGTTTTTTCTATTCTCTCTCCCGCGCAGCAACTTGTCTTTGCATAATAACAAAAGCAATCATACAGTACTAGAATATTACTACTATCTTTTCATAATTTGTTCTTTTCGTACAGAGTAGAAGTATCTTTTCGGCTTCTTCAATGTTCATGAAGTCTTTGAAAGTCGCTGGATAAACACCTGGGCCGTCTGATTTCTGAGTGAGCTCAGAACAATTCTATTATTGGGTCTGTCATCTGAAATAGCCTGATGGGTTACACATTATGCAACAGGGCCCAAATTTCTAACTACACAAAGAACCCAAAACCGAAGGTGCTGAATTTCAGACTTACCATGGATTACTGTTGGCAGTAGTAGTAGAACTAAGATTTCATGTTTTAAAAAATGCAAATAATATTTATAAAATAATTATATTAAAAATATAATGTTTGTAATGATAAAATTATAAAATTTTAAAAAAAGTAAAAGTAAAATTAAAAAATTAAAAAAATATGTAAAAAGGTAGTCCTTTCTACACAGATAACGGACTGAGATTCGAGTTCCTGATTGAGAGTAAAATGAAATCAAATTAGGATCACTAAACATGCAAGTTTCTGGACGTGGGTCTTACCAGATGTCCAAAAATGGTAACAGCAGCATGGTAGTGACATAGACAGTAAATGAAGTGATCAAGTCACAAGCTTTGTGGTTTGTATATGATGCTTCAGTTTGCTGTCACTCCCCTACGTAGTCCATGTCCAGACTAGCATTTGAATTATGAGCATAAGTTGAGGTGTTCTTCGAATTTAAGTAACCTTTGTGGTAATAAATTAATAAAGCTGCAGCAGCAAGCCTGTAACCTAAAAATGTACTTATCTTATAAATACCAGAGCCCAATTCGGATATAATCAAGCAATATGAGACTACTATGTTTTCACTAAACGAACTACACAGAGTGATCCCATTTCAGAGTGAAAGTATAAGCAAACTTTGTTACAAAACGCTGTTCTGATCATTTTTTCTGAGATAATTTTCCCATATACCCCTCATTCCAAGAAAAATTAACCCCACTCTGTTTGCTTTAGAGGAGGCAAAGAGTTTCTTAAGGGTCTAACACTTGGTTTCGACTTAATAATTAGACACTTCGGAGTGAAAAATGTAGTAATTTATTACCTAGTATAGCATGCTGCACCCTGTAGGAAGTCCCACTCAACTCACTCTCAATATATGTAGCAATCAGCATCCTTCCTTTCCATGTATTACTTCACAGAATCGCATAAAAGTGTCTATACTTTGAAATGTTTGAAAGGAAGCATTCAAACAATTGAGGGTGTCAAACTAAAGCACTAAAGCCACGTTTTGGCTCAACCGTAAGGATTGATGATTTACTCTGTGCACCTTATCTCCTCTGTGGATCTTCCCATCAGTTCAGTTATCATTCAATTTATAGATACATTGATGGCATTAGTACTTTGCAAAGAGAGTTCTTGTGAATTGGAAGAGAAAGTGTTGCAAACAAATAAAGAATGTATTGGAGGTAACAGAAAGGAAATTAGAGTAGTTCCTGAAATATCTGAATGTCGTGGTAGGTGGAAGAAAACAAAAAGAGAATAGGTAGACAATGTATAAGAAGGTTAGAAAGAGAAGCTCTGAATTAGAGTAAGGTAGTTCTGAAAAGTGAAAGTCCATCAAATGAATTGTGAAAGTTCTGTATATAGTGCTCGAAGTGATGATTACTCGAAAATAGGTTTTAATATGCATAATGAATGGCATTATTATGAAAAGTTTTAAGATGAGTAGTCGTTATTGTAATCTATTATGTAGATATTAAAATAATGATTTTATTGCATATAAAGAATAACGGTTAGAAACTTAATATGTGATCGTTGAAATAATTTAGTGTAATAAGATTGATTTTCGAGTAATAAAAAAGAGGTATAAATAAAAAACTATATGAGAACAAATTAAGAGAAGAAGGTGTATATGAATAAGTATAAGAGAAATAGGTAAGAGAGAGAAATACTTATACTTCAAAAAAAAATTAGGAAAACCTCTTAACTACTTGCACATTTGAACCACCAAACTAAACTCTCTGAAATATCCCAAGATGAAAGTAATATATGAACCCTATCACTTATTTCAAATTATTTTCACTATCATCTATATGAAGTGATTATTTTGTGGGAAGTAATTATTCTATTTGTATTAGTTGTTCTACATAGAATAATGCTTCACTTATTCAAGTTGTTTCATATGAAGTAGTAATTCACTTTTTTTAATTGTTTTACGTGAAATAGTGCTTCACTTGTAATGATTGTTTTCATTATTCTCTGTATAATATTATACTATAAAATAATTCTTTAGATAATAAATATTAATCAAAATCAAGTATCTATATACTTCAACCTCTTCTTAACCCAATTAAGAATATTTTTTTCTCTTTTTAAGCTAGCTAGGTGCTTTTAATACCTTTTTTCTGCTATGAAGATCAACACAAACCATTCCTTTAGAAACTATTAGTCTATTCTTCAACATCCCTCTCCTTTGGTAGAGTCCCTTCAACATTATGCAACAAAAAACTTATTGGAGCCCGTTACTTTAACAACAGTTATCAAAACAATCTCTGACGAAGCAAAGAAAACAACCTCACATTTGCTAGAGACACCATTGACCATGGCGCCCATACTGCCTTCACCGCAGCAGGACATGCTATCACCAATGCCTCTTTTGTTGGATTCGTGAGTGGAAACGTTGTTAGAATTGCTCAGAAAGCTAGAATAGTTGTGTATAAAGTTTGTTGGGAGATTGGATGCATGAACTCAAATTTTCTTGCTAGCTTGGATAGGATCGCTGACGATGGTGTTGATGTGGTATCGATGTCCTTTGGAAATGATGAACCATTGCCGTATGAAACTGACGTCCTGGCCATGGCTTCTTTTGGTGCAATAAAGAAAGGCATTTTCGTGTTCGGTTCTGCAAGGAGTTCTGGTTCCATTTCTTAAACCGTCACCGATATTACTCCTTAGATTACCACCATTGGTGGAAGTACCATTGATAGAAAATCCCCACTGACTTGTATCTCGATGATGGTACCATTATCACCGAATATTTGCTTTGTAATGGGGATGACTTGATTAATGCTTATTGGCCATTGATTTACGCAAGAAATGCATCATTTTATGAAAGTAGTACTTTCTTTTTGCTGCTGCTTGTTTCCCCGATTCAATAGACCTAAAGTTCGTATAGGATAAGATCGTGGTGTGTGATTGTGGCGTTGTTACATGTGTTTTAAAAGAATTGGTGGTGATGATAGCTGGTAGGGTAAGGATGGTGGTTGCCAACGTGCCACCTTTGGGGGAAGGTTTGGTCGCTGATGCTTATTTGATGCCTGTGTTGGCCTAATCGAAATTAGCTCGAGTTAACCTTTTTGCTTACATGGCATTTGCCCAAAATTCGACGACCACGATGGCATTTTGTGGGATCCAAATTGGGGTCAAATCGGCTTCAGTAGTGGCTCATTTCTCTTCCCGTGGGCCTAATCAGATTTCAATAAATGTTAAGGAACCTGATCTGATTGCATCAGGTGTGAACATCCTAGCAGCTTATCCTGATGGTGTTCTGCCATCAGAATCACATGCAGATCCGAATCGCACTCAGTTTAACATAGAATCAGGTACTTCCATGGCCTAACCATATGTTTTAGGCATAGTTGCTCTTCTAAGAAGGGCTCACCTTGAGTGGTTTCTAGCTATGATATAATTAGCTTTGATAACCACTACTTACACCCATGATCAAGATGGCAATACATTGCTAGATGAGAAGGATTTGAATGTTGGTAACTCTTGGGCCATGGGAACGAGACACGTGGACTTACATTTTATCTTTTGATAGGCATAACACTTAGGTTTTAAACATTTTGTCACATTTATAACCTAGAATAAATTTTGTAAACAATAAACTATTATGATCATATCATATATGTCATATATTTATAAAATATCTATTAAAATATAATATATGTGAAATAATAAATTAAGCTTCTCAATCGACCATAGATGTAAAACAACCTCTACTTTTTTAATTCTCTTCCATTTATGAAGAACAAAACCTTTCGGATTCAAAATTCTTTTGGGTAATTAAATTTTGGACTTCTCTAAGGCCAATCTAAAACCAATCTTTGTTTCAGTTTAAATGGCCCATGACTTATCGTTTGGGTTCCCGGGGGCCAGAAGATTTAACCAGGACAGGTGGAAAAACCCATCACCCGCTAATGTTAAAACCCAGACCCCGAACCTGGTCCAAACAGGAGGCAAAGCCGGCACCTCCAAACCCTAGGATTAAGGAGGTCGTATAAAGCAGCCGCTATCACGTCTTTTTTATCCTTCTCTGCTAACAGCAGCCAGCTGCACAAAGGGGACGGGGAGAGATGGTTTCGCTTAAGCTCCAGAAGCGGCTCTCTGCGAGCGTTCTAAAGTGCGGAAAAGGAAAAGTATGGCTTGATCCAAATGAGGTCAACGAAATCTCCATGGCCAACTCCCGTACGTCTTTTCCTCTCTTCCTAACGTTTATCATTTTTATATTCAAGCAGTTTTAAGTTTTAGATACAGTTTAGACTTGATTAGCATCGTTTGTTGGCCAAATAAAATGGTGGAAATGAAGCTTAGAGCTTTCCACTTTATTTTACTTCTTAAACTGGGGTTTAAGAACCTGCTGGAAAAATTAAAGTTGCGTCGCTGAAGTTCAAATTTTTAGGGCTTGAATCTAACAATAGCTGCTGCATTTCAATCTAAAGCCCTGTTTTTTTTCTCCGTTTTATTTAGGGATTTAATACCGCTAAGCTTTATATAGTTTGCGGAGATGACCTTTAGCTTATTCGTTGAATTTATGAATTTCGTTATTATTCATTTGTTTACTATATCCAAAGCTTCTACTTGAAAAAGAAAGAAAGGATACATTCTGTGTGGTGATTCCTTCAATTAGCCTCAGGGGTTACTAGTTTTTCTGCCTTAGGAAAATCAAATTTTCAAATAATATGGTTTTCTGTTTCATCTTTGTATACCGTGGAGTAATAGAGTGCAATTGAAGCAGCCCCCTTTTTCTAATCATTCGCCAAGTAAATAAGTAATATACTTTTTAAGTAAACACACGGTTAATTTGCTGTTTGCTCCACTGATATATGGAAAAAGGAAAACTGTAAACTGCAAAAATTGATTTTGCAAATCCTGATTATCGTGTTCAAGTTGATGCAATCTCTTGCTGATAGGAGATTGAATATTCAATGGACTCATTTGTGTTATTTTTTGCAAATGTTTTTTACCTAAGTAAAAGTGTGTCTTTGCTTTTGAAATTGCTTGATTATCTTATTTTCATCTCTGAATTGGCAAGTGCAGGACAGAACATAAGGAAGCTGGTTAAAGATGGTTTTATCATCAGGAAGCCAACCAAGATTCACTCTCGTTCACGTGCCCGTCGAATGAAGGAAGCCAAGAGAAAGGGACGTCACTCTGGATATGGTATGTTTCCTTAATTTACTTTACGATTATCAGATTTAGTGGATTTGATGCTGTTTATAGATTAGAATACGTAGGTTGAACAACTTTGTTACATGTTCACACCTTAATTACCATGTTGAAATTAGAGTATATTTCTTGATTACTCATCTTGAATTTGAAGTTATGATGTCCAAAATCATGCTAAAAAAGGATGAAATGAAGTACTGTTGAGGTTTTCTATCCTGCTAGGAATTTTTTGTTAGCAATCAGAAAGTCCTGATGCATTTGGGAGATGTATGTATTGATTAGCTGGGTCATAACTTTTATCCTGATTCTAGGTAAGCGCAAGGGTACAAGGGAGGCAAGGCTGCCCACAAAGGTCTTGTGGATGAGAAGGATGCGTGTTCTCAGACGGCTGCTTCGCAAATATAGGGAATCAAAGAAGATTGACAAGCACATGTACCATGACATGTACATGAAAGTCAAGGGTAACGTCTTTAAGAACAAGAGAGTCCTCATGGAGAGCATCCACAAATCTAAGGCTGAGAAAGCCAGGGAGAAGACGTTGTCTGACCAGTTTGAAGCTAAGAGGGCTAAAAATAAGGCAAGCAGGGAAAGAAAATTTGCTAGGAGGGAGGAGCGTTTGGCCCAGGTAAGAACTTTTGTACCATGTGGTGCGTGCGCACTCAGCATAATGATTTTGTTTTACCTGTTTTCTTTTCTTTGTGATTTTTTATTTATAATGGAAACTATAGATGTTCCTTGCCTTGAAATTCTGTGATCTTTTGTTATCCTTGTCATATCTGTCATCATTTGTCGACCATATATTATTATTGATGACATTGAATAGATTACCTATGTTATTCACGGGTCAAATTCTTTTTCTTCTCAAGTAATGACGTGGGTTCTAATGTTGTATTTTTGATCTCCTCAGGGACCTGGAGGAGATAAGCCAGTAGCGGCAGCA